>NC_142096.1:45540700-45849803 GCF_054644295.1 Miniopterus natalensis
TCACATCAAAATACCCTTCTTTTCTGGTTTCTTGAATGTTCTCAACACATTAGGAGAAAGATCGTGTTTGAGCAAGAGTGATGTAGTGTGCGTTTTCCTGGATTTCAAGTGATTTGGGAAACATACTCCTTGTTTTTCCACATTGTGTAAGAAACAACATTAAGCTTGCAAGAGATTGAAACAATGCATCCCAAAACATATTCCTGCAGTGAAAACACATGTTTCTACAAAGACTTTGAAGGAGCAAGCAAAAGCCTAGTGGCAGAGTGTTCTTTCAGAGAGAAACACATGCATTTCATCCTTCTGGAGTGAGTTTTCAGCCTGGAATTCATTTGCATTTTGTACTGTGCAGAATGTAGCTACCTGCTCGGGGGTTGTCTCATAGAAGCACCTTTCCTGTAGGAGCTTGTTGCAACATTCATTGTTTGGCTAAGTTCTTTAGGGTTGGTTTTGGAAGGTCTTTCAACTTTGGCCAAATCCCGCTTCGTACGAAATTTTTTCACAGCGCTGTCTCCAAGTGTCCACAAAGAGCTGCTGCTTGAAACTGTCCACATGCACATCTCCCATACTGGTGTGCTCGTTTCACTACCTGGATTTTGGTTTCCACTTCTTTCTTGGAAATGACAAGCATTCTTTCTGCATGCTACACACACCTTGTAGCAGTTTCAGCTTGAAGCATGTTGGTGCTCTCAAAACGCTGTGTAACTTCTGTAAGGTGTGTTACTCTCCAGCACTGAATACACTACTTAGAGCTCCTTTCACCACAGACACGCAAACACATCTTTCTGTGAAAGTCCTACCTCAGGTCACTTGGAAATGTAAGGTTTTCATGGAGAACATGAGGTCAATCATTGTTTTGCACTCTGCAACCAATAGAAATGTCCTTTTGTACATAGCCATCTGAAATTCACATCAAAATACCCTTCTTTTCTGGTTTCTTGAATGTTCTCAACACATTAGGAGAAAGATCGTGTTTGAGCAAGAGTGATGTAGTGTGCGTTTTCCTGGATTTCAAGTGATTTGGGAAACATACTCCTTGTTTTTCCACATTGTGTAAGAAACAACATTAGGCTTGCAAGAGATTGAAACAATGCATCCCAAAACATATTCCTGCAGTGAAAACACATGTTTCTACAAAGACTTTGAAGGAGCAAGCAAAAGCCTAGTGGCAGAGTGTTCTTTCAGAGAGAAACACATGCATTTCATCCTTCTGGAGTGAGTTTTCAGCCTGGAATTCATTTGCATTTTGTACTGTTCAGAATGTAGCTTCCTGCTCGGGGGTTGTCTCATACAAGCACCTTTCTTGCAGGAGCTTGTTGCAACATTCATTGTTTGGCTATGTTCTTTAGGGTTGGTTTTGGAAGGTCTTTCAACTTTGGCCAAATCCCGCTTCGTACGAAATTTTTTCACAGCGTTGTCTCCAAGTGTCCACAAAGAGCTGCTGCTTGAAACTGTCCACATGCACATCTCCCATACTGGTGTGCTCGTTTCACTACCTGGATTTTGGTTTCCACTTCTTTCTTTGAAATGACAAGCCTTCTTTCTGCATGCTACACACACCTTGTAGCAGTTTCAGTTTGACGCATGTTGGTGCTCTCAAAACGCTGTGTAACTTCTGTAGGGTGTGTTACTCTCCAACACTGAATACACTACTTAGAGCTCCTTTCACCACAGACACGCAAACACATCTTTCTGCGAAAGTTCTACCTCAGGTCACTTGGAAATGTAAGGTTTTCATGGAGAACATGAGGTCAATCATGGTTTTGCACTCTGCAACCAATAGAAATGTCCTTTTGTACATAGCCTTCTGAAATTCACATCAAAATACCCTTCTTTTCTGGTTTCTTGAATGTTCTCAACACATTAGGAGAAAGATCGTGTTTGAGCAAGAGTGATGTAGTGTGCGTTTTCCTGGATTTCAAGTGATTTGGGAAACATACTCCTTGTTTTTCCACATTGTGTAAGAATCAACATTAAGCTTGCAAGAGATTGAAACAATGCATCCCAAAACATATTCCTGCAGTGAAAACACATGTTTCTACAAAGACTTTGAAGGAGCAAGCCAAAGCCTAGTGGCAGAGTGTTCTTTCAGAGAGAAACACATGCATTTCATCCTTCTGGAGTGAGTTTTCAGCCTGGAATTCATTTGCATTTTGTACTGTGCAGAATGTAGCTACCTGCTCGGGGGTTGTCTCATAGAAGCACCTTTCCTGTAGGAGCTTGTTGCAACATTCATTGTTTGGCTAAGTTCTTTAGGGTTGGTTTTGGAAGGTCTTTCAACTTTGGCCAAATCCCGCTTCGTACGAAATTTTTTCACAGCGCTGTCTCCAAGTGTCCACAAAGAGCTGCTGCTTGAAAGTGTCCACATGCACATCTCCCATACTGGTGTGCTCGTTTCACTACCTGGATTTTGGTTTCCACTTCTTTCTTTGAAATGACAAGCCTTCTTTCTGCATGCTACACACACCTTGTAGCAGTTTCAGCTTGAAGCATGTTGGTGCTCTCAAAACGCTGTGTAACTTCTGTAGGGTGTGTTACTCTCCAGCACTGAATACACTACTTAGAGCTCCTTTCACCACAGACACGCAAACACATCTTTCTGTGAAAGTTCTACCTCAGGTCACTTGGAAATGTAAGGTTTTCATGGAGAACATGAGGTCAATCATGGTTTTGCACTCTGCAACCAATAGAAATGTCCTTTTGTACATAGCCTTCTGAAATTCACATCAAAATACCCTTCTTTTCTGGTTTCTTGAATGTTCTCAACACATTAGGAGAAAGATCGTGTTTGAGCAAGAGTGATGTAGTGTGCGTTTTCCTGGATTTCAAGTGATTTGGGAAACATACTCCTTGTTTTTCCACATTGTGTAAGAAACAACATGAGGCTTGCAAGAGATTGAAACAATGCATCCCAAAACGTATTCCAGCAGTGAAAACACATGTTTCTACAAAGACTTTGAAGGAGCAAGCAAAAGCCTAGTGGCAGAGTGTTCTTTCAGAGAGAAACACATGCATTTCATTCTTCTGGAGTGAGTTTTCAGCCTGGAATTCATTTGCATTTTGTACTGTTCAGAATGTAGCTACCTGCTCGGGGGTTGTCTCATACAAGCACCTTTCTTGCAGGAGCTTGTTGCAACATTCATTGTTTGGCTATGTTCTTTAGGGTTGGTTTTGGAAGGTCTTTCAACTTTGGCCAAATCCCGCTTCGTACGAAATTTTTTCACAGCGCTGTCTCCAAGTGTCCACAAAGAGCTGCTGCTTGAAACTGTCCACATGCACATCTCCCATACTGGTGTGCTCGTTTCACTACCTGGATTTTGGTTTCCACTTCTTTCTTTGAAATGACAAGCCTTCTTTCTGCATGCTACACACAACTTGTCGCATTTTCAGTTTGACGCATGTTGGTGCTCTCAAAACGCTCTGTAACTTCTGTAGGGTGTGTTACTCTCCAACACTGAATACACTACTTAGAGCTCCTTTCACCACAGACACGCAAACACATCTTTCTGCGAAAGTTCTACCTCAGGTCACTTGGAAATGTTAGGTTTTCATGGAGAACATGAGGTCAATCATGGTTTTTCACTCTGCAACCAATAGAAATGTCCTTTTGTACATAGCCTTCTGAAATTCACATCAAAATACCCTTCTTTTCTGGTTTCTTGAATGTTCTCAACACATTAGGAGAAAGATCGTGTTTGAGCAATAGTGATGTAGTGTGCGTTTTCCTGGATTTCAAGTGATTTGGGAAACATACTCCTTGTTTTTCCACATTGTGTAAGAAACAACATGAGGCTTGCAAGAGATTGAAACAAAGCATCCCAAAACATATTCCTGCAGTGAAAACACATGTTTCTACAAAGACTTTGAAGGAGCAAGCAAAAGCCTAGTGGCAGAGTGTTCTTTCAGAGAGAAACACATGCATTTCATCCTTCTGGAGTGAGTTTTCAGCCTGGAATTCATTTGCATTTTGTACTGTGCAGAATGTAGCTACCTGCTCGGGGGTTGGCTCATAGAAGCACCTTTGCTGTAGGAGCTTGTTGCAACATTCATTGTTTGGCTAAGTTCTTTAGGGTTGGTTTTGACAGGTCTTTCAACTTTGGCCAAATCCCGCTTCGTACGAAATTTTTTCACAGCGCTGTCTCCAAGTGTCCACAAAGAGCTGCTGCTTGAAACTGTCCACATGCACATCTCCCATACTGGTGTGCTCGTTTCACTACCTGGATTTTGGTTTCCACTTCTTTCTTTGAAATGACAAGCCTTCTTTCTGCATGCTACACACACCTTGTAGCAGTTTCAGCTTGAAGCATGTTGGTGCTCTCAAAACGCTGTGTAACTTCTGTAAGGTGCGTTACTCTCCAGCACTGAATACACTACTTAGAGCTCCTTTCACCACAGACACGCAAACACATCTTTCTGTGAAAGTCCTACCTCAGGTCACTTGGAAATGTAAGGTTTTCATGGAGAACGTGAGGTCAATCATTGTTTTGCACTCTGCAACCAATAGAAATGTCCTTTTGTACATAGCCTTCTGAAATTCACATCAAAATACCCTTCTTTTCTGGTTTCTTGAATGTTCTCAACACATTAGGAGAAAGGTCGTGTTTGAGCAAGAGTGATGTAGTGTGCGTTTTCCTGGATTTCAAGTGATTTGGGAAACATACTCCTTGTTTTTCCACATTGTGTAAGAAACAACATGAGGCTTGCAAGAGATTGAAACAATGCATCCCAAAACATATTTCTGCAGTGAAAACACATGTTTCTACAAAGACTTTGAAGGAGTAAGCAAAAGCCTAGTGGCAGAGTGTTCTTTCAGAGAGAAACACATGCATTTCATCCTTCTGGAGTGAGTTTTCAGCCTGGAATTCATTTGCATTTTGTACTGTGCAGAATGTAGCTACCTGCTCGGGGGTTGTCTCATAGAAGCACCTTTCCTGTAGGAGCTTGTTGCAACATTCATTGTTTGGCTAAGTTCTTTAGGGTTGGTTTTGGAAGGTCTTTCAACTTTGGCCAAATCCCGCTTCGTACGAAATTTTTTCACAGCGCTGTCTCCAAGTGTCCACAAAGAGCTGCTGCTTGAAACTGTCCACATGCACATCTCCCATACTGGTGTGCTCGTTTCACTACCTGGATTTTGGTTTCCACTTCTTTCTTGGAAATGACAAGCCTTCTTTCTGCATGCTACACACACCTTGTAGCAGTTTCAGTTTGAAGCATGTTGGTGCTCTCAAAACGCTGTGTAACTTCTGTAGGGTGTGTTACTCTCCAGCACTGAATACACTACTTAGAGCTCCTTTCACCACAGACACGCAAACACATCTTTCTGTGAAAGTCCTACCTCAGGTCACTTGGAAATGTAAGGTTTTCATGGAGAACATGAGGTCAATCATGGTTTTGCACTCTGCAACCAATAGAAATGTCCTTTTGTACATAGCCTTCTGAAATTCACATCAAAATACCCTTCTTTTCTGGTTTCTTGAATGTTCTCAACACATTAGGAGAAAGATCGTGTTTGAGCAAGAGTGATGTAGTGTGCGTTTTCCTGGATTTCAAGTGATTTGGGAAACATACTCCTTGTTTTTCCACATTGTGTAAGAAACAACATTAGGCTTGCAAGAGATTGAAACAATACATCCCAAAACATATTCCTGCAGTGAAAACACATGTTTCTACAAAGACTTTGAAGGAGCAAGCAAAAGCCTAGTGGCAGAGTGTTCTTTCAGAGAGAAACACATGCATTTCATCCTTCTGGAGTGAGTTTTCAGCCTGGAATTCATTTGCATTTTGTACTGTTCAGAATGTAGCTACCTGCTCGGGGGTTGTCTCATACAAGCACCTTTCTTGCAGGAGCTTGTTGCAACATTCATTGTTTGGCTATGTTCTTTAGGGTTGGTTTTGGAAGGTCTTTCAACTTTGGCCAAATCCCGCTTCGTACGAAATTTTTTCACAGCGCTGTCTCCAAGTGTCCCCAAAGAGCTGCTGCTTGAAACTGTCCACATGCACATCTCCCATACTGGTGTGCTCGTTTCACTACCTGGATTTTGGTTTCCACTTCTTTCTTTGAAATGACAAGCCTTCTTTCTGCATGCTACACACACCTTGTAGCAGTTTCAGTTTGACGCATGTTGGTGCTCTCAAAACGCTGTGTAACTTCTGTAGGGTGTGTTACTCTCCAACACTGAATACACTACTTAGAGCTCCTTTCACCACAGACACGCAAACACATCTTTCTGCGAAAGTTCTACCTCAGGTCACTTGGAAATGTAAGGTTTTCATGGAGAACATGAGGTCAATCATGGTTTTGCACTCTGCAACCAATAGAAATGTCCTTTTGTACATAGCCTTCTGAAATTCACATCAAAATACCCTTCTTTTCTGGTTTCTTGAATGTTCTCAACACATTAGGAGAAAGATCGTGTTTGAGCAATAGTGATGTAGTGTGCGTTTTCCTGGATTTCAAGTGATTTGGGAAACATACTCCTTGTTTTTCCACATTGTGTAAGAAACAACATGAGGCTTGCAAGAGATTGAAACAAAGCATCCCAAAACATATTCCTGCAGTGAAAACACATGTTTCTACAAAGACTTTGAAGGAGCAAGCAAAAGCCTAGTGGCAGAGTGTTCTTTCAGAGAGAAACACATGCATTTCATCCTTCTGGAGTGAGTTTTCAGCCTGGAATTCATTTGCATTTTGTACTGTGCAGAATGTAGCTACCTGCTCGGGGGTTGTCTCATAGAAGCACCTTTCCTGTAGGAGCTTGTTGCAACATTCATTGTTTGGCTAAGTTCTTTAGGGTTGGTTTTGACAGGTCTTTCAACTTTGGCCAAATCCCGCTTCGTACGAAATTTTTTCACAGCGCTGTCTCCAAGTGTCCCCAAAGAGCTGCTGCTTGAAACTGTCCACATGCACATCTCCCATACTGGTGTGCTCGTTTCACTACCTGGATTTTGGTTTCCACTTCTTTCTTTGAAATGACAAGCCTTCTTTCTGCATGCTACACACACCTTGTAGCAGTTTCAGTTTGACGCATGTTGGTGCTCTCAAAACGCAGTGTAACTTCTGTAGGGTGTGTTACTCTCCAACACTGAATACACTACTTAGAGCTCCTTTCAGCACAGACACGCAAACACATCTTTCTGCGAAAGTTCTACCTCAGGTCACTTGGAAATGTAAGGTTTTCATGGAGAACATGAGGTCAATCATGGTTTTGCACTCTGCAACCAATAGAAATGTCCTTTTGTACATAGCCTTCTGAAATTCACATCAAAATACCCTTCTTTTCTGGTTTCTTGAATGTTCTCAACACATTAGGAGAAAGATCGTGTTTGAGCAATAGTGATGTAGTGTGCGTTTTCCTGGATTTCAAGTGATTTGGGAAACATACTCCTTGTTTTTCCACATTGTGTAAGAAACAACATGAGGCTTGCAAGAGATTGAAACAAAGCATCCCAAAACATATTCCTGCAGTGAAAACACATGTTTCTACAAAGACTTTGAAGGAGCAAGCAAAAGCCTAGTGGCAGAGTGTTCTTTCAGAGAGAAACACATGCATTTCATCCTTCTGGAGTGAGTTTTCAGCCTGGAATTCATTTGCATTTTGTACTGTGCAGAATGTAGCTACCTGCTCGGGGGTTGTCTCATAGAAGCACCTTTCCTGTAGGAGCTTGTTGCAACATTCATTGTTTGGCTAAGTTCTTTAGGGTTGGTTTTGACAGGTCTTTCAACTTTGGCCAAATCCCGCTTCGTACGAAATTTTTTCACAGCGCTGTCTCCAAGTGTCCACAAAGAGCTGCTGCTTGAAACTGTCCACATGCACATCTCCCATACTGGTGTGCTCGTTTCACTACCTGGATTTTGGTTTCCACTTCTTTCTTTGAAATGACAAGCCTTCTTTCTGCATGCTACACACACCTTGTAGCAGTTTCAGCTTGAAGCATGTTGGTGCTCTCAAAACGCTGTGTAACTTCTGTAGGGTGTGTTACTCTCCAGCACTGAATACACTACTTAGAGCTCCTTTCAGCACAGACACGCAAACACATCTTTCTGTGAAAGTCCTACCTCAGGTCACTTGGAAATGTAAGGTTTTCATGGAGAACATGAGGTCAATCATTGTTTTGCACTCTGCAACCAATAGAAATGTCCTTTTGTACATAGCCATCTGAAATTCACATCAAAATACCCTTCTTTTCTGGTTTCTTGAATGTTCTCAACACATTAGGAGAAAGATCGTGTTTGAGCAAGAGTGATGTAGTGTGCGTTTTCCTGGATTTCAAGTGATTTGGGAAACATACTCCTTGTTTTTCCACATTGTGTAAGAAACAACATTAGGCTTGCAAGAGATTGAAACAATGCATCCCAAAACGTATTCCAGCAGTGAAAACACATGTTTCTACAAAGACTTTGAAGGAGCAAGCAAAAGCCTAGTGGCAGAGTGTTCTTTCAGAGAGAAACACATGCATTTCATTCTTCTGGAGTGAGTTTTCAGCCTGGAATTCATTTGCATTTTGTACTGTTCAGAATGTAGCTACCTGCTCGGGGGTTGTCTCATACAAGCACCTTTCTTGCAGGAGCTTGTTGCAACATTCATTGTTTGGCTATGTTCTTTAGGGTTGGTTTTGGAAGGTCTTTCAACTTTGGCCAAATCCCGCTTCGTACGAAATTTTTTCACAGCGCTGTCTCCAAGTGTCCACAAAGAGCTGCTGCTTGAAACTGTCCACATGCACATCTCCCATACTGGTGTGCTCGTTTCACTACCTGGATTTTGGTTTCCACTTCTTTCTTTGAAATGACAAGCCTTCTTTCTGCATGCTACACACACCTTGTAGCAGTTTCAGTTTGACGCATGTTGGTGCTCTCAAAACGCTGTGTAACTTCTGTAGGTGTGTTACTCTCCAACACTGAATACACTACTTAGAGCTCCTTTCACCACAGACACGCAAACACATCTTTCTGCGAAAGTTCTACCTCAGGTCACTTGGAAATGTAAGGTTTTCATGGAGAACATGAGGTCAATCATGGTTTTGCACTCTGCAACCAATAGAAATGTCCTTTTGTACATAGCCTTCTGAAATTCACATCAAAATACCCTTCTTTTCTGGTTTCTTGAATGTTCTCAACACATTAGGAGAAAGATCGTGTTTGAGCAATAGTGATGTAGTGTGCGTTTTCCTGGATTTCAAGGGATTTGGGAAACATACTCCTTGTTTTTCCACATTGTGTAAGAAACAACATGAGGCTTGCAAGAGATTGAAACAAAGCATCCCAAAACATATTCCTGCAGTGAAAACACATGTTTCTACAAAGACTTTGAAGGAGCAAGCAAAAGCCTAGTGGCAGAGTGTTCTTTCAGAGAGAAACACATGCATTTCATCCTTCTGGAGTGAGTTTTCAGCCTGGAATTCATTTGCATTTTGTACTGTGCAGAATGTAGCTACCTGCTCGCGGGTTGTCTCATAGAAGCACCTTTCCTGTAGGAGCTTGTTGCAACATTCATTGTTTGGCTAAGTTCTTTAGGGTTGGTTTTGACAGGTCTTTCAACTTTGGCCAAATCCCGCTTCGTACGAAATTTTTTCACAGCGCTGTCTCCAAGTGTCCACAAAGAGCTGCTGCTTGAAACTGTCCACATGCACATCTCCCATACTGGTGTGCTCGTTTCACTACCTGGATTTTGGTTTCCACTTCTTTCTTTGAAATGACAAGCCTTCTTTCTGCATGCTACACACACCTTGTAGCAGTTTCAGCTTGAAGCATGTTGGTGCTCTCAAAACGCTGTGTAACTTCTGTAAGGTGTGTTACTCTCCAGCACTGAATACACTACTTAGAGCTCCTTTCACCACAGACACGCAAACACATCTTTCTGTGAAAGTCCTACCTCAGGTCACTTGGAAATGTAAGGTTTTCATGGAGAACATGAGGTCAATCATTGTTTTGCACTCTGCAACCAATAGAAATGTCCTTTTGTACATAGCCATCTGAAATTCACATCAAAATACCCTTCTTTTCTGGTTTCTTGAATGTTCTCAACACATTAGGAGAAAGATCGTGTTTGAGCAAGAGTGATGTAGTGTGCGTTTTCCTGGATTTCAAGTGATTTGGGAAACATACTCCTTTTTTTCCACATTGTGTAAGAAACAACATTAGGCTTGCAAGAGATTGAAACAATGCATCCCAAAACGTATTCCAGCAGTGAAAACACATGTTTCTACAAAGACTTTGAAGGAGCAAGCAAAAGCCTAGTGGCAGAGTGTTCTTTCAGAGAGAAACACATGCATTTCATCCTTCTGGAGTGAGTTTTCAGCCTGGAATTCATTTGCATTTTGTACTGTGCAGAATGTAGCTACCTGCTCGGGGGTTGTCTCATAGAAGCACCTTTCCTGTAGGAGCTTGTTGCAACATTCATTGTTTGGCTAAGTTCTTTAGGGTTGGTTTTGACAGGTCTTTCAACTTTGGCCAAATCCCGCTTCGTACGAAATTTTTTCACAGCGCTGTCTCCAAGTGTCCACAAAGAGCTGCTGCTTGAAACTGTCCACATGCACATCTCCCATACTGGTGTGCTCGTTTCACTACCTGGATTTTGGTTTCCATTTCTTTCTTTGAAATGACAAGCCTTCTTTCTGCATGCTACACACACCTTGTAGCAGTTTCAGTTTGACGCATGTTGGTGCTCTCAAAACGCTGTGTAACTTCTGTAGGGTGTGTTACTCTCCAACACTGAATACACTACTTAGAGCTCCTTTCACCACAGACACGCAAACACATCTTTCTGCGAAAGTTCTACCTCAGGTCACTTGGAAATGTAAGGTTTTCATGGAGAACATGAGGTCAATCATGGTTTTGCACTCTGCAACCAATAGAAATGTCCTTTTGTACATAGCCTTCTGAAATTCACATCAGAATACCCTTCTTTTCTGGTTTCTTGAATGTTCTCAACACATTAGGAGAAAGATCGTGTTTGAGCAAGAGTGATGTAGTGTGCGTTTTCCTGGATTTCAAGTGATTTGGGAAACATACTCCTTGTTTTTCCACATTGTGTAAGAAACAACATGAGGCTTGCAAGAGATTGAAACAATGCATCCCAAAACGTATTCCAGCAGTGAAAACACATGTTTCTACAAAGACTTTGAAGGAGCAACTAAAAGCCTAGTGGCAGAGTGTTCTTTCAGAGAGAAACACATGCATTTCATCCTTCTGGAGTGAGTTTTCAGCCTGGAATTCATTTGCATTTTGTACTGTGCAGAATGTAGCTACCTGCTCGGGGGTTGTCTCATAGAAGCACCCTTCCTGTAGGAGCTTGTTGCAACATTCATTGTTTGGCTAAGTTCTTTAGGGTTGGTTTTGACAGGTCTTTCAACTTTGGCCAAATCCCGCTTCGTACGAAATTTTTTCACAGCGCTGTCTCCAAGTGTCCACAAAGAGCTGCTGCTTGAAACTGTCCACATGCACATCTCCCATACTGGTGTGCTCGTTTCACTACCTGGATTTTGGTTTCCACTTCTTTCTTGGAAATGACAAGCCTTCTTTCTGCATGCTACACACACCTTGTAGCAGTTTCAGCTTGAAGCATGTTGGTGCTTTCAAAACGCTGTGTAACTTCTGTAAGGTGTGTTACTCTCCAGCACTGAATACACTACTTAGAGCTCCTTTCACCACAGACACGCAAACACATCTTTCTGTGAAAGTCCTACCTCAGGTCACTTGGAAATGTAAGGTTTTCATGGAGAACATGAGGTCAATCATGGTTTTGCACTCTGCAACCAATAGAAATGTCCTTTTGTACATAGCCTTCTGAAATTCACATCAAAATACCCTTCTTTTCTGGTTTCTTGAATGTTCTCAACACATTAGGAGAAAGATCGTGTTTGAGCAAGAGTGATGTAGTGTGCGTTTTCCTGGATTTCAAGTGATTTGGGAAACATACTCCTTGTTTTTCCACATTGTGTAAGAAACAACATGAGGCTTGCAAGAGATTGAAACAAAGCATCCCAAAACATATTCCTGCAGTGAAAACACATGTTTCTACAAAGACTTTGAAGGAGCAAGCAAAAGCCTAGTGGCAGAGTGTTCTTTCAGAGAGAAACACATGCATTTCATCCTTCTGGAGTGAGTTTTCAGCCTGGAATTCATTTGCATTTTGTACTGTGCAGAATGTAGCTACCTGCTCGCGGGTTGTCTCATAGAAGCACCTTTCCTGTAGGAGCTTGTTGCAACATTCATTGTTTGGCTAAGTTCTTTAGGGTTGGTTTTGACAGGTCTTTCAACTTTGGCCAAATCCCGCTTCGTACGAAATTTTTTCACAGCGCTGTCTCCAAGTGTCCACAAAGAGCTGCTGCTTGAAACTGTCCACATGCACATCTCCCATACTGGTGTGCTCGTTTCACTACCTGGATTTTGGTTTCCACTTCTTTCTTTGAAATGACAAGCCTTCTTTCTGCATGCTACACACACCTTGTAGCAGTTTCAGCTTGAAGCATGTTGGTGCTCTCAAAACGCTGTGTAACTTCTGTAAGGTGTGTTACTCTCCAGCACTGAATACACTACTTAGAGCTCCTTTCACCACAGACACGCAAACACATCTTTCTGTGAAAGTCCTACCTCAGGTCACTTGGAAATGTAAGGTTTTCATGGAGAACATGAGGTCAATCATTGTTTTGCACTCTGCAACCAATAGAAATGTCCTTTTGTACATAGCCATCTGAAATTCACATCAAAATACCCTTCTTTTCTGGTTTCTTGAATGTTCTCAACACATTAGGAGAAAGATCGTGTTTGAGCAAGAGTGATGTAGTGTGCGTTTTCCTGGATTTCAAGTGATTTGGGAAACATACTCCTTTTTTTCCACATTGTGTAAGAAACAACATTAGGCTTGCAAGAGATTGAAACAATGCATCCCAAAACGTATTCCAGCAGTGAAAACACATGTTTCTACAAAGACTTTGAAGGAGCAAGCAAAAGCCTAGTGGCAGAGTGTTCTTTCAGAGAGAAACACATGCATTTCATCCTTCTGGAGTGAGTTTTCAGCCTGGAATTCATTTGCATTTTGTACTGTGCAGAATGTAGCTACCTGCTCGGGGGTTGTCTCATAGAAGCACCTTTCCTGTAGGAGCTTGTTGCAACATTCATTGTTTGGCTAAGTTCTTTAGGGTTGGTTTTGACAGGTCTTTCAACTTTGGCCAAATCCCGCTTCGTACGAAATTTTTTCACAGCGCTGTCTCCAAGTGTCCACAAAGAGCTGCTGCTTGAAACTGTCCACATGCACATCTCCCATACTGGTGTGCTCGTTTCACTACCTGGATTTTGGTTTCCACTTCTTTCTTTGAAATGACAAGCCTTCTTTCTGCATGCTACACACACCTTGTAGCAGTTTCAGTTTGACGCATGTTGGTGCTCTCAAAACGCTGTGTAACTTCTGTAGGGTGTGTTACTCTCCAACACTGAATACACTACTTAGAGCTCCTTTCACCACAGACACGCAAACACATCTTTCTGCGAAAGTTCTACCTCAGGTCACTTGGAAATGTAAGGTTTTCATGGAGAACATGAGGTCAATCATGGTTTTGCACTCTGCAACCAATAGAAATGTCCTTTTGTACATAGCCTTCTGAAATTCACATCAGAATACCCTTCTTTTCTGGTTTCTTGAATGTTCTCAACACATTAGGAGAAAGATCGTGTTTGAGCAAGAGTGATGTAGTGTGCGTTTTCCTGGATTTCAAGTGATTTGGGAAACATACTCCTTGTTTTTCCACATTGTGTAAGAAACAACATGAGGCTTGCAAGAGATTGAAACAATGCATCCCAAAACGTATTCCAGCAGTGAAAACACATGTTTCTACAAAGACTTTGAAGGAGCAAGCAAAAGCCTAGTGGCAGAGTGTTCTTTCAGAGAGAAACACATGCATTTCATTCTTCTGGAGTGAGTTTTCAGCCTGGAATTCATTTGCATTTTGTACTGTTCAGAATGTAGCTACCTGCTAGGGGGTTGTCTCATACAAGCACCTTTCTTGCAGGAGCTTGTTGCAACATTCATTGTTTGGCTATGTTCTTTAGGGTTGGTTTTGGAAGGTCTTTCAACTTTGGCCAAATCCCGCTTCGTACGAAATTTTTTCACAGCGCTGTCTCCAAGTGTCCACAAAGAGCTGCTGCTTGAAACTGTCCACATGCACATCTCCCATACTGATGTGCTCGTTTCCTTACTTGGATTTTGGTTTCCACTTCTTTCTTTGAAATGACAAGCCTTCTTTCTGCATGCTACACACACCTTGTAGCTGTTTCAGCTTGAAGCATGCTGGTGCTCTCAAAACGCTGTGTAACTTCTGTAGGGTTTGTTACTCTCCAGCACTGAATACACTACTTAGAGCTCCTTTCACCACAGACACGCAAACACATCTTTCTGTGAAAGTTCTACCTCAGGTCACTTGGAAATGTAAGGTTTTCATGGAGAACATGAGGTCAATCATGGTTTTGCACTCTGCAACCAATAGAAATGTCCTTTTGTACATAGCCTTCTGAAATTCACATCAAAATACCCTTCTTTTCTGGTTTCTTGAATGTTCTCAACACATTAGGAGAAAGATCGTGTTTGAGCAAGAGTGATGTAGTGTGCGTTTTCCTGGATTTCAAGTGATTTGGGAAACATACTCCTTGTTTTTCCACATGGTGTAAGAAACAACACGAGGCTTGCAAGAGATTGAAACAATGCATCCCAAAACGTATTCCAGCAGTGAAAACACATGTTTCTACAAAGACTTTGAAGGAGCAAGCAAAAGCCTAGTGGCAGAGTGTTCTTTCAGAGAGAAACACATGCATTTCATTCTTCTGGAGTGAGTTTTCAGCCTGGAATTCATTTGCATTTTGTACTGTTCAGAATGTAGCTACCTGCTAGGGGGTTGTCTCATACAAGCACCTTTCTTGCAGGAGCTTGTTGCAACATTCATTGTTTGGCTATGTTCTTTAGGGTTGGTTTTGGAAGGTCTTTCAACTTTGGCCAAATCCCGCTTCGTACGAAATTTTTTCACAGCGCTGTCTCCAAGTGTCCACAAAGAGCTGCTGCTTGAAACTGTCCACATGCACATCTCCCATACTGGTGTGCTCGTTTCACTACTTGGATTTTGGTTTCCACTTCTTTCTTTGAAATGACCAGCCTTCTTTCTGCATGCTACACACACCTTGTAGCAGTTTCAGCTTGAAGCATGTTGGTGCTCTCAAAACGCTGTGTAACTTCTGTAGGGTTTGTTACTCTCCAGCACTGAATACACTTCTTAGAGCTCCTTTCACCACAGACACGCAAACACATCTTTCTGTGAAAGTTCTACCTCAGGTCACTTGGAAATGTAAGGTTTTCATGGAGAACATGAGGTCAATCATGGTTTTGCACTCTGCAACCAATAGAAATGTCCTTTTGTACATAGCCTTCTGAAATTCACATCAAAATACCCTTCTTTTCTGGTTTCTTGAATGTTCTCAACACATTAGGAGAAAGATCGTGTTTGAGCAAGAGTGATGTAGTGTGCGTTTTCCTGGATTTCAAGTGATTTGGGAAACATACTCCTTGTTTTTCCACATTGTGTAAGAAACAACATGAGGCTTGCAAGAGATTGAAACAAAGCATCCCAAAACATATTCCTGCAGTGAAAACACATGTTTCTACAAAGACTTTGAAGGAGCAAGCAAAAGCCTAGTGGCAGAGTGTTCTTTCAGAGAGAAACACATGCATTTCATCCTTCTGGAGTGAGTTTTCAGCCTGGAATTCATTTGCATTTTGTACTGTGCAGAATGTAGCTACCTGCTCGCGGGTTGTCTCATAGAAGCACCCTTCCTGTAGGAGCTTGTTGCAACATTCATTGTTTGGCTAAGTTCTTTAGGGTTGGTTTTGACAGGTCTTTCAACTTTGGCCAAATCCCGCTTCGTACGAAATTTTTTCACAGCGCTGTCTCCAAGTGTCCACAAAGAGCTGCTGCTTGAAACTGTCCACATGCACATCTCCCATACTGGTGTGCTCGTTTCACTACCTGGATTTTGGTTTCCACTTCTTTCTTTGAAATGACAAGCCTTCTTTCTGCATGCTACACACACCTTGTAGCAGTTTCAGCTTGAAGCATGTTGGTGCTTTCAAAACGCTGTGTAACTTCTGTAAGGTGTGTTACTCTCCAGCACTGAATACACTACTTAGAGCTCCTTTCACCACAGACACGCAAACACATCTTTCTGTGAAAGTCCTACCTCAGGTCACTTGGAAATGTAAGGTTTTCATGGAGAACATGAGGTCAATCATTGTTTTGCACTCTGCAACCAATAGAAATGTCCTTTTGTACATAGCCATCTGAAATTCACATCAAAATACCCTTCTTTTCTGGTTTCTTGAATGTTCTCAACACATTAGGAGAAAGATCGTGTTTGAGCAAGAGTGATGTAGTGTGCGTTTTCTTGGATTTCAAGTGATTTGGGAAACATACTCCTTGTTTTTCCACATTGTGTAAGAAACAACATGAGGCTTGCAAGAGATTGAAACAATGCATCCCAAAACGTATTCCAGCAGTGAAAACACATGTTTCTACAAAGACTTTGAAGGAGCAACTAAAAGCCTAGTGGCAGAGTGTTCTTTCAGAGAGAAACACATGCATTTCATCCTTCTGGAGTGAGTTTTCAGCCTGGAATTCATTTGCATTTTGTACTGTGCAGAATGTAGCTACCTGCTCGGGGGTTGTCTCATAGAAGCACCCTTCCTGTAGGAGCTTGTTGCAACATTCATTGTTTGGCTAAGTTCTTTAGGGTTGGTTTTGACAGGTCTTTCAACTTTGGCCAAATCCCGCTTCGTACGAAATTTTTTCACAGCGCTGTCTCCAAGTGTCCACAAAGAGCTGCTGCTTGAAACTGTCCACATGCACATCTCCCATACTGGTGTGCTCGTTTCACTACCTGGATTTTGGTTTCCACTTCTTTCTTTGAAATGACAAGCCTTCTTTCTGCATGCTACACACACCTTGTAGCAGTTTCAGCTTGAAGCATGTTGGTGCTTTCAAAACGCTGTGTAACTTCTGTAAGGTGTGTTACTCTCCAGCACTGAATACACTACTTAGAGCTCCTTTCACCACAGACACGCAAACACATCTTTCTGTGAAAGTCCTACCTCAGGTCACTTGGAAATGTAAGGTTTTCATGGAGAACATGAGGTCAATCATGGTTTTGCACTCTGCAACCAATAGAAATGTCCTTTTGTACATAGCCTTCTGAAATTCACATCAAAATACCCTTCTTTTCTGGTTTCTTGAATGTTCTCAACACATTAGGAGAAAGATCGTGTTTGAGCAAGAGTGATGTAGTGTGCGTTTTCCTGGATTTCAAGTGATTTGGGAAACATACTCCTTGTTTTTCCACATTGTGTAAGAAACAACATGAGGCTTGCAAGAGATTGAAACAAAGCATCCCAAAACATATTCCTGCAGTGAAAACACATGTTTCTACAAAGACTTTGAAGGAGCAAGCAAAAGCCTAGTGGCAGAGTGTTCTTTCAGAGAGAAACACATGCATTTCATCCTTCTGGAGTGAGTTTTCAGCCTGGAATTCATTTGCATTTTGTACTGTGCAGAATGTAGCTACCTGCTCGCGGGTTGTCTCATAGAAGCACCTTTCCTGTAGGAGCTTGTTGCAACATTCATTGTTTGGCTAAGTTCTTTAGGGTTGGTTTTGACAGGTCTTTCAACTTTGGCCAAATCCCGCTTCGTACGAAATTTTTTCACAGCGCTGTCTCCAAGTGTCCACAAAGAGCTGCTGCTTGAAACTGTCCACATGCACATCTCCCATACTGGTGTGCTCGTTTCACTACCTGGATTTTGGTTTCCACTTCTTTCTTTGAAATGACAAGCCTTCTTTCTGCATGCTACACACACCTTGTAGCAGTTTCAGCTTGAAGCATGTTGGTGCTCTCAAAACGCTGTGTAACTTCTGTAAGGTGTGTTACTCTCCAGCACTGAATACACTACTTAGAGCTCCTTTCACCACAGACACGCAAACACATCTTTCTGTGAAAGTCCTACCTCAGGTCACTTGGAAATGTAAGGTTTTCATGGAGAACATGAGGTCAATCATTGTTTTGCACTCTGCAACCAATAGAAATGTCCTTTTGTACATAGCCATCTGAAATTCACATCAAAATACCCTTCTTTTCTGGTTTCTTGAATGTTCTCAACACATTAGGAGAAAGATCGTGTTTGAGCAAGAGTGATGTAGTGTGCGTTTTCCTGGATTTCAAGTGATTTGGGAAACATACTCCTTTTTTTCCACATTGTGTAAGAAACAACATTAGGCTTGCAAGAGATTGAAACAATGCATCCCAAAACGTATTCCAGCAGTGAAAACACATGTTTCTACAAAGACTTTGAAGGAGCAAGCAAAAGCCTAGTGGCAGAGTGTTCTTTCAGAGAGAAACACATGCATTTCATCCTTCTGGAGTGAGTTTTCAGCCTGGAATTCATTTGCATTTTGTACTGTGCAGAATGTAGCTACCTGCTCGGGGGTTGTCTCATAGAAGCACCTTTCCTGTAGGAGCTTGTTGCAACATTCATTGTTTGGCTAAGTTCTTTAGGGTTGGTTTTGACAGGTCTTTCAACTTTGGCCAAATCCCGCTTCGTACGAAATTTTTTCACAGCGCTGTCTCCAAGTGTCCACAAAGAGCTGCTGCTTGAAACTGTCCACATGCACATCTCCCATACTGGTGTGCTCGTTTCACTACCTGGATTTTGGTTTCCACTTCTTTCTTTGAAATGACAAGCCTTCTTTCTGCATGCTACACACACCTTGTAGCAGTTTCAGTTTGACGCATGTTGGTGCTCTCAAAACGCTGTGTAACTTCTGTAGGGTGTGTTACTCTCCAACACTGAATACACTACTTAGAGCTCCTTTCACCACAGACACGCAAACACATCTTTCTGCGAAAGTTCTACCTCAGGTCACTTGGAAATGTAAGGTTTTCATGGAGAACATGAGGTCAATCATGGTTTTGCACTCTGCAACCAATAGAAATGTCCTTTTGTACATAGCCTTCTGAAATTCACATCAGAATACCCTTCTTTTCTGGTTTCTTGAATGTTCTCAACACATTAGGAGAAAGATCGTGTTTGAGCAAGAGTGATGTAGTGTGCGTTTTCCTGGATTTCAAGTGATTTGGGAAACATACTCCTTGTTTTTCCACATTGTGTAAGAAACAACATGAGGCTTGCAAGAGATTGAAACAATGCATCCCAAAACGTATTCCAGCAGTGAAAACACATGTTTCTACAAAGACTTTGAAGGAGCAAGCAAAAGCCTAGTGGCAGAGTGTTCTTTCAGAGAGAAATACATGCATTTCATCCTTCTGGAGTGAGTTTTCAGCCTGGAATTCATTTGCATTTTGTACTGTTCAGAATGTAGCTACCTGCTCGGGGGTTGTCTCATACAAGCACCTTTCTTGCAGGAGCTTGTTGCAACATTCATTGTTTGGCTATGTTCTTTAGGGTTGGTTTTGGAAGGTCTTTCAACTTTGGCCAAATCCCGCTTCGTACGAAATTTTTTCACAGCGCTGTCTCCAAGTGTCCACAAAGAGCTGCTGCTTGAAACTGTCCACATGCACATCTCCCATACTGGTGTGCTCGTTTCACTACCTGGATTTTGGTTTCCACTTCTTTCTTTGAAATGACAAGCCTTCTTTCTGCATGCTACACACACCTTGTAGCAGTTTCAGCTTGAAGCATGTTGGTGCTCTCAAAACGCTGTGTAACTTCTGTAGGGTGTGTTACTCTCCAGCACTGAATACACTACTTAGAGCTCCTTTCACCACAGACACGCAAACACATCTTTCTGTGAAAGTTCTACTTCAGGTCACTTGGAAATGTAAGGTTTTCATGGAGAACATGAGGTCAATCATGGTTTTGCACTCTGCAACCAATAGAAATGTCCTTTTGTACATAGCCTTCTGAAATTCACATCAAAATACCCTTCTTTTCTGGTTTCTTGAATGTTCTCAACACATTAGGAGAAAGATCGTGTTTGAGCAAGAGTGATGTAGTGTGCGTTTTCCTGGATTTCAAGTGATTTGGGAAACATACTCCTTGTTTTTCCACATTGTGTAAGAAACAACATGAGGCTTGCAAGAGATTGAAACAATGCATCCCAAAACGTATTCCAGCAGTGAAAACACATGTTTCTACAAAGACTTTGAAGGAGCAAGCAAAAGCCTAGTGGCAGAGTGTTCTTTCAGAGAGAAACACATGCATTTCATTCTTCTGGAGTGAGTTTTCAGCCTGGAATTCATTTGCATTTTGTACTGTTCAGAATGTAGCTACCTGCTAGGGGGTTGTCTCATACAAGCACCTTTCTTGCAGGAGCTTGTTGCAACATTCATTGTTTGGCTATGTTCTTTAGGGTTGGTTTTGGAAGGTCTTTCAACTTTGGCCAAATCCCGCTTCGTACGAAATTTTTTCACAGCGCTGTCTCCAAGTGTCCACAAAGAGCTGCTGCTTGAAACTGTCCACATGCACATCTCCCATACTGATGTGCTCGTTTCCTTACTTGGATTTTGGTTTCCACTTCTTTCTTTGAAATGACAAGCCTTCTTTCTGCATGCTACACACACCTTGTAGCAGTTTCAGCTTGAAGCATGCTGGTGCTCTCAAAACGCTGTGTAACTTCTGTAGGGTTTGTTACTCTCCAGCACTGAATACACTACTTAGAGCTCCTTTCACCACAGACACGCAAACACATCTTTCTGTGAAAGTTCTACCTCAGGTCACTTGGAAATGTAAGGTTTTCATGGAGAACATGAGGTCAATCATGGTTTTGCACTCTGCAACCAATAGAAATGTCCTTTTGTACATAGCCTTCTGAAATTCACATCAAAATACCCTTCTTTTCTGGTTTCTTGAATGTTCTCAACACATTAGGAGAAAGATCGTGTTTGAGCAAGAGTGATGTAGTGTGCGTTTTCCTGGATTTCAAGTGATTTGGGAAACATACTCCTTGTTTTTCCACATGGTGTAAGAAACAACACGAGGCTTGCAAGAGATTGAAACAATGCATCCCAAAACGTATTCCAGCAGTGAAAACACATGTTTCTACAAAGACTTTGAAGGAGCAAGCAAAAGCCTAGTGGCAGAGTGTTCTTTCAGAGAGAAACACATGCATTTCATTCTTCTGGAGTGAGTTTTCAGCCTGGAATTCATTTGCATTTTGTACTGTTCAGAATGTAGCTACCTGCTAGGGGGTTGTCTCATACAAGCACCTTTCTTGCAGGAGCTTGTTGCAACATTCATTGTTTGGCTATGTTCTTTAGGGTTGGTTTTGGAAGGTCTTTCAACTTTGGCCAAATCCCGCTTCGTACGAAATTTTTTCACAGCGCTGTCTCCAAGTGTCCACAAAGAGCTGCTGCTTGAAACTGTCCACATGCACATCTCCCATACTGGTGTGCTCGTTTCACTACTTGGATTTTGGTTTCCACTTCTTTCTTTGAAATGACCAGCCTTCTTTCTGCATGCTACACACACCTTGTAGCAGTTTCAGCTTGAAGCATGTTGGTGCTTTCAAAACGCTGTGTAACTTCTGTAAGGTGTGTTACTCTCCAGCACTGAATACACTACTTAGAGCTCCTTTCACCACAGACACGCAAACACATCTTTCTGTGAAAGTCCTACCTCAGGTCACTTGGAAATGTAAGGTTTTCATGGAGAACATGAGGTCAATCATTGTTTTGCACTCTGCAACCAATAGAAATGTCCTTTTGTACATAGCCATCTGAAATTCACATCAAAATACCCTTCTTTTCTGGTTTCTTGAATGTTCTCAACACATTAGGAGAAAGATCGTGTTTGAGCAAGAGTGATGTAGTGTGCGTTTTCCTGGATTTCAAGTGATTTGGGAAACATACTCCTTTTTTTCCACATTGTGAAAGAAACAACATTAGGCTTGCAAGAGATTGAAACAATGCATCCCAAAACGTATTCCAGCAGTGAAAACACATGTTTCTACAAAGACTTTGAAGGAGCAAGCAAAAGCCTAGTGGCAGAGTGTTCTTTCAGAGAGAAACACATGCATTTCATCCTTCTGGAGTGAGTTTTCAGCCTGGAATTCATTTGCATTTTGTACTGTGCAGAATGTAGCTACCTGCTCGGGGGTTGTCTCATAGAAGCACCTTTCCTGTAGGAGCTTGTTGCAACATTCATTGTTTGGCTAAGTTCTTTAGGGTTGGTTTTGACAGGTCTTTCAACTTTGGCCAAATCCCGCTTCGTACGAAATTTTTTCACAGCGCTGTCTCCAAGTGTCCACAAAGAGCTGCTGCTTGAAACTGTCCACATGCACATCTCCCATACTGGTGTGCTCGTTTCACTACCTGGATTTTGGTTTCCACTTCTTTCTTTGAAATGACAAGCCTTCTTTCTGCATGCTACACACACCTTGTAGCAGTTTCAGTTTGACGCATGTTGGTGCTCTCAAAACGCTGTGTAACTTCTGTAGGGTGTGTTACTCTCCAACACTGAATACACTACTTAGAGCTCCTTTCACCACAGACACGCAAACACATCTTTCTGCGAAAGTTCTACCTCAGGTCACTTGGAAATGTAAGGTTTTCATGGAGAACATGAGGTCAATCATGGTTTTGCACTCTGCAACCAATAGAAATGTCCTTTTGTACATAGCCTTCTGAAATTCACATCAGAATACCCTTCTTTTCTGGTTTCTTGAATGTTCTCAACACATTAGGAGAAAGATCGTGTTTGAGCAAGAGTGATGTAGTGTGCGTTTTCCTGGATTTCAAGTGATTTGGGAAACATACTCCTTGTTTTTCCACATTGTGTAAGAAACAACATGAGGCTTGCAAGAGATTGAAACAATGCATCCCAAAACGTATTCCAGCAGTGAAAACACATGTTTCTACAAAGACTTTGAAGGAGCAAGCAAAAGCCTAGTGGCAGAGTGTTCTTTCAGAGAGAAATACATGCATTTCATTCTTCTGGAGTGAGTTTTCAGCCTGGAATTCATTTGCATTTTGTACTGTTCAGAATGTAGCTACCTGCTCGGGGGTTGTCTCATACAAGCACCTTTCTTGCAGGAGCTTGTTGCAACATTCATTGTTTGGCTATGTTCTTTAGGGTTGGTTTTGGAAGGTCTTTCAACTTTGGCCAAATCCCGCTTCGTACGAAATTTTTTCACAGCGCTGTCTCCAAGTGTCCACAAAGAGCTGCTGCTTGAAACTGTCCACATGCACATCTCCCATACTGGTGTGCTCGTTTCACTACCTGGATTTTGGTTTCCACTTCTTTCTTTGAAATGACAAGCCTTCTTTCTGCATGCTACACACACCTTGTAGCAGTTTCAGCTTGAAGCATGTTGGTGCTCTCAAAACGCTGTGTAACTTCTGTAGGGTGTGTTACTCTCCAGCACTGAATACACTACTTAGAGCTCCTTTCACCACAGACACGCAAACACATCTTTCTGTGAAAGTTCTACTTCAGGTCACTTGGAAATGTAAGGTTTTCATGGAGAACATGAGGTCAATCATGGTTTTGCACTCTGCAACCAATAGAAATGTCCTTTTGTACATAGCCTTCTGAAATTCACATCAAAATACCCTTCTTTTCTGGTTTCTTGAATGTTCTCAACACATTAGGAGAAAGATCGTGTTTGAGCAAGAGTGATGTAGTGTGCGTTTTCCTGGATTTCAAGTGATTTGGGAAACATACTCCTTGTTTTTCCACATTGTGTAAGAAACAACATGAGGCTTGCAAGAGATTGAAACAATGCATCCCAAAACGTATTCCAGCAGTGAAAACACATGTTTCTACAAAGACTTTGAAGGAGCAAGCAAAAGCCTAGTGGCAGAGTGTTCTTTCAGAGAGAAACACATGCATTTCATTCTTCTGGAGTGAGTTTTCAGCCTGGAATTCATTTGCATTTTGTACTGTTCAGAATGTAGCTACCTGCTAGGGGGTTGTCTCATACAAGCACCTTTCTTGCAGGAGCTTGTTGCAACATTCATTGTTTGGCTATGTTCTTTAGGGTTGGTTTTGGAAGGTCTTTCAACTTTGGCCAAATCCCGCTTCGTACGAAATTTTTTCACAGCGCTGTCTCCAAGTGTCCACAAAGAGCTGCTGCTTGAAACTGTCCACATGCACATCTCCCATACTGATGTGCTCGTTTCCTTACTTGGATTTTGGTTTCCACTTCTTTCTTTGAAATGACAAGCCTTCTTTCTGCATGCTACACACACCTTGTAGCAGTTTCAGCTTGAAGCATGCTGGTGCTCTCAAAACGCTGTATAACTTCTGTAGGGTTTGTTACTCTCCAGCACTGAATACACTACTTAGAGCTCCTTTCACCACAGACACGCAAACACATCTTTCTGTGAAAGTTCTACCTCAGGTCACTTGGAAATGTAAGGTTTTCATGGAGAACATGAGGTCAATCATGGTTTTGCACTCTGCAACCAATAGAAATGTCCTTTTGTACATAGCCTTCTGAAATTCACATCAAAATACCCTTCTTTTCTGGTTTCTTGAATGTTCTCAACACATTAGGAGAAAGATCGTGTTTGAGCAAGAGTGATGTAGTGTGCGTTTTCCTGGATTTCAAGTGATTTGGGAAACATACTCCTTGTTTTTCCACATGGTGTAAGAAACAACACGAGGCTTGCAAGAGATTGAAACAATGCATCCCAAAACGTATTCCAGCAGTGAAAACACATGTTTCTACAAAGACTTTGAAGGAGCAAGCAAAAGCCTAGTGGCAGAGTGTTCTTTCAGAGAGAAACACATGCATTTCATTCTTCTGGAGTGAGTTTTCAGCCTGGAATTCATTTGCATTTTGTACTGTTCAGAATGTAGCTACCTGCTAGGGGGTTGTCTCATACAAGCACCTTTCTTGCAGGAGCTTGTTGCAACATTCATTGTTTGGCTATGTTCTTTAGGGTTGGTTTTGGAAGGTCTTTCAACTTTGGCCAAATCCCGCTTCGTACGAAATTTTTTCACAGCGCTGTCTCCAAGTGTCCACAAAGAGCTGCTGCTTGAAACTGTCCACATGCACATCTCCCATACTGGTGTGCTCGTTTCACTACTTGGATTTTGGTTTCCACTTCTTTCTTTGAAATGACCAGCCTTCTTTCTGCATGCTACACACACCTTGTAGCAGTTTCAGCTTGAAGCATGTTGGTGCTCTCAAAACGCTGTGTAACTTCTGTAGGGTTTGTTACTCTCCAGCACTGAATACACTTCTTAGAGCTCCTTTCACCACAGACACGCAAACACATCTTTCTGTGAAAGTTCTACCTCAGGTCACTTGGAAATGTAAGGTTTTCATGGAGAACATGAGGTCAATCATGGTTTTGCACTCTGCAACCAATAGAAATGTCCTTTTGTACATAGCCTTCTGAAATTCACATCAAAATACCCTTCTTTTCTGGTTTCTTGAATGTTCTCAACACATTAGGAGAAAGATCGTGTTTGAGCAAGAGTGATGTAGTGTGCGTTTTCCTGGATTTCAAGTGATTTGGGAAACATACTCCTTGTTTTTCCACATTGTGTAAGAAACAACATGAGGCTTGCAAGAGATTGAAACAAAGCATCCCAAAACATATTCCTGCAGTGAAAACACATGTTTCTACAAAGACTTTGAAGGAGCAAGCAAAAGCCTAGTGGCAGAGTGTTCTTTCAGAGAGAAACACATGCATTTCATCCTTCTGGAGTGAGTTTTCAGCCTGGAATTCATTTGCATTTTGTACTGTTCAGAATGTAGCTACCTGCTCGGGGATTGTCTCATACAAGCACCTTTCTTGCAGGAGCTTGTTGCAACATTCATTGTTTGGCTATGTTCTTTAGGGTTGGTTTTGGAAGGTCTTTCAACTTTGGCCAAATCCCGCTTCGTACGAAATTTTTTCACAGCGCTGTCTCCAAGTGTCCACAAAGAGCTGCTGCTTGAAACTGTCCACATGCACATCTCCCATACTGGTGTGCTCGTTTCACTACCTGGATTTTGGTTTCCACTTCTTTCTTTGAAATGACAAGCCTTCTTTCTGCATGCTACACACACCTTGTAGCAGTTTCAGCTTGAAGCATGTTGGTGCTCTCAAAACGCTGTGTAACTTCTGTAGGGTGTGTTACTCTCCAACACTGAATACACTACTTAGAGCTCCTTTCACCACAGACACGCAAACACATCTTTCTGTGAAAGTTCTACCTCAGGTCACTTGGAAATGTAAGGTTTTCATGGAGAACATGAGGTCAATCATGGTTTTGCACTCTGCAACCAATAGAAATGTCCTTTTGTACATAGCCTTCTGAAATTCACATCAAAATACCCTTCTTTTCTGGTTTCTTGAATGTTCTCAACACATTAGGAGAAAGATCGTGTTTGAGCAAGAGTGATGTAGTGTGCGTTTTCCTGGATTTCAAGTGATTTGGGAAACATACTCCTTGTTTTTCCACATTGTGTAAGAAACAACATGAGGCTTGCAAGAGATTGAAACAATGCATCCCAAAACATATTTCTGCAGTGAAAACACATGTTTCTACAAAGACTTTGAAGGAGTAAGCAAAAGCCTAGTGGCAGAGTGTTCTTTCAGAGAGAAACACATGCATTTCATCCTTCTGGAGTGAGTTTTCAGCCTGGAATTCATTTGCATTTTGTACTGTGCAGAATGTAGCTACCTGCTCGGGGGTTGTCTCATAGAAGCACCTTTCCTGTAGGAGCTTGTTGCAACATTCATTGTTTGGCTAAGTTCTTTAGGGTTGGTTTTGGAAGGTCTTTCAACTTTGGCCAAATCCCGCTTCGTACGAAATTTTTTCACAGCGCTGTCTCCAAGTGTCCACAAAGAGCTGCTGCTTGAAACTGTCCACATGCACATCTCCCATACTGGTGTGCTCGTTTCACTACCTGGATTTTGGTTTCCACTTCTTTCTTTGAAATGACAAGCCTTCTTTCTGCATGCTACACACACCTTGTAGCAGTTTCAGTTTGAAGCATGTTGGTGCTCTCAAAACGCTGTGTAACTTCTGTAGGGTGTGTTACTCTCCAGCACTGAATACACTACTTAGAGCTCCTTTCACCACAGACACGCAAACACATCTTTCTGTGAAAGTTCTACCTCAGGTCACTTGGAAATGTAAGGTTTTCATGGAGAACATGAGGTCAATCATGGTTTTGCACTCTGCAACCAATAGAAATGTCCTTTTGTACATAGCCTTCTGAAATTCACATCAAAATACCCTTCTTTTCTGGTTTCTTGAATGTTCTCAACACATTAGGAGAAAGATCGTGTTTGAGCAAGAGTGATGTAGTGTGCGTTTTCCTGGATTTCAAGTGATTTGGGAAACATACTCCTTGTTTTTCCACATTGTGTAAGAAACAACATGAGGCTTGCAAGAGATTGAAACAAAGCATCCCAAAACATATTCCTGCAGTGAAAACACATGTTTCTACAAAGACTTTGAAGGAGCAAGCAAAAGCCTAGTGGCAGAGTGTTCTTTCAGAGAGAAACACATGCATTTCATCCTTCTGGAGTGAGTTTTCAGCCTGGAATTCATTTGCATTTTGTACTGTGCAGAATGTAGCTACCTGCTCGGGGGTTGTCTCATAGAAGCACCTTTCCTGTAGGAGCTTGTTGCAACATTCATTGTTTGGCTAAGTTCTTTAGGGTTGGTTTTGACAGGTCTTTCAACTTTGGCCAAATCCCGCTTCGTACGAAATTTTTTCACAGCGCTGTCTCCAAGTGTCCACAAAGAGCTGCTGCTTGAAACTGTCCACATGCACATCTCCCATACTGGTGTGCTCGTTTCACTACCTGGATTTTGGTTTCCACTTCTTTCTTGGAAATGACAAGCCTTCTTTCTGCATGCTACACACACCTTGTAGCAGTTTCAGCTTGAAGCATGTTGGTGCTCTCAAAACGCTGTGTAACTTCTGTAAGGTGTGTTACTCTCCAGCACTGAATACACTACTTAGAGCTCCTTTCACCACAGACACGCAAACACATCTTTCTGTGAAAGTCCTACCTCAGGTCACTTGGAAATGTTAGGTTTTCATGGAGAACATGAGGTCAATCATTGTTTTGCACTCTGCAACCAATAGAAATGTCCTTTTGTACATAGCCATCTGAAATTCACATCAAAATACCCTTCTTTTCTGGTTTCTTGAATGTTCTCAACACATTAGGAGAAAGATCGTGTTTGAGCAAGAGTGATGTAGTGTGCGTTTTCCTGGATTTCAAGTGATTTGGGAAACATACTCCTTGTTTTTCCACATTGTGTAAGAAACAACATGAGGCTTGCAAGAGATTGAAACAATGCATCCCAAAACGTATTCCAGCAGTGAAAACACATGTTTCTACAAAGACTTTGAAGGAGCAAGCAAAAGCCTAGTGGCAGAGTGTTCTTTCAGAGAGAAACACATGCATTTCATTCTTCTGGAGTGAGTTTTCAGCCTGGAATTCATTTGCATTTTGTACTGTTCAGAATGTAGCTACCTGCTCGGGGGTTGTCTCATACAAGCACCTTTCTTGCAGGAGCTTGTTGCAACATTCATTGTTTGGCTATGTTCTTTAGGGTTGGTTTTGGAAGGTCTTTCAACTTTGGCCAAATCCCGCTTCGTACGAAATTTTTTCACAGCGCTGTCTCCAAGTGTCCACAAAGAGCTGCTGCTTGAAACTGTCCACATGCACATCTCCCATACTGGTGTGCTCGTTTCACTACCTGGATTTTGGTTTCCACTTCTTTCTTTGAAATGACAAGCCTTCTTTCTGCATGCTACACACACCTTGTCGCAGTTTCAGTTTGACGCATGTTGGTGCTCTCAAAACGCTCTGTAACTTCTGTAGGGTGTGTTACTCTCCAACACTGAATACACTACTTAGAGCTCCTTTCACCACAGACACGCAAACACATCTTTCTGCGAAAGTTCTACCTCAGGTCACTTGGAAATGTTAGGTTTTCATGGAGAACATGAGGTCAATCATGGTTTTTCACTCTGCAACCAATAGAAATGTCCTTTTGTACATAGCCTTCTGAAATTCACATCAAAATACCCTTCTTTTCTGGTTTCTTGAATGTTCTCAACACATTAGGAGAAAGATCGTGTTTGAGCAATAGTGATGTAGTGTGCGTTTTCCTGGATTTCAAGTGATTTGGGAAACATACTCCTTGTTTTTCCACATTGTGTAAGAAACAACATGAGGCTTGCAAGAGATTGAAACAAAGCATCCCAAAACATATTCCTGCAGTGAAAACACATGTTTCTACAAAGACTTTGAAGGAGCAAGCAAAAGCCTAGTGGCAGAGTGTTCTTTCAGAGAGAAACACATGCATTTCATCCTTCTGGAGTGAGTTTTCAGCCTGGAATTCATTTGCATTTTGTACTGTGCAGAATGTAGCTACCTGCTCGGGGGTTGGCTCATAGAAGCACCTTTGCTGTAGGAGCTTGTTGCAACATTCATTGTTTGGCTAAGTTCTTTAGGGTTGGTTTTGACAGGTCTTTCAATTTTGGCCAAATTCCGCTTCGTACGAAATTTTTTCACAGCGCTGTCTCCAAGTGTCCACAAAGAGCTGCTGCTTGAAACTGTCCACATGCACATCTCCCATACTGGTGTGCTCGTTTCACTACCTGGATTTTGGTTTCCACTTCTTTCTTTGAAATGACAAGCCTTCTTTCTGCATGCTACACACACCTTGTAGCAGTTTCAGCTTGAAGCATGTTGGTGCTCTCAAAACGCTGTGTAACTTCTGTAAGGTGTGTTACTCTCCAGCACTGAATACACTACTTAGAGCTCCTTTCACCACAGACACGCAAACACATCTTTCTGTGAAAGTCCTACCTCAGGTCACTTGGAAATGTAAGGTTTTCATGGAGAACATGAGGTCAATCATGGTTTTGCACTCTGCAACCAATAGAAATGTCCTTTTGTACATAGCCATCTGAAATTCACATCAAAATACCCTTCTTTTCTGGTTTCTTGAATGTTCTCAACACATTAGGAGAAAGATCGTGTTTGAGCAAGAGTGATGTAGTGTGCGTTTTCCTGGATTTCAAGTGATTTGGGAAACATACTCCTTGTTTTTCCACATTGTGTAAGAAACAACATTAGGCTTGCAAGAGATTGAAACAATACATCCCAAAACATATTCCTGCAGTGAAAACACATGTTTCTACAAAGACTTTGAAGGAGCAAGCAAAAGCCTAGTGGCAGAGTGTTCTTTCAGAGAGAAACACATGCATTTCATCCTTCTGGAGTGAGTTTTCAGCCTGGAATTCATTTGCATTTTGTACTGTGCAGGATGTAGCTACCTGCTCGGGGGTTGTCTCATAGAAGCACCTTTCCTGTAGGAGCTTGTTGCAACATTCATTGTTTGGCTAAGTTCTTTAGGGTTGGTTTTGGAAGGTCTTTCAACTTAGGCCAAATCCCGCTTCGTACGAAATTTTTTCACAGCGCTGTCTCCAAGTGTCCACAAAGAGCTGCTGCTTGAAACTGTCCACATGCACATCTCCCATACTGGTGTGCTCGTTTCACTACCTGGATTTTGGTTTCCACTTCTTTCTTGGAAATGACAAGCCTTCTTTCTGCATGCTACACACACCTTGTAGCAGTTTCAGCTTGAAGCATGTTGGTGCTCTCAAAACGCTGTGTAACTTCTGTAAGGTGTGTTACTCTCCAGCACTGAATACACTACTTAGAGCTCCTTTCACCACAGACACGCAAACACATCTTTCTGTGAAAGTTCTACCTCACGTCACTTGGAAATGTAAGGTTTTCATGGAGAACATGAGGTCAATCATGGTTTTGCACTCTGCAACCAATAGAAATGTCCTTTTGTACATAGCCTTCTGAAAGTCACATCAAAATACCCTTCTTTTCTGGTTTCTTGAATGTTCTCAACACATTAGGAGAAAGATCGTGTTTGAGCAAGAGTGATGTAATGTGCGTTTCCTGGATTTCAAGTGATTTGGAAAACATACTCCTTGTTTTTCCACATTGTGTAAGAAACAACATGAGGCTTGCAAGAGATTGAAACAAAGCATCCCAAAACATATTCCTGCAGTGAAAACACATGTTTCTACAAAGACTTTGAAGGAGCAAGCAAAAGCCTAGTGGCAGAGTGTTCTTTCAGAGAGAAACACATGCATTTCATCCTTCTGGAGTGAGTTTTCAGCCTGGAATTCATTTGCATTTTGTACTGTGCAGAATGTAGCTACCTGCTCGGGGGTTGTCTCATAGAAGCACCTTTCCTGTAGGAGCTTGTTGCAACATTCATTGTTTGGCTAAGTTCTTTAGGGTTGGTTTTGGAAGGTCTTTCAACTTTGGCCAAATCCCGCTTCGTACGAAATTTTTTCACAGCGCTGTCTCCAAGTGTCCACAAAGAGCTGCTGCTTGAAACTGTCCACATGCACATCTCCCATACTGGTGTGCTCGTTTCACTACCTGGATTTTGGTTTCCACTTCTTTCTTGGAAATGACAAGCCTTCTTTCTGCATGCTACACACACCTTGTAGCAGTTTCAGTTTGAAGCATGTTGGTGCTCTCAAAACGCTGTGTAACTTCTGTAGGGTGTGTTACTCTCCAGCACTGAATACACTACTTAGAGCTCCTTTCACCACAGACACGCAAACACATCTTTCTGTGAAAGTCCTACCTCAGGTCACTTGGAAATGTAAGGTTTTCATGGAGAACATGAGGTCAATCATTGTTTTGCACTCTGCAACCAATAGAAATGTCCTTTTGTACATAGCCATCTGAAATTCACATCAAAATACCCTTCTTTTCTGGTTTCTTGAATGTTCTCAAACATTAGGAGAAAGATCGTGTTTGAGCAAGAGTGATGTAGTGTGCGTTTTCCTGGATTTCAAGTGATTTGGGAAACATACTCCTTGTTTTTCCACATTGTGTAAGAAACAACATGAGGCTTGCAAGAGATTGAAACAATGCATCCCAAAATGTATTCCAGCAGTGAAAACACATGTTTCTACAAAGACTTTGAAGGAGCAAGCAAAAGCCTAGTGGCAGAGTGTTCTTTCAGAGAGAAACACATGCATTTCATTCTTCTGGAGTGAGTTTTCAGCCTGGAATTCATTTGCATTTTGTACTGTTCAGAATGTAGCTACCTGCTCGGGGGTTGTCTCATACAAGCACCTTTCTTGCAGGAGCTTGTTGCAACATTCATTGTTTGGCTATGTTCTTTAGGGTTGGTTTTGGAAGGTCTTTCAACTTTGGCCAAATCCCGCTTCGTACGAAATTTTTTCACAGCGCTGTCTCCAAGTGTCCACAAAGAGCTGCTGCTTGAAACTGTCCACATGCACATCTCCCATACTGGTGTGCTCGTTTCACTACCTGGATTTTGGTTTCCACTTCTTTCTTTGAAATGACAAGCCTTCTTTCTGCATGCTACACACACCTTGTAGCAGTTTCAGTTTGACGCATGTTGTTGCTCTCAAAACGCTGTGTAACTTCTGTAGGGTGTGTTACTCTCCAACACTGAATACACTACTTAGAGCTCCTTTCACCACAGACACGCAAACACATCTTTCTGCGAAAGTTCTACCTCAGGTCACTTGGAAATGTAAGGTTTTCATGGAGAACATGAGGTCAATCATGGTTTTGCACTCTGCAACCAATAGAAATGTCCTTTTGTACATAGCCTTCTGAAATTCACATCAAAATACCCTTCTTTTCTGGTTTCTTGAATGTTCTCAACACATTAGGAGAAAGATCGTGTTTGAGCAATAGTGATGTAGTGTGCGTTTTCCTGGATTTCAAGTGATTTGGGAAACATACTCCTTGTTTTTCCACATTGTGTAAGAAACAACATGAGGCTTGCAAGAGATTGAAACAAAGCATCCCAAAACATATTCCTGCAGTGAAAACACATGTTTCTACAAAGACTTTGAAGGAGCAAGCAAAAGCCTAGTGGCAGAGTGTTCTTTCAGAGAGAAACACATGCATTTCATCCTTCTGGAGTGAGTTTTCAGCCTGGAATTCATTTGCATTTTGTACTGTGCAGAATGTAGCTACCTGCTCGGGGGTTGTCTCATAGAAGCACCTTTCCTGTAGGAGCTTGTTGCAACATTCATTGTTTGGCTAAGTTCTTTAGGGTTGGTTTTGACAGGTCTTTCAACTTTGGCCAAATCCCGCTTCGTACGAAATTTTTTCACAGCGCTGTCTCCAAGTGTCCACAAAGAGCTGCTGCTTGAAACTGTCCACATGCACATCTCCCATACTGGTGTGCTCGTTTCACTACCTGGATTTTGGTTTCCACTTCTTTCTTTGAAATGACAAGCCTTCTTTCTGCATGCTACACACACCTTGTAGCAGTTTCAGCTTGAAGCATGTTGGTGCTCTCAAAACGCTGTGTAACTTCTGTAAGGTGTGTTACTCTCCAGCACTGAATACACTACTTAGAGCTCCTTTCACCACAGACACGCAAACACATCTTTCTGTGAACGTCCTACCTCAGGTCACTTGGAAATGTAAGGTTTTCATGGAGAACATGAGGTCAATCATTGTTTTGCACTCTGCAACCAATAGAAATGTCCTTTTGTACATAGCCATCTGAAATTCACATCAAAATACCCTTCTTTTCTGGTTTCTTGAATGTTCTCAACACATTAGGAGAAAGATCGTGTTTGAGCAAGAGTGATGTAGTGTGCGTTTTCCTGGATTTCAAGTGATTTGGGAAACATACTCCTTGTTTTTCCACATTGTGTAAGAAACAACATGAGGCTTGCAAGAGATTGAAACAATGCATCCCAAAACGTATTCCAGCAGTGAAAACACATGTTTCTACAAAGACTTTGAAGGAGCAAGCAAAAGCCTAGTGGCAGAGTGTTCTTTCAGAGAGAAACACATGCATTTCATTCTTCTGGAGTGAGTTTTCAGCCTGGAATTCATTTGCATTTTGTACTGTTCAGAATGTAGCTACCTGCTCGGGGGTTGTCTCATACAAGCACCTTTCTTGCAGGAGCTTGTTGCAACATTCATTGTTTGGCTATGTTCTTTAGGGTTGGTTTTGGAAGGTCTTTCAACTTTGGCCAAATCCCGCTTCGTACGAAATTTTTTCACAGCGCTGTCTCCAAGTGTCCACAAAGAGCTGCTGCTTGAAACTGTCCACATGCACATCTCCCATACTGGTGTGCTCGTTTCACTACCTGGATTTTGGTTTCCACTTCTTTCTTTGAAATGACAAGCCTTCTTTCTGCATGCTACACACACCTTGTAGCAGTTTCAGTTTGACGCATGTTGGTGCTCTCAAAACGCTGTGTAACTTCTGTAGGGTGTGTTACTCTCCAACACTGAATACACTACTTAGAGCTCCTTTCAGCACAGACACGCAAACACATCTTTCTGCGAAAGTTCTAACTCAGGTCACTTGGAAATGTAAGGTTTTCATGGAGAACATGAGGTCAATCATGGTTTTGCACTCTGCAACCAATAGAAATGTCCTTTTGTACATAGCCTTCTGAAATTCACATCAAAATACCCTTCTTTTCTGGTTTCTTGAATGTTCTCAACACATTAGGAGAAAGATCGTGTTTGAGCAATAGTGATGTAGTGTGCGTTTTCCTGGATTTCAAGTGATTTGGGAAACATACTCCTTGTTTTTCCACATTGTGTAAGAAACAACATGAGGCTTGCAAGAGATTGAAACAAAGCATCCCAAAACATATTCCTGCAGTGAAAACACATGTTTCTACAAAGACTTTGAAGGAGCAAGCAAAAGCCTAGTGGCAGAGTGTTCTTTCAGAGAGAAACACATGCATTTCATCCTTCTGGAGTGAGTTTTCAGCCTGGAATTCATTTGCATTTTGTACTGTGCAGAATGTAGCTACCTGCTCGGGGGTTGTCTCATAGAAGCACCTTTCCTGTAGGAGCTTGTTGCAACATTCATTGTTTGGCTAAGTTCTTTAGGGTTGGTTTTGACAGGTCTTTCAACTTTGGCCAAATCCCGCTTCGTACGAAATTTTTTCACAGCGCTGTCTCCAAGTGTCCACAAAGAGCTGCTGCTTGAAACTGTCCACATGCACATCTCCCATACTGGTGTGCTCGTTTCACTACCTGGATTTTGGTTTTCACTTCTTTCTTTGAAATGACAAGCCTTCTTTCTGCATGCTACACACACCTTGTAGCAGTTTCAGCTTGAAGCATGTTGGTGCTCTCAAAACGCTGTGTAACTTCTGTAAGGTGTGTTACTCTCCAGCACTGAATACACTACTTAGAGCTCCTTTCACCACAGACACGCAAACACATCTTTCTGTGAAAGTCCTACCTCAGGTCACTTGGAAATGTAAGGTTTTCATGGAGAACATGAGGTCAATCATGGTTTTGCACTCTGCAACCAATAGAAATGTCCTTTTGTACATAGCCATCTGAAATTCACATCAAAATACCCTTCTTTTCTGGTTTCTTGAATGTTCTCAACACATTAGGAGAAAGATCGTGTTTGAGCAAGAGTGATGTAGTGTGCGTTTTCCTGGATTTCAAGTGATTTGGGAAACATACTCCTTGTTTTTCCACATTGTGTAAGAAACAACATTAGGCTTGCAAGAGATTGAAACAATGCATCCCAAAACGTATTCCAGCAGTGAAAACACATGTTTCTACAAAGACTTTGAAGGAGCAAGCAAAAGCCTAGTGGCAGAGTGTTCTTTCAGCGAGAAACACATGCATTTCATTCTTCTGGAGTGAGTTTTCAGCCTGGAATTCATTTGCATTTTGTACTGTTCAGAATGTAGCTACCTACTCGGGGGTTGTCTCATACAAGCACCTTTCTTGCAGGAGCTTGTTGCAACATTCATTGTTTGGCTAAGTTCTTTAGGGTTGGTTTTGGAAGGTCTTTCAACTTTGGCCAAATCCCGCTTCGTACGAAATTTTTTCACAGCGCTGTCTCCAAGTGTCCACAAAGAGCTGCTGCTTGAAACTGTCCACATGCACATCTCCCATACTGGTGTGCTCGTTTCACTACCTGGATTTTGGTTTCCACTTCTTTCTTTGAAATGACAAGCCTTCTTTCTGCATGCTACACACACCTTGTAGCAGTTTCAGTTTGAAGCATGTTGGTGCTCTCAAAACGCTGTGTAACTTCTGTAGGGTGTGTTACTCTCCAGCACTGAATACACTACTTAGAGCTCCTTTCACCACAGACACGCAAACACATCTTTCTGTGAAAGTTCTACCTCAGGTCACTTGGAAATATAAGGTTTTCATGGAGAACATGAGGTCAATCATGGTTTTGCACTCTGCAACCAATAGAAATGTCCTTTTGTACATAGCCTTCTGAAATTCACATCAAAATACCCTTCTTTTCTGGTTTCTTGAATGTTCTCAACACATTAGGAGAAAGATCGTGTTTGAGCAAGAGTGATGTAGTGTGCGTTTTCCTGGATTTCAAGTGATTTGGGAAACATACTCCTTGTTTTTCCACATTGTGTAAGAAACAACATGAGGCTTGCAAGAGATTGAAACAAAGCATCCCAAAACATATTCCTGCAGTGAAAACACATGTTTCTACAAAGACTTTGAAGGAGCAAGCAAAAGCCTAGTGGCAGAGTGTTCTTTCAGAGAGAAACACATGCATTTCATCCTTCTGGAGTGAGTTTTCAGCCTGGAATTCATTTGCATTTTGTACTGTGCAGAATGTAGCTACCTGCTCGGGGGTTGTCTCATAGAAGCACCTTTCCTGTAGGAGCTTGTTGCAACATTCATTGTTTGGCTAAGTTCTTTAGGGTTGGTTTTGACAGGTCTTTCAACTTTGGCCAAATCCCGCTTCGTACGAAATTTTTTCACAGCGCTGTCTCCAAGTGTCCACAAAGAGCTGCTGCTTGAAACTGTCCACATGCACATCTCCCATACTGGTGTGCTCGTTTCACTACCTGGATTTTGGTTTCCACTTCTTTCTTGGAAATGACAAGCCTTCTTTCTGCATGCTACACACACCTTGTAGCAGTTTCAGCTTGAAGCATGTTGGTGCTCTCAAAACGCTGTGTAACTTCTGTAAGGTGTGTTACTCTCCAGCACTGAATACACTACTTAGAGCTCCTTTCACCACAGACACGCAAACACATCTTTCTGTGAAAGTCCTACCTCAGGTCACTTGGATATGTTAGGTTTTCATGGAGAACATGAGGTCAATCATTGTTTTGCACTCTGCAACCAATAGAAATGTCCTTTTGTACATAGCCATCTGAAATTCACATCAAAATACCCTTCTTTTCTGGTTTCTTGAATGTTCTCAACACATTAGGAGAAAGATCGTGTTTGAGCAAGAGTGATGTAGTGTGCGTTTTCCTGGATTTCAAGTGATTTGGGAAACATACTCCTTGTTTTTCCACATTGTGTAAGAAACAACATGAGGCTTGCAAGAGATTGAAACAATGCATCCCAAAACGTATTCCAGCAGTGAAAACACATGTTTCTACAAAGACTTTGAAGGAGCAAGCAAAAGCCTAGTGGCAGAGTGTTCTTTCAGAGAGAAACACATGCATTTCATTCTTCTGGAGTGAGTTTTCAGCCTGGAATTCATTTGCATTTTGTACTGTTCAGAATGTAGCTACCTGCTCGGGGGTTGTCTCATACAAGCACCTTTCTTGCAGGAGCTTGTTGCAACATTCATTGTTTGGCTATGTTCTTTAGGGTTGGTTTTGGAAGGTCTTTCAACTTTGGCCAAATCCCGCTTCGTACGAAATTTTTTCACAGCGCTGTCTCCAAGTGTCCACAAAGAGCTGCTGCTTGAAACTGTCCACATGCACATCTCCCATACTGGTGTGCTCGTTTCACTACCTGGATTTTGGTTTCCACTTCTTTCTTGGAAATGACAAGCCTTCTTTCTGCATGCTACACACACCTTATAGCAGTTTCAGTTTGACGCATGTTGGTGCTCTCAAAACGCTGTGTAACTTCTGTAGGGTGTGTTACTCTCCAACACTGAATACACTACTTAGAGCTCCTTTCACCACAGACACGCAAACACATCTTTCTGTGAAAGTTCTACCTCAGGTCACTTGGAAATGTAAGGTTTTCATGGAGAACATGAGGTCAATCATGGTTTTGCACTCTGCAACCAATAGAAATGTCCTTTTGTACATAGCCTTCTGAAATTCACATCAAAATACCCTTCTTTTCTGGTTTCTTGAATGTTCTCAACACATTAGGAGAAAGATCGTGTTTGAGCAAGAGTGATGTAGTGTGCGTTTTCCTGGATTTCAAGTGATTTGGGAAACATACTCCTTGTTTTTCCACATTGTGTAAGAAACAACATGAGGCTTGCAAGAGATTGAAACAATGCATCCCAAAACGTATTCCAGCAGTGAAAACACATGTTTCTACAAAGACTTTGAAGGAGCAAGCAAAAGCCTAGTGGCAGAGTGTTCTTTCAGAGAGAAACACATGCATTTCATTCTTCTGGAGTGAGTTTTCAGCCTGGAATTCATTTGCATTTTGTACTGTTCAGAATGTAGCTACCTGCTCGGGGGTTGTCTCATACAAGCACCTTTCTTGCAGGAGCTTGTTGCAACATTCATTGTTTGGCTATGTTCTTTAGGGTTGGTTTTGGAAGGTCTTTCAACTTTGGCCAAATCCCGCTTCGTACGAAATTTTTTCACAGCCCTGTCTGCAAGTGTCCACAAAGAGCTGCTGCTTGAAACTGTCCACATGCACATCTCCCATACTGGTGTGCTCGTTTCACTACCTGGATTTTGGTTTCCACTTCTTTCTTTGAAATGACAAGCCTTCTTTCTGCATGCTACACACACCTTGTCGCAGTTTCAGTTTGACGCATGTTGGTGCTCTCAAAACGCTCTGTAACTTCTGTAGGGTGTGTTACTCTCCAACACTGAATACACTACTTAGAGCTCCTTTCACCACAGACACGCAAACACATCTTTCTGCGAAAGTTCTACCTCAGGTCACTTGGAAATGTTAGGTTTTCATGGAGAACATGAGGTCAATCATGGTTTTTCACTCTGCAACCAATAGAAATGTCCTTTTGTACATAGCCTTCTGAAATTCACATCAAAATACCCTTCTTTTCTGGTTTCTTGAATGTTCTCAACACATTAGGAGAAAGATCGTGTTTGAGCAATAGTGATGTAGTGTGCGTTTTCCTGGATTTCAAGTGATTTGGGAAACATACTCCTTGTTTTTCCACATTGTGTAAGAAACAACATGAGGCTTGCAAGAGATTGAAACAAAGCATCCCAAAACATATTCCTGCAGTGAAAACACATGTTTCTACAAATACTTTGAAGGAGCAAGCAAAAGCCTAGTGGCAGAGTGTTCTTTCAGAGAGAAACACATGCATTTCATCCTTCTGGAGTGAGTTTTCAGCCTGGAATTCATTTGCATTTTGTACTGTGCAGAATGTAGCTACCTGCTCGGGGGTTGGCTCATAGAAGCACCTTTGCTGTAGGAGCTTGTTGCAACATTCATTGTTTGGCTAAGTTCTTTAGGGTTGGTTTTGACAGGTCTTTCAACTTTGGCCAAATTCCGCTTCGTACGAAATTTTTTCACAGCGCTGTCTCCAAGTGTCCACAAAGAGCTGCTGCTTGAAACTGTCCACATGCACATCTCCCATACTGGTGTGCTCGTTTCACTACCTGGATTTTGGTTTCCACTTCTTTCTTTGAAATGACAAGCCTTCTTTCTGCATGCTACACACACCTTGTAGCAGTTTCAGCTTGAAGCATGTTGGTGCTCTCAAAACGCTGTGCAACTTCTGTAAGGTGTGTTACTCTCCAGCACTGAATACACTACTTAGAGCTCCTTTCACCACAGACACGCAAACACATCTTTCTGTGAAAGTCCTACCTCAGGTCACTTGGAAATGTAAGGTTTTCATGGAGAACATGAGGTCAATCATTGTTTTGCACTCTGCAACCAATAGAAATGTCCTTTTGTACATAGCCTTCTGAAATTCACATCAAAATACCCTTCTTTTCTGGTTTCTTGAATGTTCTCAACACATTAGGAGAAAGGTCGTGTTTGAGCAAGAGTGATGTAGTGTGCGTTTTCCTGGATTTCAAGTGATTTGGGAAACATACTCCTTGTTTTTCCACATTGTGTAAGAAACAACATGAGGCTTGCAAGAGATTGAAACAATGCATCCCAAAACATATTTCTGCAGTGAAAACACATGTTTCTACAAAGACTTTGAAGGAGTAAGCAAAAGCCTAGTGGCAGAGTGTTCTTTCAGAGAGAAACACATGCATTTCATCCTTCTGGAGTGAGTTTTCAGCCTGGAATTCATTTGCATTTTGTACTGTGCAGAATGTAGCTACCTGCTCGGGGGTTGTCTCATAGAAGCACCTTTCCTGTAGGAGCTTGTTGCAACATTCATTGTTTGGCTAAGTTCTTTAGGGTTGGTTTTGGAAGGTCTTTCAACTTTGGCCAAATCCCGCTTCGTACGAAATTTTTTCACAGCGCTGTCTCCAAGTGTCCACAAAGAGCTGCTGCTTGAAACTGTCCACATGCACATCTCCCATCTGGTGTGCTCGTTTCACTACCTGGATTTTGGTTTCCACTTCTTTCTTGGAAATGACAAGCCTTCTTTCTGCATGCTACACACACCTTGTAGCAGTTTCAGTTTGAAGCATGTTGGTGCTCTCAAAACGCTGTGTAACTTCTGTAGGGTGTGTTACTCTCCAGCACTGAATACACTACTTAGAGCTCCTTTCACCACAGACACGCAAACACATCTTTCTGTGAAAGTCCTACCTCAGGTCACTTGGAAATGTAAGGTTTTCATGGAGAACATGAGGTCAATCATGGTTTTGCACTCTGCAACCAATAGAAATGTCCTTTTGTACATAGCCTTCTGAAATTCACATCAAAATACCCTTCTTTTCTGGTTTCTTGAATGTTCTCAACACATTAGGAGAAAGATCGTGTTTGAGCAAGAGTGATGTAGTGTGCGTTTTCCTGGATTTCAAGTGATTTGGGAAACATACTCCTTGTTTTTCCACATTGTGTAAGAAACAACATTAGGCTTGCAAGAGATTGAAACAATACATCCCAAAACATATTCCTGCAGTGAAAACACATGTTTCTACAAAGACTTTGAAGGAGCAAGCAAAAGCCTAGTGGCAGAGTGTTCTTTCAGAGAGAAACACATGCATTTCATCCTTCTGGAGTGAGTTTTCAGCCTGGAATTCATTTGCATTTTGTACTGTGCAGGATGTAGCTACCTGCTCGGGGGTTGTCTCATAGAAGCACCTTTCCTGTAGGAGCTTGTTGCAACATTCATTGTTTGGCTAAGTTCTTTAGGGTTGGTTTTGGAAGGTCTTTCAACTTAGGCCAAATCCCGCTTCGTACGAAATTTTTTCACAGCGCTGTCTCCAAGTGTCCACAAAGAGCTGCTGCTTGAAACTGTCCACATGCACATCTCCCATACTGGTGTGCTCGTTTCACTACCTGGATTTTGGTTTCCACTTCTTTCTTGGAAATGACAAGCCTTCTTTCTGCATGCTACACACACCTTGTAGCAGTTTCAGCTTGAAGCATGTTGGTGCTCTCAAAACGCTGTGTAACTTCTGTAAGGTGTGTTACTCTCCAGCACTGAATACACTACTTAGAGCTCCTTTCACCACAGACACGCAAACACATCTTTCTGTGAAAGTTCTACCTCAGGTCACTTGGAAATGTAAGGTTTTCATGGAGAACATGAGGTCAATCATGGTTTTGCACTCTGCAACCAATAGAAATGTCCTTTTGTACATAGCCTTCTGAAAGTCACATCAAAATACCCTTCTTTTCTGGTTTCTTGAATGTTCTCAACACATTAGGAGAAAGATCGTGTTTGAGCAAGAGTGATGTAATGTGCGTTTCCTGGATTTCAAGTGATTTGGAAAACATACTCCTTGTTTTTCCACATTGTGTAAGAAACAACATGAGGCTTGCAAGAGATTGAAACAAAGCATCCCAAAACATATTCCTGCAGTGAAAACACATGTTTCTACAAAGACTTTGAAGGAGCAAGCAAAAGCCTAGTGGCAGAGTGTTCTTTCAGAGAGAAACACATGCATTTCATCCTTCTGGAGTGAGTTTTCAGCCTGGAATTCATTTGCATTTTGTACTGTGCAGAATGTAGCTACCTGCTCGGGGGTTGTCTCATAGAAGCACCTTTCCTGTAGGAGCTTGTTGCAACATTCATTGTTTGGCTAAGTTCTTTAGGGTTGGTTTTGACAGGTCTTTCAACTTTGGCCAAATCCCGCTTCGTACGAAATTTTTTCACAGCGCTGTCTCCAAGTGTCCACAAAGAGCTGCTGCTTGAAACTGTCCACATGCACATCTCCCATACTGGTGTGCTCGTTTCACTACCTGGATTTTGGTTTCCACTTCTTTCTTTGAAATGACAAGCCTTCTTTCTGCATGCTACACACACCTTGTAGCAGTTTCAGCTTGAAGCATGTTGGTGCTCTCAAAACGCTGTGTAACTTCTGTAAGGTGTGTTACTCTCCAGCACTGAATACACTACTTAGAGCTCCTTTCACCACAGACACGCAAACACATCTTTCTGTGAAAGTCCTACCTCAGGTCACTTGGAAATGTAAGGTTTTCATGGAGAACATGAGGTCAATCATTGTTTTGCACTCTGCAACCAATAGAAATGTCCTTTTGTACATAGCCATCTGAAATTCACATCAAAATACCCTTCTTTTCTGGTTTCTTGAATGTTCTCAACACATTAGGAGAAAGATCGTGTTTGAGCAAGAGTGATGTAGTGTGCGTTTTCCTGGATTTCAAGTGATTTGGGAAACATACTCCTTGTTTTTCCACATTGTGTAAGAAACAACATGAGGCTTGCAAGAGATTGAAACAATGCATCCCAAAACGTATTCCAGCAGTGAAAACACATGTTTCTACAAAGACTTTGAAGGAGCAAGCAAAAGCCTAGTGGCAGAGTGTTCTTTCAGAGAGAAACACATGCATTTCATTCTTCTGGAGTGAGTTTTCAGCCTGGAATTCATTTGCATTTTGTACTGTTCAGAATGTAGCTACCTGCTCGGGGGTTGTCTCATACAAGCACCTTTCTTGCAGGAGCTTGTTGCAACATTCATTGTTTGGCTATGTTCTTTAGGGTTGGTTTTGGAAGGTCTTTCAACTTTGGCCAAATCCCGCTTCGTACGAAATTTTTTCACAGCGCTGTCTCCAAGTGTCCACAAAGAGCTGCTGCTTGAAACTGTCCACATGCACATCTCCCATACTGGTGTGCTCGTTTCACTACCTGGATTTTGGTTTCCACTTCTTTCTTTGAAATGACAAGCCTTCTTTCTGCATGCTACACACACCTTGTAGCAGTTTCAGTTTGACGCATGTTGTTGCTCTCAAAACGCTGTGTAACTTCTGTAGGGTGTGTTACTCTCCAACACTGAATACACTACTTAGAGCTCCTTTCACCACAGACACGCAAACACATCTTTCTGCGAAAGTTCTACCTCAGGTCACTTGGAAATGTAAGGTTTTCATGGAGAACATGAGGTCAATCATGGTTTTGCACTCTGCAACCAATAGAAATGTCCTTTTGTACATAGCCTTCTGAAATTCACATCAAAATACCCTTCTTTTCTGGTTTCTTGAATGTTCTCAACACATTAGGAGAAAGATCGTGTTTGAGCAATAGTGATGTAGTGTGCGTTTTCCTGGATTTCAAGTGATTTGGGAAACATACTCCTTGTTTTTCCACATTGTGTAAGAAACAACATGAGGCTTGCAAGAGATTGAAACAAAGCATCCCAAAACATATTCCTGCAGTGAAAACACATGTTTCTACAAAGACTTTGAAGGAGCAAGCAAAAGCCTAGTGGCAGAGTGTTCTTTCAGAGAGAAACACATGCATTTCATCCTTCTGGAGTGAGTTTTCAGCCTGGAATTCATTTGCATTTTGTACTGTGCAGAATGTAGCTACCTGCTCGGGGGTTGTCTCATAGAAGCACCTTTCCTGTAGGAGCTTGTTGCAACATTCATTGTTTGGCTAAGTTCTTTAGGGTTGGTTTTGACAGGTCTTTCAACTTTGGCCAAATCCCGCTTCGTACGAAATTTTTTCACAGCGCTGTCTCCAAGTGTCCACAAAGAGCTGCTGCTTGAAACTGTCCACATGCACATCTCCCATACTGGTGTGCTCGTTTCACTACCTGGATTTTGGTTTCCACTTCTTTCTTTGAAATGACAAGCCTTCTTTCTGCATGCTACACACACCTTGTAGCAGTTTCAGCTTGAAGCATGTTGGTGCTCTCAAAACGCTGTGTAACTTCTGTAAGGTGTGTTACTCTCCAGCACTGAATACACTACTTAGAGCTCCTTTCACCACAGACACGCAAACACATCTTTCTGTGAACGTCCTACCTCAGGTCACTTGGAAATGTAAGGTTTTCATGGAGAACATGAGGTCAATCATTGTTTTGCACTCTGCAACCAATAGAAATGTCCTTTTGTACATAGCCATCTGAAATTCACATCAAAATACCCTTCTTTTCTGGTTTCTTGAATGTTCTCAACACATTAGGAGAAAGATCGTGTTTGAGCAAGAGTGATGTAGTGTGCGTTTTCCTGGATTTCAAGTGATTTGGGAAACATACTCCTTGTTTTTCCACATTGTGTAAGAAACAACATGAGGCTTGCAAGAGATTGAAACAATGCATCCCAAAACGTATTCCAGCAGTGAAAACACATGTTTCTACAAAGACTTTGAAGGAGCAAGCAAAAGCCTAGTGGCAGAGTGTTCTTTCAGAGAGAAACACATGCATTTCATTCTTCTGGAGTGAGTTTTCAGCCTGGAATTCATTTGCATTTTGTACTGTTCAGAATGTAGCTACCTGCTCGGGGGTTGTCTCATACAAGCACCTTTCTTGCAGGAGCTTGTTGCAACATTCATTGTTTGGCTATGTTCTTTAGGGTTGGTTTTGGAAGGTCTTTCAACTTTGGCCAAATCCCGCTTCGTACGAAATTTTTTCACAGCGCTGTCTCCAAGTGTCCACAAAGAGCTGCTGCTTGAAACTGTCCACATGCACATCTCCCATACTGGTGTGCTCGTTTCACTACCTGGATTTTGGTTTCCACTTCTTTCTTTGAAATGACAAGCCTTCTTTCTGCATGCTACACACACCTTGTAGCAGTTTCAGTTTGACGCATGTTGGTGCTCTCAAAACGCTGTGTAACTTCTGTAGGGTGTGTTACTCTCCAACACTGAATACACTACTTAGAGCTCCTTTCAGCACAGACACGCAAACACATCTTTCTGCGAAAGTTCTACCTCAGGTCACTTGGAAATGTAAGGTTTTCATGGAGAACATGAGGTCAATCATGGTTTTGCACTCTGCAACCAATAGAAATGTCCTTTTGTACATAGCCTTCTGAAATTCACATCAAAATACCCTTCTTTTCTGGTTTCTTGAATGTTCTCAACACATTAGGAGAAAGATCGTGTTTGAGCAATAGTGATGTAGTGTGCGTTTTCCTGGATTTCAAGTGATTTGGGAAACATACTCCTTGTTTTTCCACATTGTGTAAGAAACAACATGAGGCTTGCAAGAGATTGAAACAAAGCATCCCAAAACATATTCCTGCAGTGAAAACACATGTTTCTACAAAGACTTTGAAGGAGCAAGCAAAAGCCTAGTGGCAGAGTGTTCTTTCAGAGAGAAACACATGCATTTCATCCTTCTGGAGTGAGTTTTCAGCCTGGAATTCATTTGCATTTTGTACTGTGCAGAATGTAGCTACCTGCTCGGGGGTTGTCTCATAGAAGCACCTTTCCTGTAGGAGCTTGTTGCAACATTCATTGTTTGGCTAAGTTCTTTAGGGTTGGTTTTGACAGGTCTTTCAACTTTGGCCAAATCCCGCTTCGTACGAAATTTTTTCACAGCGCTGTCTCCAAGTGTCCACAAAGAGCTGCTGCTTGAAACTGTCCACATGCACATCTCCCATACTGGTGTGCTCGTTTCACTACCTGGATTTTGGTTTCCACTTCTTTCTTTGAAATGACAAGCCTTCTTTCTGCATGCTACACACACCTTGTAGCAGTTTCAGCTTGAAGCATGTTGGTGCTCTCAAAACGCTGTGTAACTTCTGTAAGGTGTGTTACTCTCCAGCACTGAATACACTACTTAGAGCTCCTTTCACCACAGACACGCAAACACATCTTTCTGTGAAAGTCCTACCTCAGGTCACTTGGAAATGTAAGGTTTTCATGGAGAACATGAGGTCAATCATTGTTTTGCACTCTGCAACCAATAGAAATGTCCTTTTGTACATAGCCATCTGAAATTCACATCAAAATACCCTTCTTTTCTGGTTTCTTGAATGTTCTCAACACATTAGGAGAAAGATCGTGTTTGAGCAAGAGTGATGTAGTGTGCGTTTTCCTGGATTTCAAGTGATTTGGGAAACATACTCCTTGTTTTTCCACATTGTGTAAGAAACAACATTAGGCTTGCAAGAGATTGAAACAATGCATCCCAAAACGTATTCCAGCAGTGAAAACACATGTTTCTACAAAGACTTTGAAGGAGCAAGCAAAAGCCTAGTGGCAGAGTGTTCTTTCAGAGAGAAACACATGCATTTCATTCTTCTGGAGTGAGTTTTCAGCCTGGAATTCATTTGCATTTTGTACTGTTCAGAATGTAGCTACCTACTCGGGGGTTGTCTCATACAAGCACCTTTCTTGCAGGAGCTTGTTGCAACATTCATTGTTTGGCTATGTTCTTTAGGGTTGGTTTTGGAAGGTCTTTCAACTTTGGCCAAATCCCGCTTCGTACGAAATTTTTTCACAGCGCTGTCTCCAAGTGTCCACAAAGAGCTGCTGCTTGAAACTGTCCACATGCACATCTCCCATAATGGTGTGCTCGTTTCACTACCTGGATTTTGGTTTCCACTTCTTTCTTTGAAATGACAAGCCTTCTTTCTGCATGCTACACACACCTTGTAGCAGTTTCAGTTTGACACATGTTGGTGCTCTCAAAACCCTGTGTAACTTCTGTAGGGTGTGTTACTCTCCAACACTGAATACACTACTTAGAGCTCCTTTCACCACAGACACGCAAACACATCTTTCTGCGAAAGTTCTACCTCAGGTCACTTGGAAATGTAAGGTTTTCATGGAGAACATGAGGTCAATCATGGTTTTGCACTCTGCAACCAATAGAAATGTCCTTTTGTACATAGCCTTCTGAAATTCACATCAAAATACCCTTCTTTTCTGGTTTCTTGAATGTTCTCAACACATTAGGAGAAAGATCGTGTTTGAGCAATAGTGATGTAGTGTGCGTTTTCCTGGATTTCAAGTGATTTGGGAAACATACTCCTTGTTTTTCCACATTGTGTAAGAAACAACATGAGGCTTGCAAGAGATTGAAACAAAGCATCCCAAAACATATTCCTGCAGTGAAAACACATGTTTCTACAAAGACTTTGAAGGAGCAAGCAAAAGCCTAGTGGCAGAGTGTTCTTTCAGAGAGAAACACATGCATTTCATCCTTCTGGAGTGAGTTTTCAGCCTGGAATTCATTTGCCTTTTGTACTGTGCAGAATGTAGCTACCTGCTCGGGGGTTGTCTCATAGAAGCACCTTTCCTGTAGGAGCTTGTTGCAACATTCATTGTTTGGCTAAGTTCTTTAGGGTTGGTTTTGACAGGTCTTTCAACTTTGGCCAAATCCCGCTTCGTACGAAATTTTTTCACAGCGCTGTCTCCAAGTGTCCACAAAGAGCTGCTGCTTGAAACTGTCCACATGCACATCTCCCATACTGGTGTGCTCGTTTCACTACCTGGATTTTGGTTTCCACTTCTTTCTTGGAAATGACAAGCCTTCTTTCTGCATGCTACACACACCTTGTAGCCGTTTCAGTTTGAAGCATGTTGGTGCTCTCAAAACGCTGTGTAACTTCTGTAGGGTGTGTTACTCTCCAGCACTGAATACACTACTTAGAGCTCCTTTCACCACAGACACGCAAACACATCTTTCTGTGAAAGTTCTACCTCAGGTCACTTGGAAATGTAAGGTTTTCATGGAGAACATGAGGTCAATCATGGTTTTGCACTCTGCAACCAATAGAAATGTCCTTTTGTACATAGCCTTCTGAAATTCACATCAAAATACCCTTCTTTTCTGGTTTCTTGAATGTTCTCAACACATTAGGAGAAAGATCGTGTTTGAGCAAGAGTGATGTAGTGTGCGTTTTCCTGGATTTCAAGTGATTTGGGAAACATACTCCTTGTTTTTCCACATTGTGTAAGAAACAACATCAGGCTTGCAAGAGATTGAAACAAAGCATCCCAAAACATATTCCTGCAGTGAAAACACATGTTTCTACAAAGACTTTGAAGGAGCAAGCAAAAGCCTAGTGGCAGAGTGTTCTTTCAGAGAGAAACACATGCATTTCATTCTTCTGGAGTGAGTTTTCAGCCTGGAATTCATTTGCATTTTGTACTGTTCAGAATGTAGCTACCTACTCGGGGGTTGTCTCATACAAGCACCTTTCTTGCAGGAGCTTGTTGCAACATTCATTGTTTGGCTATGTTCTTTAGGGTTGGTTTTGGAAGGTCTTTCAACTTTGGCCAAATCCCGCTTCGTACGAAATTTTTTCACAGCGCTGTCTCCAAGTGTCCACAAAGAGCTGCTGCTTGAAACTGTCCACATGCACATCTCCCATAATGGTGTGCTCGTTTCACTACCTGGATTTTGGTTTCCACTTCTTTCTTTGAAATGACAAGCCTTCTTTCTGCATGCTACACACACCTTGTAGCAGTTTCAGTTTGACACATGTTGGTGCTCTCAAAACCCTGTGTAACTTCTGTAGGGTGTGTTACTCTCCAACACTGAATACACTACTTAGAGCTCCTTTCACCACAGACACGCAAACACATCTTTCTGCGAAAGTTCTACCTCAGGTCACTTGGAAATGTAAGGTTTTCATGGAGAACATGAGGTCAATCATGGTTTTGCACTCTGCAACCAATAGAAATGTCCTTTTGTACATAGCCTTCTGAAATTCACATCAAAATACCCTTCTTTTCTGGTTTCTTGAATGTTCTCAACACATTAGGAGAAAGATCGTGTTTGAGCAATAGTGATGTAGTGTGCGTTTTCCTGGATTTCAAGTGATTTGGGAAACATACTCCTTGTTTTTCCACATTGTGTAAGAAACAACATGAGGCTTGCAAGAGATTGAAACAAAGCATCCCAAAACATATTCCTGCAGTGAAAACACATGTTTCTACAAAGACTTTGAAGGAGCAAGCAAAAGCCTAGTGGCAGAGTGTTCTTTCAGAGAGAAACACATGCATTTCATCCTTCTGGAGTGAGTTTTCAGCCTGGAATTCATTTGCCTTTTGTACTGTGCAGAATGTAGCTACCTGCTCGGGGGTTGTCTCATAGAAGCACCTTTCCTGTAGGAGCTTGTTGCAACATTCATTGTTTGGCTAAGTTCTTTAGGGTTGGTTTTGACAGGTCTTTCAACTTTGGCCAAATCCCGCTTCGTACGAAATTTTTTCACAGCGCTGTCTCCAAGTGTCCACAAAGAGCTGCTGCTTGAAACTGTCCACATGCACATCTCCCATACTGGTGTGCTCGTTTCACTACCTGGATTTTGGTTTCCACTTCTTTCTTTGAAATGACAAGCCTTCTTTCTGCATGCTACACACACCTTGTAGCCGTTTCAGTTTGAAGCATGTTGGTGCTCTCAAAACGCTGTGTAACTTCTGTAGGGTGTGTTACTCTCCAGCACTGAATACACTACTTAGAGCTCCTTTCACCACAGACACGCAAACACATCTTTCTGTGAAAGTTCTACCTCAGGTCACTTGGAAATGTAAGGTTTTCATGGAGAACATGAGGTCAATCATGGTTTTGCACTCTGCAACCAATAGAAATGTCCTTTTGTACATAGCCTTCTGAAATTCACATCAAAATACCCTTCTTTTCTGGTTTCTTGAATGTTCTCAACACATTAGGAGAAAGATCGTGTTTGAGCAAGAGTGATGTAGTGTGCGTTTTCCTGGATTTCAAGTGATTTGGGAAACATACTCCTTGTTTTTCCACATTGTGTAAGAAACAACATGAGGCTTGCAAGAGATTGAAACAAAGCATCCCAAAACATATTCCTGCAGTGAAAACACATGTTTCTACAAAGACTTTGAAGGAGCAAGCAAAAGCCTAGTGGCAGAGTGTTCTTTCAGAGAGAAACACATGCATTTCATCCTTCTGGAGTGAGTTTTCAGCCTGGAATTCATTTGCATTTTGTACTGTTCAGAATGTAGCTACCTGCTCGGGGGTTGTCTCATACAAGCACCTTTCTTGCAGGAGCTTGTTGCAACATTCATTGTTTGGCTATGTTCTTTAGGGTTGGTTTTGGAAGGTCTTTCAACTTTGGCCAAATCCCGCTTCGTACGAAATTTTTTCACAGCGCTGTCTGCAAGTGTCCACAAAGAGCTGCTGCTTGAAACTGTCCACATGCACATCTCCCATACTGGTGTGCTCGTTTCACTACCTGGATTTTGGTTTCCACTTCTTTCTTTGAAATGACAAGCCTTCTTTCTGCATGCTACACACACCTTGTCGCAGTTTCAGTTTGACGCATGTTGGTGCTCTCAAAACGCTCTGTAACTTCTGTAGGGTGTGTTACTCTCCAACACTGAATTAACTACTTAGAGCTCCTTTCACCACAGACACGCAAACACATCTTTCTGCGAAAGTTCTACCTCAGGTCACTTGGAAATGTTAGGTTTTCATGGAGAACATGAGGTCAATCATGGTTTTTCACTCTGCAACCAATAGAAATGTCCTTTTGTACATAGCCTTCTGAAATTCACATCAAAATACCCTTCTTTTCTGGTTTCTTGAATGTTCTCAACACATTAGGAGAAAGATCGTGTTTGAGCAATAGTGATGTAGTGTGCGTTTTCCTGGATTTCAAGTGATTTGGGAAACATACTCCTTGTTTTTCCACATTGTGTAAGAAACAACATGAGGCTTGCAAGAGATTGAAACAAAGCATCCCAAAACATATTCCTGCAGTGAAAACACATGTTTCTACAAAGACTTTGAAGGAGCAAGCAAAAGCCTAGTGGCAGAGTGTTCTTTCAGAGAGAAACACATGCATTTCATCCTTCTGGAGTGAGTTTTCAGCCTGGAATTCATTTGCATTTTGTACTGTGCAGAATGTAGCTACCTGCTCGGGGGTTGGCTCATAGAAGCACCTTTGCTGTAGGAGCTTGTTGCAACATTCATTGTTTGGCTAAGTTCTTTAGGGTTGGTTTTGACAGGTCTTTCAACTTTGGCCAAATTCCGCTTCGTATGAAATTTTTTCACAGCGCTGTCTCCAAGTGTCCACAAAGAGCTGCTGCTTGAAACTGTCCACATGCACATCTCCCATACTGGTGTGCTCGTTTCACTACCTGGATTTTGGTTTCCACTTCTTTCTTTGAAATGACAAGCCTTCTTTCTGCATGCTACACACACCTTGTAGCAGTTTCAGCTTGAAGCATGTTGGTGCTCTCAAAACGCTGTGTAACTTCTGTAAGGTGTGTTACTCTCCAGCACTGAATACACTACTTAGAGCTCCTTTCACCACAGACACGCAAACACATCTTTCTGTGAAAGTCCTACCTCAGGTCACTTGGAAATGTAAGGTTTTCATGGAGAACATGAGGTCAATCATTGTTTTGCACTCTGCAACCAATAGAAATGTCCTTTTGTACATAGCCTTCTGAAATTCACATCAAAATACCCTTCTTTTCTGGTTTCTTGAATGTTCTCAACACATTAGGAGAAAGGTCGTGTTTGAGCAAGAGTGATGTAGTGTGCGTTTTCCTGGATTTCAAGTGATTTGGGAAACATACTCCTTGTTTTTCCACATTGTGTAAGAAACAACATGAGGCTTGCAAGAGATTGAAACAATGCATCCCAAAACATATTTCTGCAGTGAAAACACATGTTTCTACAAAGACTTTGAAGGAGTAAGCAAAAGCCTAGTGGCAGAGTGTTCTTTCAGAGAGAAACACATGCATTTCATCCTTCTGGAGTGAGTTTTCAGCCTGGAATTCATTTGCATTTTGTACTGTGCAGAATGTAGCTACCTGCTCGGGGGTTGTCTCATAGAAGCACCTTTCCTGTAGGAGCTTGTTGCAACATTCATTGTTTGGCTAAGTTCTTTAGGGTTGGTTTTGGAAGGTCTTTCAACTTTGGCCAAATCCCGCTTCGTACGAAATTTTTTCACAGCGCTGTCTCCAAGTGTCCACAAAGAGCTGCTGCTTGAAACTGTCCACATGCACATCTCCCATACTGGTGTGCTCGTTTCACTACCTGGATTTTGGTTTCCACTTCTTTCTTGGAAATGACAAGCCTTCTTTCTGCATGCTACACACACCTTGTAGCAGTTTCAGTTTGAAGCATGTTGGTGCTCTCAAAACGCTGTGTAACTTCTGTAGGGTGTGTTACTCTCCAGCACTGAATACACTACTTAGAGCTCCTTTCACCACAGACACGCAAACACATCTTTCTGTGAAAGTCCTACCTCAGGTCACTTGGAAATGTAAGGTTTTCATGGAGAACATGAGGTCAATCATGGTTTTGCACTCTGCAACCAATAGAAATGTCCTTTTGTACATAGCCTTCTGAAATTCACATCAAAATACCCTTCTTTTCTGGTTTCTTGAATGTTCTCAACACATTAGGAGAAAGATCGTGTTTGAGCAAGAGTGATGTAGTGTGCGTTTTCCTGGATTTCAAGTGATTTGGGAAACATACTCCTTGTTTTTCCACATTGTGTAAGAAACAACATTAGGCTTGCAAGAGATTGAAACAATACATCCCAAAACATATTCCTGCAGTGAAAACACATGTTTCTACAAAGACTTTGAAGGAGCAAGCAAAAGCCTAGTGGCAGAGTGTTCTTTCAGAGAGAAACACATGCATTTCATCCTTCTGGAGTGAGTTTTCAGCCTGGAATTCATTTGCATTTTGTACTGTGCAGGATGTAGCTACCTGCTCGGGGGTTGTCTCATAGAAGCACCTTTCCTGTAGGAGCTTGTTGCAACATTCATTGTTTGGCTAAGTTCTTTAGGGTTGGTTTTGGAAGGTCTTTCAACTTAGGCCAAATCCCGCTTCGTACGAAATTTTTTCACAGCGCTGTCTCCAAGTGTCCACAAAGAGCTGCTGCTTGAAACTGTCCACATGCACATCTCCCATACTGGTGTGCTCGTTTCACTACCTGGATTTTGGTTTCCACTTCTTTCTTTGAAATGACAAGCCTTCTTTCTGCATGCTACACACACCTTGTAGCAGTTTCAGTTTGACGCATGTTGTTGCTCTCAAAACGCTGTGTAACTTCTGTAGGGTGTGTTACTCTCCAACACTGAATACACTACTTAGAGCTCCTTTCACCACAGACACGCAAACACATCTTTCTGCGAAAGTTCTACCTCAGGTCACTTGGAAATGTAAGGTTTTCATGGAGAACATGAGGTCAATCATGGTTTTGCACTCTGCAACCAATAGAAATGTCCTTTTGTACATAGCCTTCTGAAATTCACATCAAAATACCCTTCTTTTCTGGTTTCTTGAATGTTCTCAACACATTAGGAGAAAGATCGTGTTTGAGCAATAGTGATGTAGTGTGCGTTTTCCTGGATTTCAAGTGATTTGGGAAACATACTCCTTGTTTTTCCACATTGTGTAAGAAACAACATGAGGCTTGCAAGAGATTGAAACAAAGCATCCCAAAACATATTCCTGCAGTGAAAACACATGTTTCTACAAAGACTTTGAAGGAGCAAGCAAAAGCCTAGTGGCAGAGTGTTCTTTCAGAGAGAAACACATGCATTTCATCCTTCTGGAGTGAGTTTTCAGCCTGGAATTCATTTGCATTTTGTACTGTGCAGAATGTAGCTACCTGCTCGGGGGTTGTCTCATAGAAGCACCTTTCCTGTAGGAGCTTGTTGCAACATTCATTGTTTGGCTAAGTTCTTTAGGGTTGGTTTTGACAGGTCTTTCAACTTTGGCCAAATCCCGCTTCGTACGAAATTTTTTCACAGCGCTGTCTCCAAGTGTCCACAAAGAGCTGCTGCTTGAAACTGTCCACATGCACATCTCCCATACTGGTGTGCTCGTTTCACTACCTGGATTTTGGTTTCCACTTCTTTCTTTGAAATGACAAGCCTTCTTTCTGCATGCTACACACACCTTGTAGCAGTTTCAGCTTGAAGCATGTTGGTGCTCTCAAAACGCTGTGTAACTTCTGTAAGGTGTGTTACTCTCCAGCACTGAATACACTACTTAGAGCTCCTTTCACCACAGACACGCAAACACATCTTTCTGTGAACGTCCTACCTCAGGTCACTTGGAAATGTAAGGTTTTCATGGAGAACATGAGGTCAATCATTGTTTTGCACTCTGCAACCAATAGAAATGTCCTTTTGTACATAGCCATCTGAAATTCACATCAAAATACCCTTCTTTTCTGGTTTCTTGAATGTTCTCAACACATTAGGAGAAAGATCGTGTTTGAGCAAGAGTGATGTAGTGTGCGTTTTCCTGGATTTCAAGTGATTTGGGAAACATACTCCTTGTTTTTCCACATTGTGTAAGAAACAACATTAGGCTTGCAAGAGATTGAAACAATGCATCCCAAAACGTATTCCAGCAGTGAAAACACATGTTTCTACAAAGACTTTGAAGGAGCAAGCAAAAGCCTAGTGGCAGAGTGTTCTTTCAGAGAGAAACACATGCATTTCATTCTTCTGGAGTGAGTTTTCAGCCTGGAATTCATTTGCATTTTGTACTGTTCAGAATGTAGCTACCTGCTCGGGGGTTGTCTCATACAAGCACCTTTCTTGCAGGAGCTTGTTGCAACATTCATTGTTTGGCTATGTTCTTTAGGGTTGGTTTTGGAAGGTCTTTCAACTTTGGCCAAATCCCGCTTCGTACGAAATTTTTTCACAGCGCTGTCTCCAAGTGTCCACAAAGAGCTGCTGCTTGAAACTGTCCACATGCACATCTCCCATACTGGTGTGCTCGTTTCACTACCTGGATTTTGGTTTCCACTTCTTTCTTTGAAATGACAAGCCTTCTTTCTGCATGCTACACACACCTTGTAGCAGTTTCAGTTTGACGCATGTTGGTGCTCTCAAAACGCTGTGTAACTTCTGTAGGGTGTGTTACTCTCCAACACTGAATACACTACTTAGAGCTCCTTTCAGCACAGACACGCAAACACATCTTTCTGCGAAAGTTCTACCTCAGGTCACTTGGAAATGTAAGGTTTTCATGGAGAACATGAGGTCAATCATGGTTTTGCACTCTGCAACCAATAGAAATGTCCTTTTGTACATAGCCTTCTGAAATTCACATCAAAATACCCTTCTTTTCTGGTTTCTTGAATGTTCTCAACACATTAGGAGAAAGATCGTGTTTGAGCAATAGTGATGTAGTGTGCGTTTTCCTGGATTTCAAGTGATTTGGGAAACATACTCCTTGTTTTTCCACATTGTGTAAGAAACAACATGAGGCTTGCAAGAGATTGAAACAAAGCATCCCAAAACATATTCCTGCAGTGAAAACACATGTTTCTACAAAGACTTTGAAGGAGCAAGCAAAAGCCTAGTGGCAGAGTGTTCTTTCAGAGAGAAACACATGCATTTCATCCTTCTGGAGTGAGTTTTCAGCCTGGAATTCATTTGCATTTTGTACTGTGCAGAATGTAGCTACCTGCTCGGGGGTTGTCTCATAGAAGCACCTTTCCTGTAGGAGCTTGTTGCAACATTCATTGTTTGGCTAAGTTCTTTAGGGTTGGTTTTGACAGGTCTTTCAACTTTGGCCAAATCCCGCTTCGTACGAAATTTTTTCACAGCGCTGTCTCCAAGTGTCCACAAAGAGCTGCTGCTTGAAACTGTCCACATGCACATCTCCCATACTGGTGTGCTCGTTTCACTACCTGGATTTTGGTTTCCACTTCTTTCTTTGAAATGACAAGCCTTCTTTCTGCATGCTACACACACCTTGTAGCAGTTTCAGCTTGAAGCATGTTGGTGCTCTCAAAACGCTGTGTAACTTCTGTAGAGTGTGTTACTCTCCAGCACTGAATACACTACTTAGAGCTCCTTTCACCACAGACACGCAAACACATCTTTCTGTGAAAGTCCTACCTCAGGTCACTTGGAAATGTAAGGTTTTCATGGAGAACATGAGGTCAATCATTGTTTTGCACTCTGCAACCAATAGAAATGTCCTTTTGTACATAGCCATCTGAAATTCACATCAAAATACCCTTCTTTTCTGGTTTCTTGAATGTTCTCAACACATTAGGAGAAAGATCGTGTTTGAGCAAGAGTGATGTAGTGTGCGTTTTCCTGGATTTCAAGTGATTTGGGAAACATACTCCTTGTTTTTCCACATTGTGTAAGAAACAACATTAGGCTTGCAAGAGATTGAAACAATGCATCCCAAAACGTATTCCAGCAGTGAAAACACATGTTTCTACAAAGACTTTGAAGGAGCAAGCAAAAGCCTAGTGGCAGAGTGTTCTTTCAGAGAGAAACACATGCATTTCATTCTTCTGGAGTGAGTTTTCAGCCTGGAATTCATTTGCATTTTGTACTGTTCAGAATGTAGCTACCTGCTCGGGGGTTGTCTCATACAAGCACCTTTCTTGCAGGAGCTTGTTGCAACATTCATTGTTTGGCTATGTTCTTTAGGGTTGGTTTTGGAAGGTCTTTCAACTTTGGCCAAATCCCGCTTCGTACGAAATTTTTTCACAGCGCTGTCTCCAAGTGTCCACAAAGAGCTGCTGCTTGAAACTGTCCACATGCACATCTCCCATACTGGTGTGCTCGTTTCACTACCTGGATTTTGGTTTCCACTTCTTTCTTTGAAATGACAAGCCTTCTTTCTGCATGCTACACACACCTTGTAGCAGTTTCAGTTTGACGCATGTTGGTGCTCTCAAAACGCTGTGTAACTTCTGTAGGGTGTGTTACTCTCCAACACTGAATACACTACTTAGAGCTCCTTTCACCACAGACACGCAAACACATCTTTCTGCGAAAGTTCTACCTCAGGTCACTTGGAAATGTAAGGTTTTCATGGAGAACATGAGGTCAATCATGGTTTTGCACTCTGCAACCAATAGAAATGTCCTTTTGTACATAGCCTTCTGAAATTCACATCAAAATACCCTTCTTTTCTGGTTTCTTGAATGTTCTCAACACATTAGGAGAAAGATCGTGTTTGAGCAATAGTGATGTAGTGTGCGTTTTCCTGGATTTCAAGTGATTTGGGAAACATACTCCTTGTTTTTCCACATTGTGTAAGAAACATGAGGCTTGCAAGAGATTGAAACAAAGCATCCCAAAACATATTCCTGCAGTGAAAACACATGTTTCTACAAAGACTTTGAAGGAGCAAGCAAAAGCCTAGTGGCAGAGTGTTCTTTCAGAGAGAAACACATGCATTTCATCCTTCTGGAGTGAGTTTTCAGCCTGGAATTCATTTGCATTTTGTACTGTGCAGAATGTAGCTACCTGCTCGGGGGTTGTCTTATAGAAGCACCTTTCCTGTAGGAGCTTGTTGCAACATTCATTGTTTGGCTAAGTTCTTTAGGGTTGGTTTTGACAGGTCTTTCAACTTTGGCCAAATCCCGCTTCGTACGAAATTTTTTCACAGCGCTGTCTCCAAGTGTCCACAAAGAGCTGCTGCTTGAAACTGTCCACATGCACATCTCCCATACTGGTGTGCTCGTTTCACTACCTGGATTTTGGTTTCCACTTCTTTCTTTGAAATGACAAGCCTTCTTTCTGCATGCTACACACACCTTGTAGCAGTTTCAGCTTGAAGCATGTTGGTGCTTTCAAAACGCTGTGTAACTTCTGTAAGGTGTGTTACTCTTCAGCACTGAATACACTACTTAGAGCTCCTTTCACCACAGACACGCAAACACATCTTTCTGTGAAAGTCCTACCTCAGGTCACTTGGAAATGTAAGGTTTTCATGGAGAACATGAGGTCAATCATTGTTTTGCACTCTGCAACCAATAGAAATGTCCTTTTGTACATAGCCATCTGAAATTCACATCAAAATACCCTTCTTTTCTGGTTTCTTGAATGTTCTCAACACATTAGGAGAAAGATCGTGTTTGAGCAAGAGTGATGTAGTGTGCGTTTTCCTGGATTTCAAGTGATTTGGGAAACATACTCCTTGTTTTTCCACATTGTGTAAGAAACAACATGAGGCTTGCAAGAGATTGAAACAATGCATCCCAAAACGTATTCCAGCAGTGAAAACACATGTTTCTACAAAGACTTTGAAGGAGCAAGCAAAAGCCTAGTGGCAGAGTGTTCTTTCAGAGAGAAACACATGCATTTCATTCTTCTGGAGTGAGTTTTCAGCCTGGAATTCATTTGCATTTTGTACTGTTCAGAATGTAGCTACCTGCTCGGGGGTTGTCTCATACAAGCACCTTTCTTGCAGGAGCTTGTTGCAACATTCATTGTTTGGCTATGTTCTTTAGGGTTGGTTTTGGAAGGTCTTTCAACTTTGGCCAAATCCCGCTTCGTACGAAATTTTTTCACAGCGCTGTCTCCAAGTGTCCACAAAGAGCTGCTGCTTGAAACTGTCCACATGCACATCTCCCATACTGGTGTGCTCGTTTCACTACCTGGATTTTGGTTTCCACTTCTTTCTTTGAAATGACAAGCCTTCTTTCTGCATGCTACACACACCTTGTAGCAGTTTCAGCTTGAAGCATGTTGGTGCTCTCAAAACGCTGTGTAACTTCTGTAGGGTGTGTTACTCTCCAGCACTGAATACACTACTTAGAGCTCCTTTCACCACAGACACGCAAACACATCTTTCTGTGAAAGTTCTACTTCAGGTCACTTGGAAATGTAAGGTTTTCATGGAGAACATGAGGTCAATCATGGTTTTGCACTCTGCAACCAATAGAAATGTCCTTTTGTACATAGCCTTCTGAAATTCACATCAAAATACCCTTCTTTTCTGGTTTCTTGAATGTTCTCAACACATTAGGAGAAAGATCGTGTTTGAGCAAGAGTGATGTAGTGTGCGTTTTCCTGGATTTCAAGTGATTTGGGAAACATACTCCTTGTTTTTCCACATTGTGTAAGAAACAACATGAGGCTTGCAAGAGATTGAAACAATGCATCCCAAAACGTATTCCAGCAGTGAAAACACATGTTTCTACAAAGACTTTGAAGGAGCAAGCAAAAGCCTAGTGGCAGAGTGTTCTTTCAGAGAGAAACACATGCATTTCATTCTTCTGGAGTGAGTTTTCAGCCTGGAATTCATTTGCATTTTGTACTGTTCAGAATGTAGCTACCTGCTAGGGGGTTGTCTCATACAAGCACCTTTCTTGCAGGAGCTTGTTGCAACATTCATTGTTTGGCTATGTTCTTTAGGGTTGGTTTTGGAAGGTCTTTCAACTTTGGCCAAATCCCGCTTCGTAAGAAATTTTTTCACAGCGCTGTCTCCAAGTGTCCACAAAGAGCTGCTGCTTGAAACTGTCCACATGCACATCTCCCATACTGGTGTGCTCGTTTCCTTACTTGGATTTTGGTTTCCACTTCTTTCTTTGAAATGACAAGCCTTCTTTCTGCATGCTACACACACCTTGTAGCAGTTTCAGCTTGAAGCATGCTGGTGCTCTCAAAACGCTGTGTAACTTCTGTAGGGTTTGTTACTCTCCAGCACTGAATACACTACTTAGAGCTCCTTTCACCACAGACACGCAAACACATCTTTCTGTGAAAGTTCTACCTCAGGTCACTTGGAAATGTAAGGTTTTCATGGAGAACATGAGGTCAATCATGGTTTTGCACTCTGCAACCAATAGAAATGTCCTTTTGTACATAGCCTTCTGAAATTCACATCAAAATACCCTTCTTTTCTGGTTTCTTGAATGTTCTCAACACATTAGGAGAAAGATCGTGTTTGAGCAAGAGTGATGTAGTGTGCGTTTTCCTGGATTTCAAGTGATTTGGGAAACATACTCCTTGTTTTTCCACATGGTGTAAGAAACAACATGAGGCTTGCAAGAGATTGAAACAATGCATCCCAAAACGTATTCCAGCAGTGAAAACACATGTTTCTACAAAGACTTTGAAGGAGCAAGCAAAAGCCTAGTGGCAGAGTGTTCTTTCAGAGAGAAACACATACATTTCATTCTTCTGGAGTGAGTTTTCAGCCTGGAATTCATTTGCATTTTGTACTGTTCAGAATGTAGCTACCTGCTAGGGGGTTGTCTCATACAAGCACCTTTCTTGCAGGAGCTTGTTGCAACATTCATTGTTTGGCTATGTTCTTTAGGGTTGGTTTTGGAAGGTCTTTCAACTTTGGCCAAATCCCGCTTCGTACGAAATTTTTTCACAGCGCTGTCTCCAAGTGTCCACAAAGAGCTGCTGCTTGAAACTGTCCACATGCACATCTCCCATACTGGTGTGCTCGTTTCACTACTTGGATTTTGGTTTCCACTTCTTTCTTTGAAATGACCAGCCTTCTTTCTGCATGCTAAACACACCTTGTAGCAGTTTCAGCTTGAAGCATGTTGGTGCTCTCAAAACGCTGTGTAACTTCTGTAGGGTTTGTTACTCTCCAGCACTGAATACACTTCTTAGAGCTCCTTTCACCACAGACACGCAAACACATCTTTCTGTGAAAGTTCTACCTCAGGTCACTTGGAAATGTAAGGTTTTCATGGAGAACATGAGGTAAATCATGGTTTTGCACTCTGCAACCAATAGAAATGTCCTTTTGTACATAGCCTTCTGAAATTCACATCAAAATACCCTTCTTTTCTGGTTTCTTGAATGTTCTCAACACATTAGGAGAAAGATCGTGTTTGAGCAAGAGTGATGTAGTGTGCGTTTTCCTGGATTTCAAGTGATTTGGGAAACATACTCCTTGTTTTTCCACATTGTGTAAGAAACAACATGAGGCTTGCAAGAGATTGAAACAAAGCATCCCAAAACATATTCCTGCAGTGAAAACACATGTTTCTACAAAGACTTTGAAGGAGCAAGCAAAAGCCTAGTGGCAGAGTGTTCTTTCAGAGAGAAACACATGCATTTCATCCTTCTGGAGTGAGTTTTCAGCCTGGAATTCATTTGCATTTTGTACTGTGCAGAATGTAGCTACCTGCTCGCGGGTTGTCTCATAGAAGCACCCTTCCTGTAGGAGCTTGTTGCAACATTCATTGTTTGGCTAAGTTCTTTAGGGTTGGTTTTGACAGGTCTTTCAACTTTGGCCAAATCCCGCTTCGTACGAAATTTTTTCACAGCGCTGTCTCCAAGTGTCCACAAAGAGCTGCTGCTTGAAACTGTCCACATGCACATCTCCCATACTGGTGTGCTCGTTTCACTACCTGGATTTTGGTTTCCACTTCTTTCTTTGAAATGACAAGCCTTCTTTCTGCATGCTACACACACCTTGTAGCAGTTTCAGCTTGAAGCATGTTGGTGCTTTCAAAACGCTGTGTAACTTCTGTAAGGTGTGTTACTCTCCAGCACTGAATACACTACTTAGAGCTCCTTTCACCACAGACACGCAAACACATCTTTCTGTGAAAGTCCTACCTCAGGTCACTTGGAAATGTAAGGTTTTCATGGAGAACATGAGGTCAATCATTGTTTTGCACTCTGCAACCAATAGAAATGTCCTTTTGTACATAGCCATCTGAAATTCACATCAAAATACCCTTCTTTTCTGGTTTCTTGAATGTTCTCAACACATTAGGAGAAAGATCGTGTTTGAGCAAGAGTGATGTAGTGTGCGTTTTCCTGGATTTCAAGTGATTTGGGAAACATACTCCTTGTTTTTCCACATTGTGTAAGAAACAACATGAGGCTTGCAAGAGATTGAAACAATGCATCCCAAAACGTATTCCAGCAGTGAAAACACATGTTTCTACAAAGACTTTGAAGGAGCAAGCAAAAGCCTAGTGGCAGAGTGTTCTTTCAGAGAGAAACACATGCATTTCATCCTTCTGGAGTGAGTTTTCAGCCTGGAATTCATTTGCATTTTGTACTGTTCAGAATGTAGCTACCTGCTCGGGGGTTGTCTCATACAAGCACCTTTCTTGCAGGAGCTTGTTGCAACATTCATTGTTTGGCTATGTTCTTTAGGGTTGGTTTTGGAAGGTCTTTCAACTTTGGCCAAATCCCGCTTCGTACGAAATTTTTTCACAGCGCTGTCTCCAAGTGTCCACAAAGAGCTGCTGCTTGAAACTGTCCACATGCACATCTCCCATACTGGTGTGCTCGTTTCACTACCTGGATTTTGGTTTCCACTTCTTTCTTCGAAATGACAAGCCTTCTTTCTGCATGCTACACACACCTTGTAGCAGTTTCAGCTTGAAGCATGTTGGTGCTCTCAAAACGCTGTGTAACTTCTGTAGGGTGTGTTACTCTCCAGCACTGAATACACTACTTAGAGCTCCTTTCACCACAGACACGCAAACACATCTTTCTGTGAAAGTTCTACTTCAGGTCACTTGGAAATGTAAGGTTTTCATGGAGAACATGAGGTCAATCATGGTTTTGCACTCTGCAACCAATAGAAATGTCCTTTTGTACATAGCCTTCTGAAATTCACATCAAAATACCCTTCTTTTCTGGTTTCTTGAATGTTCTCAACACATTAGGAGAAAGATCGTGTTTGAGCAAGAGTGATGTAGTGTGCGTTTTCCTGGATTTCAAGTGATTTGGGAAACATACTCCTTGTTTTTCCACATTGTGTAAGAAACAACATGAGGCTTGCAAGAGATTGAAACAATGCATCCCAAAACGTATTCCAGCAGTGAAAACACATGTTTCTACAAAGACTTTGAAGGAGCAAGCAAAAGCCTAGTGGCAGAGTGTTCTTTCAGAGAGAAACACATGCATTTCATCCTTCTGGAGTGAGTCTTCAGCTTTGAATTCATTTGCATTTTGTACTGTGCAGAATGTAGCTACCTGCTCGGGGGTTGTCTCATAGAAGCGCCTTTCCTGTAGGAGCTTGTTGCAACATTCATTGTTTGGCTAAGTTCTTTAGGGTTGGTTTTGGAAGGTCTTTCAACTTTGGCCAAATCCCGCTTCGTACGAAATTTTTTCACAGCGCTGTCTCCAAGTGTCCACAAAGAGCTGCTGCTTGAAACTGTCCACATGCACATCTCCCATACTGGTGTGCTCGTTTCCTTACTTGGATTTTGGTTTCCACTTCTTTCTTTGAAATGACAAGCCTTCTTTCTGCATGCTACACACACCTTGTAGCAGTTTCAGCTTGAAGCATGCTGGTGCTCTCAAAACGCTGTGTAACTTCTGTAGGGTTTGTTACTCTCCAGCACTGAATACACTACTTAGAGCTCCTTTCACCACAGACACGCAAACACATCTTTCTGTGAAAGTTCTACCTCAGGTCACTTGGAAATGTAAGGTTTTCATGGAGAACATGAGGTCAATCATGGTTTTGCACTCTGCAACCAATAGAAATGTCCTTTTGTACATAGCCTTCTGAAATTCACATCAAAATACCCTTCTTTTCTGGTTTCTTGAATGTTCTCAACACATTAGGAGAAAGATCGTGTTTGAGCAAGAGTGATGTAGTGTGCGTTTTCCTGGATTTCAAGTGATTTGGGAAACATACTCCTTGTTTTTCCACATTGTGTAAGAAACAACATGAGGCTTGCAAGAGATTGAAACAAAGCATCCCAAAACATATTCCTGCAGTGAAAACACATGTTTCTACAAAGACTTTGAAGGAGCAAGCAAAAGCCTAGTGGCAGAGTGTTCTTTCAGAGAGAAACACATGCATTTCATCCTTCTGGAGTGAGTTTTCAGCCTGGAATTCATTTGCATTTTGTACTGTGCAGAATGTAGCTACCTGCTCGCGGGTTGTCTCATAGAAGCACCCTTCCTGTAGGAGCTTGTTGCAACATTCATTGTTTGGCTAAGTTCTTTAGGGTTGGTTTTGACAGGTCTTTCAACTTTGGCCAAATCCCGCTTCGTACGAAATTTTTTCACAGCGCTGTCTCCAAGTGTCCACAAAGAGCTGCTGCTTGAAACTGTCCACATGCACATCTCCCATACTGGTGTGCTCGTTTCACTACCTGGATTTTGGTTTCCACTTCTTTCTTTGAAATGACAAGCCTTCTTTCTGCATGCTACACACACCTTGTAGCAGTTTCAGCTTGAAGCATGTTGGTGCTTTCAAAACGCTGTGTAACTTCTGTAAGGTGTGTTACTCTCCAGCACTGAATACACTACTTAGAGCTCCTTTCACCACAGACACGCAAACACATCTTTCTGTGAAATTCCTACCTCAGGTCACTTGGAAATGTAAGGTTTTCATGGAGAACATGAGGTCAATCATTGTTTTGCACTCTGCAACCAATAGAAATGTCCTTTTGTACATAGCCATCTGAAATTCACATCAAAATACCCTTCTTTTCTGGTTTCTTGAATGTTCTCAACACATTAGGAGAAAGATCGTGTTTGAGCAAGAGTGATGTAGTGTGCGTTTTCCTGGATTTCAAGTGATTTGGGAAACATACTCCTTGTTTTTCCACATTGTGTAAGAAACAACATGAGGCTTGCAAGAGATTGAAACAATGCATCCCAAAACGTATTCCAGTAGTGAAAACACATGTTTCTACAAAGACTTTGAAGGAGCAAGCAAAAGCCTAGTGGCAGAGTGTTCTTTCAGAGAGAAACACATGCATTTCATCCTTCTGGAGTGAGTTTTCAGCCTGGAATTCATTTGCATTTTGTACTGTTCAGAATGTAGCTACCTGCTCGGGGGTTGTCTCATACAAGCACCTTTCTTGCAGGAGCTTGTTGCAACATTCATTGTTTGGCTATGTTCTTTAGGGTTGGTTTTGGAAGGTCTTTCAACTTTGGCCAAATCCCGCTTCGTACGAAATTTTTTCACAGCGCTGTCTCCAAGTGTCCACAAAGAGCTGCTGCTTGAAACTGTCCACATGCACATCTCCCATACTGGTGTGCTCGTTTCACTACCTGGATTTTGGTTTCCACTTCTTTCTTTGAAATGACAAGCCTTCTTTCTGCATGCTACACACACCTTGTAGCAGTTTCAGCTTGAAGCATGTTGGTGCTCTCAAAACGCTGTGTAACTTCTGTAGGGTGTGTTACTCTCCAGCACTGAATACACTACTTAGAGCTCCTTTCACCACAGACACGCAAACACATCTTTCTGTGAAAGTTCTACTTCAGGTCACTTGGAAATGTAAGGTTTTCATGGAGAACATGAGGTCAATCATGGTTTTGCACTCTGCAACCAATAGAAATGTCCTTTTGTACATAGCCTTCTGAAATTCACATCAAAATACCCTTCTTTTCTGGTTTCTTGAATGTTCTCAACACATTAGGAGAAAGATCGTGTTTGAGCAAGAGTGATGTAGTGTGCGTTTTCCTGGATTTCAAGTGATTTGGGAAACATACTCCTTGTTTTTCCACATTGTGTAAGAAACAACATGAGGCTTGCAAGAGATTGAAACAATGCATCCCAAAACGTATTCCAGCAGTGAAAACACATGTTTCTACAAAGACTTTGAAGGAGCAAGCAAAAGCCTAGTGGCAGAGTGTTCTTTCAGAGAGAAACACATGCATTTCATTCTTCTGGAGTGAGTTTTCAGCCTGGAATTCATTTGCATTTTGTACTGTTCAGAATGTAGCTACCTGCTCGGGGGTTGTCTCATACAAGCACCTTTCTTGCAGGAGCTTGTTGCAACATTCATTGTTTGGCTATGTTCTTTAGGGTTGGTTTTGGAAGGTCTTTCAACTTTGGCCAAATCCCGCTTCGTACGAAATTTTTTCACAGCGCTGTCTCCAAGTGTCCACAAAGAGCTGCTGCTTGAAACTGTCCACATGCACATCTCCCATACTGGTGTGCTCGTTTCACTACCTGGATTTTGGTTTCCACTTCTTTCTTTGAAATGACAAGCCTTCTTTCTGCATGCTACACACACCTTGTAGCAGTTTCAGTTTGACGCATGTTGGTGCTCTCAAAACGCTTTGTAACTTCTGTAGGGTGTGTTACTCTCCAACACTGAATACACTACTTAGAGCTCCTTTCACCACAGACACGCAAACACATCTTTCTGCGAAAGTTCTACCTCAGGTCACTTGGAAATGTAAGGTTTTCATGGAGAACATGAGGTCAATCATGGTTTTGCACTCTGCAACCAATAGAAATGTCCTTTTGTACATAGCCTTCTGAAATTCACATCAAAATACCCTTCTTTTCTGGTTTCTTGAATGTTCTCAACACATTAGGAGAAAGATCGTGTTTGAGCAATAGTGATGTAATGTGCGTTTCCTGGATTTCAAGTGATTTGGAAAACATACTCCTTGTTTTTCCACATTGTGTAAGAAACAACATGAGGCTTGCAAGAGATTGAAACAAAGCATCCCAAAACATATTCCTGCAGTGAAAACACATGTTTCTACAAAGACTTTGAAGGAGCAAGCAAAAGCCTAGTGGCAGAGTGTTCTTTCAGAGAGAAACACATGCATTTCATCCTTCTGGAGTGAGTTTTCAGCCTGGAATTCATTTGCATTTTGTACTGTGCAGAATGTAGCTACCTGCTCGGGGGTTGTCTCATAGAAGCACCTTTCCTGTAGGAGCTTGTTGCAACATTCATTGTTTGGCTAAGTTCTTTAGGGTTGGTTTTGACAGGTCTTTCAACTTTGGCCAAATCCCGCTTCGTACGAAATTTTTTCACAGCGCTGTCTCCAAGTGTCCACAAAGAGCTGCTGCTTGAAACTGTCCACATGCACATCTCCCATACTGGTGTGCTCGTTTCACTACCTGGATTTTGGTTTCCACTTCTTTCTTTGAAATGACAAGCCTTCTTTCTGCATGCTACACACACCTTGTAGCAGTTTCAGCTTGAAGCATGTTGGTGCTCACAAAACGCTGTGTAACTTCTGTAAGGTGTGTTACTCTCCAGCACTGAATACACTACTTAGAGCTCCTTTCACCACAGACACGCAAACACATCTTTCTGTGAAAGTCCTACCTCAGGTCACTTGGAAATGTAAGGTTTTCATGGAGAACATGAGGTCAATCATTGTTTTGCACTCTGCAACCAATAGAAATGTCCTTTTGTACATAGCCATCTGAAATTCACATCAAAATACCCTTCTTTTCTGGTTTCTTGAATGTTCTCAACACATTAGGAGAAAGATCGTGTTTGAGCAAGAGTGATGTAGTGTGCGTTTTCCTGGATTTCAAGTGATTTGGGAAACATACTCCTTGTTTTTCCACATTGTGTAAGAAACAACATGAGGCTTGCAAGAGATTGAAACAATGCATCCCAAAACGTATTCCAGCAGTGAAAACACATGTTTCTACAAAGACTTTGAAGGAGCAAGCAAAAGCCTAGTGGCAGAGTGTTCTTTCAGAGAGAAACACATGCATTTCATTCTTCTGGAGTGAGTTTTCAGCCTGGAATTCATTTGCATTTTGTACTGTTCAGAATGTAGCTACCTGCTCGGGGGTTGTCTCATACAAGCACCTTTCTTGCAGGAGCTTGTTGCAACATTCATTGTTTGGCTATGTTCTTTAGGGTTGGTTTTGGAAGGTCTTTCAACTTTGGCCAAATCCCGCTTCGTACGAAATTTTTTCACAGCGCTGTCTCCAAGTGTCCACAAAGAGCTGCTGCTTGAAACTGTCCACATGCACATCTCCCATACTGGTGTGCTCGTTTCACTACCTGGATTTTGGTTTCCACTTCTTTCTTTGAAATGACAAGCCTTCTTTCTGCATGCTACACACACCTTGTAGCAGTTTCAGTTTGACGCATGTTGTTGCTCTCAAAACGCTGTGTAACTTCTGTAGGGTGTGTTACTCTCCAACACTGAATACACTACTTAGAGCTCCTTTCACCACAGACACGCAAACACATCTTTCTGCGAAAGTTCTACCTCAGGTCACTTGGAAATGTAAGGTTTTCATGGAGAACATGAGGTCAATCATGGTTTTGCACTCTGCAACCAATAGAAATGTCCTTTTGTACATAGCCTTCTGAAATTCACATCAAAATACCCTTCTTTTCTGGTTTCTTGAATGTTCTCAACACATTAGGAGAAAGATCGTGTTTGAGCAATAGTGATGTAGTGTGCGTTTTCCTGGATTTCAAGTGATTTGGGAAACATACTCCTTGTTTTTCCACATTGTGTAAGAAACAACATGAGGCTTGCAAGAGATTGAAACAAAGCATCCCAAAACATATTCCTGCAGTGAAAACACATGTTTCTACAAAGACTTTGAAGGAGCAAGCAAAAGCCTAGTGGCAGAGTGTTCTTTCAGAGAGAAACACATGCATTTCATCCTTCTGGAGTGAGTTTTCAGCCTGGAATTCATTTGCATTTTGTACTGTGCAGAATGTAGCTACCTGCTCGGGGGTTGTCTCATAGAAGCACCTTTCCTGTAGGAGCTTGTTGCAACATTCATTGTTTGGCTAAGTTCTTTAGGGTTGGTTTTGACAGGTCTTTCAACTTTGGCCAAATCCCGCTTCGTACGAAATTTTTTCACAGCGCTGTCTCCAAGTGTCCACAAAGAGCTGCTGCTTGAAACTGTCCACATGCACATCTCCCATACTGGTGTGCTCGTTTCACTACCTGGATTTTGGTTTCCACTTCTTTCTTTGAAATGACAAGCCTTCTTTCTGCATGCTACACACACCTTGTAGCAGTTTCAGCTTGAAGCATGTTGGTGCTCTCAAAACGCTGTGTAACTTCTGTAAGGTGTGTTACTCTCCAGCACTGAATACACTACTTAGAGCTCCTTTCACCACAGACACGCAAACACATCTTTCTGTGAACGTCCTACCTCAGGTCACTTGGAAATGTAAGGTTTTCATGGAGAACATGAGGTCAATCATTGTTTTGCACTCTGCAACCAATAGAAATGTCCTTTTGTACATAGCCATCTGAAATTCACATCAAAATACCCTTCTTTTCTGGTTTCTTGAATGTTCTCAACACATTAGGAGAAAGATCGTGTTTGAGCAAGAGTGATGTAGTGTGCGTTTTCCTGGATTTCAAGTGATTTGGGAAACATACTCCTTGTTTTTCCACATTGTGTAAGAAACAACATTAGGCTTGCAAGAGATTGAAACAATGCATCCCAAAACGTATTCCAGCAGTGAAAACACATGTTTCTACAAAGACTTTGAAGGAGCAAGCAAAAGCCTAGTGGCAGAGTGTTCTTTCAGAGAGAAACACATGCATTTCATTCTTCTGGAGTGAGTTTTCAGCCTGGAATTCATTTGCATTTTGTACTGTTCAGAATGTAGCTACCTGCTCGGGGGTTGTCTCATACAAGCACCTTTCTTGCAGGAGCTTGTTGCAACATTCATTGTTTGGCTATGTTCTTTAGGGTTGGTTTTGGAAGGTCTTTCAACTTTGGCCAAATCCCGCTTCGTACGAAATTTTTTCACAGCGCTGTCTCCAAGTGTCCACAAAGAGCTGCTGCTTGAAACTGTCCACATGCACATCTCCCATACTGGTGTGCTCGTTTCACTACCTGGATTTTGGTTTCCACTTCTTTCTTTGAAATGACAAGCCTTCTTTCTGCATGCTACACACACCTTGTAGCAGTTTCAGTTTGACGCATGTTGGTGCTCTCAAAACGCTGTGTAACTTCTGTAGGGTGTGTTACTCTCCAACACTGAATACACTACTTAGAGCTCCTTTCAGCACAGACACGCAAACACATCTTTCTGCGAAAGTTCTACCTCAGGTCACTTGGAAATGTAAGGTTTTCATGGAGAACATGAGGTCAATCATGGTTTTGCACTCTGCAACCAATAGAAATGTCCTTTTGTACATAGCCTTCTGAAATTCACATCAAAATACCCTTCTTTTCTGGTTTCTTGAATGTTCTCAACACATTAGGAGAAAGATCGTGTTTGAGCAATAGTGATGTAGTGTGCGTTTTCCTGGATTTCAAGTGATTTGGGAAACATACTCCTTGTTTTTCCACATTGTGTAAGAAACAACATGAGGCTTGCAAGAGATTGAAACAAAGCATCCCAAAACATATTCCTGCAGTGAAAACACATGTTTCTACAAAGACTTTGAAGGAGCAAGCAAAAGCCTAGTGGCAGAGTGTTCTTTCAGAGAGAAACACATGCATTTCATCCTTCTGGAGTGAGTTTTCAGCCTGGAATTCATTTGCATTTTGTACTGTGCAGAATGTAGCTACCTGCTCGGGGGTTGTCTCATAGAAGCACCTTTCCTGTAGGAGCTTGTTGCAACATTCATTGTTTGGCTAAGTTCTTTAGGGTTGGTTTTGACAGGTCTTTCAACTTTGGCCAAATCCCGCTTCGTACGAAATTTTTTCACAGCGCTGTCTCCAAGTGTCCACAAAGAGCTGCTGCTTGAAACTGTCCACATGCACATCTCCCATACTGGTGTGCTCGTTTCACTACCTGGATTTTGGTTTCCACTTCTTTCTTTGAAATGACAAGCCTTCTTTCTGCATGCTACACACACCTTGTAGCAGTTTCAGCTTGAAGCATGTTGGTGCTCTCAAAACGCTGTGTAACTTCTGTAGAGTGTGTTACTCTCCAGCACTGAATACACTACTTAGAGCTCCTTTCACCACAGACACGCAAACACATCTTTCTGTGAAAGTCCTACCTCAGGTCACTTGGAAATGTAAGGTTTTCATGGAGAACATGAGGTCAATCATTGTTTTGCACTCTGCAACCAATAGAAATGTCCTTTTGTACATAGCCATCTGAAATTCACATCAAAATACCCTTCTTTTCTGGTTTCTTGAATGTTCTCAACACATTAGGAGAAAGATCGTGTTTGAGCAAGAGTGATGTAGTGTGCGTTTTCCTGGATTTCAAGTGATTTGGGAAACATACTCCTTGTTTTTCCACATTGTGTAAGAAACAACATTAGGCTTGCAAGAGATTGAAACAATGCATCCCAAAACGTATTCCAGCAGTGAAAACACATGTTTCTACAAAGACTTTGAAGGAGCAAGCAAAAGCCTAGTGGCAGAGTGTTCTTTCAGAGAGAAACACATGCATTTCATTCTTCTGGAGTGAGTTTTCAGCCTGGAATTCATTTGCATTTTGTACTGTTCAGAATGTAGCTACCTGCTCGGGGGTTGTCTCATACAAGCACCTTTCTTGCAGGAGCTTGTTGCAACATTCATTGTTTGGCTATGTTCTTTAGGGTTGGTTTTGGAAGGTCTTTCAACTTTGGCCAAATCCCGCTTCGTACGAAATTTTTTCACAGCGCTGTCTCCAAGTGTCCACAAAGAGCTGCTGCTTGAAACTGTCCACATGCACATCTCCCATACTGGTGTGCTCGTTTCACTACCTGGATTTTGGTTTCCACTTCTTTCTTTGAAATGACAAGCCTTCTTTCTGCATGCTACACACACCTTGTAGCAGTTTCAGTTTGACGCATGTTGGTGCTCTCAAAACGCTGTGTAACTTCTGTAGGGTGTGTTACTCTCCAACACTGAATACACTACTTAGAGCTCCTTTCACCACAGACACGCAAACACATCTTTCTGCGAAAGTTCTACCTCAGGTCACTTGGAAATGTAAGGTTTTCATGGAGAACATGAGGTCAATCATGGTTTTGCACTCTGCAACCAATAGAAATGTCCTTTTGTACATAGCCTTCTGAAATTCACATCAAAATACCCTTCTTTTCTGGTTTCTTGAATGTTCTCAACACATTAGGAGAAAGATCGTGTTTGAGCAATAGTGATGTAGTGTGCGTTTTCCTGGATTTCAAGTGATTTGGGAAACATACTCCTTGTTTTTCCACATTGTGTAAGAAACATGAGGCTTGCAAGAGATTGAAACAAAGCATCCCAAAACATATTCCTGCAGTGAAAACACATGTTTCTACAAAGACTTTGAAGGAGCAAGCAAAAGCCTAGTGGCAGAGTGTTCTTTCAGAGAGAAACACATGCATTTCATCCTTCTGGAGTGAGTTTTCAGCCTGGAATTCATTTGCATTTTGTACTGTGCAGAATGTAGCTACCTGCTCGGGGGTTGTCTTATAGAAGCACCTTTCCTGTAGGAGCTTGTTGCAACATTCATTGTTTGGCTAAGTTCTTTAGGGTTGGTTTTGACAGGTCTTTCAACTTTGGCCAAATCCCGCTTCGTACGAAATTTTTTCACAGCGCTGTCTCCAAGTGTCCACAAAGAGCTGCTGCTTGAAACTGTCCACATGCACATCTCCCATACTGGTGTGCTCGTTTCACTACCTGGATTTTGGTTTCCACTTCTTTCTTTGAAATGACAAGCCTTCTTTCTGCATGCTACACACACCTTGTAGCAGTTTCAGCTTGAAGCATGTTGGTGCTTTCAAAACGCTGTGTAACTTCTGTAAGGTGTGTTACTCTTCAGCACTGAATACACTACTTAGAGCTCCTTTCACCACAGACACGCAAACACATCTTTCTGTGAAAGTCCTACCTCAGGTCACTTGGAAATGTAAGGTTTTCATGCAGAACATGAGGTCAATCATTGTTTTGCACTCTGCAACCAATAGAAATGTCCTTTTGTACATAGCCATCTGAAATTCACATCAAAATACCCTTCTTTTCTGGTTTCTTGAATGTTCTCAACACATTAGGAGAAAGATCGTGTTTGAGCAAGAGTGATGTAGTGTGCGTTTTCCTGGATTTCAAGTGATTTGGGAAACATACTCCTTGTTTTTCCACATTGTGTAAGAAACAACATGAGGCTTGCAAGAGATTGAAACAATGCATCCCAAAACGTATTCCAGCAGTGAAAACACATGTTTCTACAAAGACTTTGAAGGAGCAAGCAAAAGCCTAGTGGCAGAGTGTTCTTTCAGAGAGAAACACATGCATTTCATTCTTCTGGAGTGAGTTTTCAGCCTGGAATTCATTTGCATTTTGTACTGTTCAGAATGTAGCTACCTGCTCGGGGGTTGTCTCATACAAGCACCTTTCTTGCAGGAGCTTGTTGCAACATTCATTGTTTGGCTATGTTCTTTAGGGTTGGTTTTGGAAGGTCTTTCAACTTTGGCCAAATCCCGCTTCGTACGAAATTTTTTCACAGCGCTGTCTCCAAGTGTCCACAAAGAGCTGCTGCTTGAAACTGTCCACATGCACATCTCCCATACTGGTGTGCTCGTTTCACTACCTGGATTTTGGTTTCCACTTCTTTCTTTGAAATGACAAGCCTTCTTTCTGCATGCTACACACACCTTGTAGCAGTTTCAGCTTGAAGCATGTTGGTGCTCTCAAAACGCTGTGTAACTTCTGTAGGGTGTGTTACTCTCCAGCACTGAATACACTACTTAGAGCTCCTTTCACCACAGACACGCAAACACATCTTTCTGTGAAAGTTCTACTTCAGGTCACTTGGAAATGTAAGGTTTTCATGGAGAACATGAGGTCAATCATGGTTTTGCACTCTGCAACCAATAGAAATGTCCTTTTGTACATAGCCTTCTGAAATTCACATCAAAATACCCTTCTTTTCTGGTTTCTTGAATGTTCTCAACACATTAGGAGAAAGATCGTGTTTGAGCAAGAGTGATGTAGTGTGCGTTTTCCTGGATTTCAAGTGATTTGGGAAACATACTCCTTGTTTTTCCACATTGTGTAAGAAACAACATGAGGCTTGCAAGAGATTGAAACAATGCATCCCAAAACGTATTCCAGCAGTGAAAACACATGTTTCTACAAAGACTTTGAAGGAGCAAGCAAAAGCCTAGTGGCAGAGTGTTCTTTCAGAGAGAAACACATGCATTTCATTCTTCTGGAGTGAGTTTTCAGCCTGGAATTCATTTGCATTTTGTACTGTTCAGAATGTAGCTACCTGCTAGGGGGTTGTCTCATACAAGCACCTTTCTTGCAGGAGCTTGTTGCAACATTCATTGTTTGGCTATGTTCTTTAGGGTTGGTTTTGGAAGGTCTTTCAACTTTGGCCAAATCCCGCTTCGTAAGAAATTTTTTCACAGCGCTGTCTCCAAGTGTCCACAAAGAGCTGCTGCTTGAAACTGTCCACATGCACATCTCCCATACTGGTGTGCTCGTTTCCTTACTTGGATTTTGGTTTCCACTTCTTTCTTTGAAATGACAAGCCTTCTTTCTGCATGCTACACACACCTTGTAGCAGTTTCAGCTTGAAGCATGCTGGTGCTCTCAAAACGCTGTGTAACTTCTGTAGGGTTTGTTACTCTCCAGCACTGAATACACTACTTAGAGCTCCTTTCACCACAGACACGCAAACACATCTTTCTGTGAAAGTTCTACCTCAGGTCACTTGGAAATGTAAGGTTTTCATGGAGAACATGAGGTCAATCATGGTTTTGCACTCTGCAACCAATAGAAATGTCCTTTTGTACATAGCCTTCTGAAATTCACATCAAAATACCCTTCTTTTCTGGTTTCTTGAATGTTCTCAACACATTAGGAGAAAGATCGTGTTTGAGCAAGAGTGATGTAGTGTGCGTTTTCCTGGATTTCAAGTGATTTGGGAAACATACTCCTTGTTTTTCCACATGGTGTAAGAAACAACATGAGGCTTGCAAGAGATTGAAACAATGCATCCCAAAACGTATTCCAGCAGTGAAAACACATGTTTCTACAAAGACTTTGAAGGAGCAAGCAAAAGCCTAGTGGCAGAGTGTTCTTTCAGAGAGAAACACATACATTTCATTCTTCTGGAGTGAGTTTTCAGCCTGGAATTCATTTGCATTTTGTACTGTTCAGAATGTAGCTACCTGCTAGGGGGTTGTCTCATACAAGCACCTTTCTTGCAGGAGCTTGTTGCAACATTCATTGTTTGGCTATGTTCTTTAGGGTTGGTTTTGGAAGGTCTTTCAACTTTGGCCAAATCCCGCTTCGTACGAAATTTTTTCACAGCGCTGTCTCCAAGTGTCCACAAAGAGCTGCTGCTTGAAACTGTCCACATGCACATCTCCCATACTGGTGTGCTCGTTTCACTACTTGGATTTTGGTTTCCACTTCTTTCTTTGAAATGACCAGCCTTCTTTCTGCATGCTAAACACACCTTGTAGCAGTTTCAGCTTGAAGCATGTTGGTGCTCTCAAAACGCTGTGTAACTTCTGTAGGGTTTGTTACTCTCCAGCACTGAATACACTTCTTAGAGCTCCTTTCACCACAGACACGCAAACACATCTTTCTGTGAAAGTTCTACCTCAGGTCACTTGGAAATGTAAGGTTTTCATGGAGAACATGAGGTAAATCATGGTTTTGCACTCTGCAACCAATAGAAATGTCCTTTTGTACATAGCCTTCTGAAATTCACATCAAAATACCCTTCTTTTCTGGTTTCTTGAATGTTCTCAACACATTAGGAGAAAGATCGTGTTTGAGCAAGAGTGATGTAGTGTGCGTTTTCCTGGATTTCAAGTGATTTGGGAAACATACTCCTTGTTTTTCCACATTGTGTAAGAAACAACATGAGGCTTGCAAGAGATTGAAACAAAGCATCCCAAAACATATTCCTGCAGTGAAAACACATGTTTCTACAAAGACTTTGAAGGAGCAAGCAAAAGCCTAGTGGCAGAGTGTTCTTTCAGAGAGAAACACATGCATTTCATCCTTCTGGAGTGAGTTTTCAGCCTGGAATTCATTTGCATTTTGTACTGTGCAGAATGTAGCTACCTGCTCGCGGGTTGTCTCATAGAAGCACCCTTCCTGTAGGAGCTTGTTGCAACATTCATTGTTTGGCTAAGTTCTTTAGGGTTGGTTTTGACAGGTCTTTCAACTTTGGCCAAATCCCGCTTCGTACGAAATTTTTTCACAGCGCTGTCTCCAAGTGTCCACAAAGAGCTGCTGCTTGAAACTGTCCACATGCACATCTCCCATACTGGTGTGCTCGTTTCACTACCTGGATTTTGGTTTCCACTTCTTTCTTTGAAATGACAAGCCTTCTTTCTGCATGCTACACACACCTTGTAGCAGTTTCAGCTTGAAGCATGTTGGTGCTTTCAAAACGCTGTGTAACTTCTGTAAGGTGTGTTACTCTCCAGCACTGAATACACTACTTAGAGCTCCTTTCACCACAGACACGCAAACACATCTTTCTGTGAAAGTCCTACCTCAGGTCACTTGGAAATGTAAGGTTTTCATGGAGAACATGAGGTCAATCATTGTTTTGCACTCTGCAACCAATAGAAATGTCCTTTTGTACATAGCCATCTGAAATTCACATCAAAATACCCTTCTTTTCTGGTTTCTTGAATGTTCTCAACACATTAGGAGAAAGATCGTGTTTGAGCAAGAGTGATGTAGTGTGCGTTTTCCTGGATTTCAAGTGATTTGGGAAACATACTCCTTGTTTTCCACATTGTGTAAGAAACAACATGAGGCTTGCAAGAGATTGAAACAATGCATCCCAAAACGTATTCCAGCAGTGAAAACACATGTTTCTACAAAGACTTTGAAGGAGCAAGCAAAAGCCTAGTGGCAGAGTGTTCTTTCAGAGAGAAACACATGCATTTCATCCTTCTGGAGTGAGTCTTCAGCTTTGAATTCATTTGCATTTTGTACTGTGCAGAATGTAGCTACCTGCTCGGGGGTTGTCTCATAGAAGCGCCTTTCCTGTAGGAGCTTGTTGCAACATTCATTGTTTGGCTAAGTTCTTTAGGGTTGGTTTTGGAAGGTCTTTCAACTTTGGCCAAATCCCGCTTCGTACGAAATTTTTTCACAGCGCTGTCTCCAAGTGTCCACAAAGAGCTGCTGCTTGAAACTGTCCACATGCACATCTCCCATACTGGTGTGCTCGTTTCACTACCTGGATTTTGGTTTCCACTTCTTTCTTTGAAATGACAAGCCTTCTTTCTGCATGCTACACACACCTTGTAGCAGTTTCAGCTTGAAGCATGTTGGTGCTTTCAAAACGCTGTGTAACTTCTGTAAGGTGTGTTACTCTCCAGCACTGAATACACTACTTAGAGCTCCTTTCACCACAGACACGCAAACACATCTTTCTGTGAAATTCCTACCTCAGGTCACTTGGAAATGTAAGGTTTTCATGGAGAACATGAGGTCAATCATTGTTTTGCACTCTGCAACCAATAGAAATGTCCTTTTGTACATAGCCATCTGAAATTCACATCAAAATACCCTTCTTTTCTGGTTTCTTGAATGTTCTCAACACATTAGGAGAAAGATCGTGTTTGAGCAAGAGTGATGTAGTGTGCGTTTTCCTGGATTTCAAGTGATTTGGGAAACATACTCCTTGTTTTTCCACATTGTGTAAGAAACAACATGAGGCTTGCAAGAGATTGAAACAATGCATCCCAAAACGTATTCCAGCAGTGAAAACACATGTTTCTACAAAGACTTTGAAGGAGCAAGCAAAAGCCTAGTGGCAGAGTGTTCTTTCAGAGAGAAACACATGCATTTCATCCTTCTGGAGTGAGTTTTCAGCCTGGAATTCATTTGCATTTTGTACTGTTCAGAATGTAGCTACCTGCTCGGGGGTTGTCTCATACAAGCACCTTTCTTGCAGGAGCTTGTTGCAACATTCATTGTTTGGCTATGTTCTTTAGGGTTGGTTTTGGAAGGTCTTTCAACTTTGGCCAAATCCCGCTTCGTACGAAATTTTTTCACAGCGCTGTCTCCAAGTGTCCACAAAGAGCTGCTGCTTGAAACTGTCCACATGCACATCTCCCATACTGGTGTGCTCGTTTCACTACCTGGATTTTGGTTTCCACTTCTTTCTTTGAAATGACAAGCCTTCTTTCTGCATGCTACACACACCTTGTAGCAGTTTCAGCTTGAAGCATGTTGGTGCTCTCAAAACGCTGTGTAACTTCTGTAGGGTGTGTTACTCTCCAGCACTGAATACACTACTTAGAGCTCCTTTCACCACAGACACGCAAACACATCTTTCTGTGAAAGTTCTACTTCAGGTCACTTGGAAATGTAAGGTTTTCATGGAGAACATGAGGTCAATCATGGTTTTGCACTCTGCAACCAATAGAAATGTCCTTTTGTACATAGCCTTCTGAAATTCACATCAAAATACCCTTCTTTTCTGGTTTCTTGAATGTTCTCAACACATTAGGAGAAAGATCGTGTTTGAGCAAGAGTGATGTAGTGTGCGTTTTCCTGGATTTCAAGTGATTTGGGAAACATACTCCTTGTTTTTCCACATTGTGTAAGAAACAACATGAGGCTTGCAAGAGATTGAAACAATGCATCCCAAAACGTATTCCAGCAGTGAAAACACATGTTTCTACAAAGACTTTGAAGGAGCAAGCAAAAGCCTAGTGGCAGAGTGTTCTTTCAGAGAGAAACACATGCATTTCATTCTTCTGGAGTGAGTTTTCAGCCTGGAATTCATTTGCATTTTGTACTGTTCAGAATGTAGCTACCTGCTCGGGGGTTGTCTCATACAAGCACCTTTCTTGCAGGAGCTTGTTGCAACATTCATTGTTTGGCTATGTTCTTTAGGGTTGGTTTTGGAAGGTCTTTCAACTTTGGCCAAATCCCGCTTCGTACGAAATTTTTTCACAGCGCTGTCTCCAAGTGTCCACAAAGAGCTGCTGCTTGAAACTGTCCACATGCACATCTCCCATACTGGTGTGCTCGTTTCACTACCTGGATTTTGGTTTCCACTTCTTTCTTTGAAATGACAAGCCTTCTTTCTGCATGCTACACACACCTTGTAGCAGTTTCAGTTTGACGCATGTTGGTGCTCTCAAAACGCTTTGTAACTTCTGTAGGGTGTGTTACTCTCCAACACTGAATACACTACTTAGAGCTCCTTTCACCACAGACACGCAAACACATCTTTCTGCGAAAGTTCTACCTCAGGTCACTTGGAAATGTAAGGTTTTCATGGAGAACATGAGGTCAATCATGGTTTTGCACTCTGCAACCAATAGAAATGTCCTTTTGTACATAGCCTTCTGAAATTCACATCAAAATACCCTTCTTTTCTGGTTTCTTGAATGTTCTCAACACATTAGGAGAAAGATCGTGTTTGAGCAATAGTGATGTAGTGTGCGTTTTCCTGGATTTCAAGTGATTTGGGAAACATACTCCTTGTTTTTCCACATTGTGTAAGAAACATGAGGCTTGCAAGAGATTGAAACAAAGCATCCCAAAACATATTCCTGCAGTGAAAACACATGTTTCTACAAAGACTTTGAAGGAGCAAGCAAAAGCCTAGTGGCAGAGTGTTCTTTCAGAGAGAAACACATGCATTTCATCCTTCTGGAGTGAGTTTTCAGCCTGGAATTCATTTGCATTTTGTACTGTGCAGAATGTAGCTACCTGCTCGGGGGTTGTCTCATAGAAGCACCTTTCCTGTAGGAGCTTGTTGCAACATTCATTGTTTGGCTAAGTTCTTTAGGGTTGGTTTTGACAGGTCTTTCAACTTTGGCCAAATCCCGCTTCGTACGAAATTTTTTCACAGCGCTGTCTCCAAGTGTCCACAAAGAGCTGCTGCTTGAAACTGTCCACATGCACATCTCCCATACTGGTGTGCTCGTTTCACTACCTGGATTTTGGTTTCCACTTCTTTCTTTGAAATGACAAGCCTTCTTTCTGCATGCTACACACACCTTGTAGCAGTTTCAGCTTGAAGCATGTTGGTGCTTTCAAAACGCTGTGTAACTTCTGTAAGGTGTGTTACTCTTCAGCACTGAATACACTACTTAGAGCTCCTTTCACCACAGACACGCAAACACATCTTTCTGTGAAAGTCCTACCTCAGGTCACTTGGAAATGTAAGGTTTTCATGGAGAACATGAGGTCAATCATTGTTTTGCACTCTGCAACCAATAGAAATGTCCTTTTGTACATAGCCATCTGAAATTCACATCAAAATACCCTTCTTTTCTGGTTTCTTGAATGTTCTCAACACATTAGGAGAAAGATCGTGTTTGAGCAAGAGTGATGTAGTGTGCGTTTTCCTGGATTTCAAGTGATTTGGGAAACATACTCCTTGTTTTTCCACATTGTGTAAGAAACAACATGAGGCTTGCAAGAGATTGAAACAATGCATCCCAAAACGTATTCCAGCAGTGAAAACACATGTTTCTACAAAGACTTTGAAGGAGCAAGCAAAAGCCTAGTGGCAGAGTGTTCTTTCAGAGAGAAACACATGCATTTCATTCTTCTGGAGTGAGTTTTCAGCCTGGAATTCATTTGCATTTTGTACTGTTCAGAATGTAGCTACCTGCTCGGGGGTTGTCTCATACAAGCACCTTTCTTGCAGGAGCTTGTTGCAACATTCATTGTTTGGCTATGTTCTTTAGGGTTGGTTTTGGAAGGTCTTTCAACTTTGGCCAAATCCCGCTTCGTACGAAATTTTTTCACAGCGCTGTCTCCAAGTGTCCACAAAGAGCTGCTGCTTGAAACTGTCCACATGCACATCTCCCATACTGGTGTGCTCGTTTCACTACCTGGATTTTGGTTTCCACTTCTTTCTTTGAAATGACAAGCCTTCTTTCTGCATGCTACACACACCTTGTAGCAGTTTCAGCTTGAAGCATGTTGGTGCTCTCAAAACGCTGTGTAACTTCTGTAGGGTGTGTTACTCTCCAGCACTGAATACACTACTTAGAGCTCCTTTCACCACAGACACGCAAACACATCTTTCTGTGAAAGTTCTACTTCAGGTCACTTGGAAATGTAAGGTTTTCATGGAGAACATGAGGTCAATCATGGTTTTGCACTCTGCAACCAATAGAAATGTCCTTTTGTACATAGCCTTCTGAAATTCACATCAAAATACCCTTCTTTTCTGGTTTCTTGAATGTTCTCAACACATTAGGAGAAAGATCGTGTTTGAGCAAGAGTGATGTAGTGTGCGTTTTCCTGGATTTCAAGTGATTTGGGAAACATACTCCTTGTTTTTCCACATTGTGTAAGAAACAACATGAGGCTTGCAAGAGATTGAAACAATGCATCCCAAAACGTATTCCAGCAGTGAAAACACATGTTTCTACAAAGACTTTGAAGGAGCAAGCAAAAGCCTAGTGGCAGAGTGTTCTTTCAGAGAGAAACACATGCATTTCATTCTTCTGGAGTGAGTTTTCAGCCTGGAATTCATTTGCATTTTGTACTGTTCAGAATGTAGCTACCTGCTCGGGGGTTGTCTCATACAAGCACCTTTCTTGCAGGAGCTTGTTGCAACATTCATTGTTTGGCTATGTTCTTTAGGGTTGGTTTTGGAAGGTCTTTCAACTTTGGCCAAATCCCGCTTCGTACGAAATTTTTTCACAGCGCTGTCTCCAAGTGTCCACAAAGAGCTGCTGCTTGAAACTGTCCACATGCACATCTCCCATACTGGTGTGCTCGTTTCACTACCTGGATTTTGGTTTCCACTTCTTTCTTTGAAATGACAAGCCTTCTTTCTGCATGCTACACACACCTTGTAGCAGTTTCAGCTTGAAGCATGTTGGTGCTCTCAAAACGCTGTGTAACTTCTGTAGGGTGTGTTACTCTCCAGCACTGAATACACTACTTAGAGCTCCTTTCACCACAGACACGCAAACACATCTTTCTGTGAAAGTTCTACCTCAGGTCACTTGGAAATGTAAGGTTTTCATGGAGAACATGAGGTCAATCATGGTTTTGCACTCTGCAACCAATAGAAATGTCCTTTTGTACATAGCCTTCTGAAATTCACATCAAAATACCCTTCTTTTCTGGTTTCTTGAATGTTCTCAACACATTAGGAGAAAGATCGTGTTTGAGCAAGAGTGATGTAGTGTGCGTTTTAATGGATTTCAAGTGATTTGGGAAACATACTCCTTGTTTTTCCACATTGTGTAAGAAACAACATGAGGCTTGCAAGAGATTGAAACAATGCATCCCAAAACGTATTCCAGCAGTGAAAACACATGTTTCTACAAAGACTTTGAAGGAGCAAGCAAAAGCCTAGTGGCAGAGTGTTCTTTCAGAGAGAAACACATGCATTTCATTCTTCTGGAGTGAGTTTTCAGCCTGGAATTCATTTGCATTTTGTACTGTTCAGAATGTAGCTACCTGCTCGGGGGTTGTCTCATACAAGCACCTTTCTTGCAGGAGCTTGTTGCAACATTCATTGTTTGGCTATGTTCTTTAGGGTTGGTTTTGGAAGGTCTTTCAACTTTGGCCAAATCCCGCTTCGTACGAAATTTTTTCACAGCGCTGTCTCCAAGTGTCCACAAAGAGCTGCTGCTTGAAACTGTCCACATGCACATCTCCCATACTGGTGTGCTCGTTTCACTACCTGGATTTTGGTTTCCACTTCTTTCTTTGAAATGACAAGCCTTCTTTCTGCATGCTACACACACCTTGTAGCAGTTTCAGCTTGAAGCATGTTGGTGCTCTCAAAACGCTGTGTAACTTCTGTAGGGTGTGTTACTCTCCAGCACTGAATACACTACTTAGAGCTCCTTTCACCACAGACACGCAAACACATCTTTCTGTGAAAGTTCTACTTCAGGTCACTTGGAAATGTAAGGTTTTCATGGAGAACATGAGGTCAATCATGGTTTTGCACTCTGCAACCAATAGAAATGTCCTTTTGTACATAGCCTTCTGAAATTCACATCAAAATACCCTTCTTTTCTGGTTTCTTGAATGTTCTCAACACATTAGGAGAAAGATCGTGTTTGAGCAAGAGTGATGTAGTGTGCGTTTTCCTGGATTTCAAGTGATTTGGGAAACATACTCCTTGTTTTTCCACATTGTGTAAGAAACAACATGAGGCTTGCAAGAGATTGAAACAATGCATCCCAAAACGTATTCCAGCAGTGAAAACACATGTTTCTACAAAGACTTTGAAGGAGCAAGCAAAAGCCTAGTGGCAGAGTGTTCTTTCAGAGAGAAACACATGCATTTCATTCTTCTGGAGTGAGTTTTCAGCCTGGAATTCATTTGCATTTTGTACTGTTCAGAATGTAGCTACCTGCTCGGGGGTTGTCTCATACAAGCACCTTTCTTGCAGGAGCTTGTTGCAACATTCATTGTTTGGCTATGTTCTTTAGGGTTGGTTTTGGAAGGTCTTTCAACTTTGGCCAAATCCCGCTTCGTACGAAATTTTTTCACAGCGCTGTCTCCAAGTGTCCACAAAGAGCTGCTGCTTGAAACTGTCCACATGCACATCTCCCATACTGGTGTGCTCGTTTCACTACCTGGATTTTGGTTTCCACTTCTTTCTTTGAAATGACAAGCCTTCTTTCTGCATGCTACACACACCTTGTAGCAGTTTCAGCTTGAAGCATGTTGGTGCTCTCAAAACGCTGTGTAACTTCTGTAGGGTGTGTTACTCTCCAGCACTGAATACACTACTTAGAGCTCCTTTCACCACAGACACGCAAACACATCTTTCTGTGAAAGTTCTACCTCAGGTCACTTGGAAATGTAAGGTTTTCATGGAGAACATGAGGTCAATCATGGTTTTGCACTCTGCAACCAATAGAAATGTCCTTTTGTACATAGCCTTCTGAAATTCACATCAAAATACCCTTCTTTTCTGGTTTCTTGAATGTTCTCAACACATTAGGAGAAAGATCGTGTTTGAGCAAGAGTGATGTAGTGTGCGTTTTAATGGATTTCAAGTGATTTGGGAAACATACTCCTTGTTTTTCCACATTGTGTAAGAAACAACATGAGGCTTGCAAGAGATTGAAACAATGCATCCCAAAACGTATTCCAGCAGTGAAAACACATGTTTCTACAAAGACTTTGAAGGAGCAAGCAAAAGCCTAGTGGCAGAGTGTTCTTTCAGAGAGAAACACATGCATTTCATTCTTCTGGAGTGAGTTTTCAGCCTGGAATTCATTTGCATTTTGTACTGTTCAGAATGTAGCTACCTGCTCGGGGGTTGTCTCATACAAGCACCTTTCTTGCAGGAGCTTGTTGCAACATTCATTGTTTGGCTATGTTCTTTAGGGTTGGTTTTGGAAGGTCTTTCAACTTTGGCCAAATCCCGCTTCGTACGAAATTTTTTCACAGCGCTGTCTCCAAGTGTCCACAAAGAGCTGCTGCTTGAAACTGTCCACATGCACATCTCCCATACTGGTGTGCTCGTTTCACTACTTGGATTTTGGTTTCCACTTCTTTCTTTGAAATGACCAGCCTTCTTTCTGCATGCTAAACACACCTTGTAGCAGTTTCAGCTTGAAGCATGTTGGTGCTCTCAAAACGCTGTGTAACTTCTGTAGGGTTTGTTACTCTCCAGCACTGAATACACTTCTTAGAGCTCCTTTCACCACAGACACGCAAACACATCTTTCTGTGAAAGTTCTACCTCAGGTCACTTGGAAATGTAAGGTTTTCATGGAGAACATGAGGTAAATCATGGTTTTGCACTCTGCAACCAATAGAAATGTCCTTTTGTACATAGCCTTCTGAAATTCACATCAAAATACCCTTCTTTTCTGGTTTCTTGAATGTTCTCAACACATTAGGAGAAAGATCGTGTTTGAGCAAGAGTGATGTAGTGTGCGTTTTCCTGGATTTCAAGTGATTTGGGAAACATACTCCTTGTTTTTCCACATTGTGTAAGAAACAACATGAGGCTTGCAAGAGATTGAAACAAAGCATCCCAAAACATATTCCTGCAGTGAAAACACATGTTTCTACAAAGACTTTGAAGGAGCAAGCAAAAGCCTAGTGGCAGAGTGTTCTTTCAGAGAGAAACACATGCATTTCATCCTTCTGGAGTGAGTTTTCAGCCTGGAATTCATTTGCATTTTGTACTGTGCAGAATGTAGCTACCTGCTCGCGGGTTGTCTCATAGAAGCACCCTTCCTGTAGGAGCTTGTTGCAACATTCATTGTTTGGCTAAGTTCTTTAGGGTTGGTTTTGACAGGTCTTTCAACTTTGGCCAAATCCCGCTTCGTACGAAATTTTTTCACAGCGCTGTCTCCAAGTGTCCACAAAGAGCTGCTGCTTGAAACTGTCCACATGCACATCTCCCATACTGGTGTGCTCGTTTCACTACCTGGATTTTGGTTTCCACTTCTTTCTTTGAAATGACAAGCCTTCTTTCTGCATGCTACACACACCTTGTAGCAGTTTCAGCTTGAAGCATGTTGGTGCTTTCAAAACGCTGTGTAACTTCTGTAAGGTGTGTTACTCTCCAGCACTGAATACACTACTTAGAGCTCCTTTCACCACAGACACGCAAACACATCTTTCTGTGAAAGTCCTACCTCAGGTCACTTGGAAATGTAAGGTTTTCATGGAGAACATGAGGTCAATCATTGTTTTGCACTCTGCAACCAATAGAAATGTCCTTTTGTACATAGCCATCTGAAATTCACATCAAAATACCCTTCTTTTCTGGTTTCTTGAATGTTCTCAACACATTAGGAGAAAGATCGTGTTTGAGCAAGAGTGATGTAGTGTGCGTTTTCCTGGATTTCAAGTGATTTGGGAAACATACTCCTTGTTTTTCCACATTGTGTAAGAAACAACATGAGGCTTGCAAGAGATTGAAACAATGCATCCCAAAACGTATTCCAGCAGTGAAAACACATGTTTCTACAAAGACTTTGAAGGAGCAAGCAAAAGCCTAGTGGCAGAGTGTTCTTTCAGAGAGAAACACATGCATTTCATCCTTCTGGAGTGAGTTTTCAGCCTGGAATTCATTTGCATTTTGTACTGTTCAGAATGTAGCTACCTGCTCGGGGGTTGTCTCATACAAGCACCTTTCTTGCAGGAGCTTGTTGCAACATTCATTGTTTGGCTATGTTCTTTAGGGTTGGTTTTGGAAGGTCTTTCAACTTTGGCCAAATCCCGCTTCGTACGAAATTTTTTCACAGCGCTGTCTCCAAGTGTCCACAAAGAGCTGCTGCTTGAAACTGTCCACATGCACATCTCCCATACTGGTGTGCTCGTTTCACTACCTGGATTTTGGTTTCCACTTCTTTCTTCGAAATGACAAGCCTTCTTTCTGCATGCTACACACACCTTGTAGCAGTTTCAGCTTGAAGCATGTTGGTGCTCTCAAAACGCTGTGTAACTTCTGTAGGGTGTGTTACTCTCCAGCACTGAATACACTACTTAGAGCTCCTTTCACCACAGACACGCAAACACATCTTTCTGTGAAAGTTCTACTTCAGGTCACTTGGAAATGTAAGGTTTTCATGGAGAACATGAGTTCAATCATGGTTTTGCACTCTGCAACCAATAGAAATGTCCTTTGTACATAGCCTTCTGAAATTCACATCAAAATACCCTTCTTTTCTGGTTTCTTGAATGTTCTCAACACATTAGGAGAAAGATCGTGTTTGAGCAAGAGTGATGTAGTGTGCGTTTTCCTGGATTTCAAGTGATTTGGGAAACATACTCCTTGTTTTTCCACATTGTGTAAGAAACAACATGAGGCTTGCAAGAGATTGAAACAATGCATCCCAAAACGTATTCCAGCAGTGAAAACACATGTTTCTACAAAGACTTTGAAGGAGCAAGCAAAAGCCTAGTGGCAGAGTGTTCTTTCAGAGAGAAACACATGCATTTCATCCTTCTGGAGTGAGTCTTCAGCTTTGAATTCATTTGCATTTTGTACTGTGCAGAATGTAGCTACCTGCTCGGGGGTTGTCTCATAGAAGCGCCTTTCCTGTAGGAGCTTGTTGCAACATTCATTGTTTGGCTAAGTTCTTTAGGGTTGGTTTTGGAAGGTCTTTCAACTTTGGCCAAATCCCGCTTCGTACGAAATTTTTTCACAGCGCTGTCTCCAAGTGTCCACAAAGAGCTGCTGCTTGAAACTGTCCACATGCACATCTCCCATACTGGTGTGCTCGTTTCCTTACTTGGATTTTGGTTTCCACTTCTTTCTTTGAAATGACAAGCCTTCTTTCTGCATGCTACACACACCTTGTAGCAGTTTCAGCTTGAAGCATGCTGGTGCTCTCAAAACGCTGTGTAACTTCTGTAGGGTTTGTTACTCTCCAGCACTGAATACACTACTTAGAGCTCCTTTCACCACAGACACGCAAACACATCTTTCTGTGAAAGTTCTACCTCAGGTCACTTGGAAATGTAAGGTTTTCATGGAGAACATGAGGTCAATCATGGTTTTGCACTCTGCAACCAATAGAAATGTCCTTTTGTACATAGCCTTCTGAAATTCACATCAAAATACCCTTCTTTTCTGGTTTCTTGAATGTTCTCAACACATTAGGAGAAAGATCGTGTTTGAGCAAGAGTGATGTAGTGTGCGTTTTCCTGGATTTCAAGTGATTTGGGAAACATACTCCTTGTTTTTCCACATGGTGTAAGAAACAACATGAGGCTTGCAAGAGATTGAAACAATGCATCCCAAAACGTATTCCAGCAGTGAAAACACATGTTTCTACAAAGACTTTGAAGGAGCAAGCAAAAGCCTAGTGGCAGAGTGTTCTTTCAGAGAGAAACACATACATTTCATTCTTCTGGAGTGAGTTTTCAGCCTGGAATTCATTTGCATTTTGTACTGTTCAGAATGTAGCTACCTGCTAGGGGGTTGTCTCATACAAGCACCTTTCTTGCAGGAGCTTGTTGCAACATTCATTGTTTGGCTATGTTCTTTAGGGTTGGTTTTGGAAGGTCTTTCAACTTTGGCCAAATCCCGCTTCGTACGAAATTTTTTCACAGCGCTGTCTCCAAGTGTCCACAAAGAGCTGCTGCTTGAAACTGTCCACATGCACATCTCCCATACTGGTGTGCTCGTTTCACTACTTGGATTTTGGTTTCCACTTCTTTCTTTGAAATGACCAGCCTTCTTTCTGCATGCTAAACACACCTTGTAGCAGTTTCAGCTTGAAGCATGTTGGTGCTCTCAAAACGCTGTGTAACTTCTGTAGGGTTTGTTACTCTCCAGCACTGAATACACTTCTTAGAGCTCCTTTCACCACAGACACGCAAACACATCTTTCTGTGAAAGTTCTAACTCAGGTCACTTGGAAATGTAAGGTTTTCATGGAGAACATGAGGTAAATCATGGTTTTGCACTCTGCAACCAATAGAAATGTCCTTTTGTACATAGCCTTCTGAAATTCACATCAAAATACCCTTCTTTTCTGGTTTCTTGAATGTTCTCAACACATTAGGAGAAAGATCGTGTTTGAGCAAGAGTGATGTAGTGTGCGTTTTCCTGGATTTCAAGTGATTTGGGAAACATACTCCTTGTTTTTCCACATTGTGTAAGAAACAACATGAGGCTTGCAAGAGATTGAAACAAAGCATCCCAAAACATATTCCTGCAGTGAAAACACATGTTTCTACAAAGACTTTGAAGGAGCAAGCAAAAGCCTAGTGGCAGAGTGTTCTTTCAGAGAGAAACACATGCATTTCATCCTTCTGGAGTGAGTTTTCAGCCTGGAATTCATTTGCATTTTGTACTGTGCAGAATGTAGCTACCTGCTCGCGGGTTGTCTCATAGAAGCACCCTTCCTGTAGGAGCTTGTTGCAACATTCATTGTTTGGCTAAGTTCTTTAGGGTTGGTTTTGACAGGTCTTTCAACTTTGGCCAAATCCCGCTTCGTACGAAATTTTTTCACAGCGCTGTCTCCAAGTGTCCACAAAGAGCTGCTGCTTGAAACTGTCCACATGCACATCTCCCATACTGGTGTGCTCGTTTCACTACCTGGATTTTGGTTTCCACTTCTTTCTTTGAAATGACAAGCCTTCTTTCTGCATGCTACACACACCTTGTAGCAGTTTCAGCTTGAAGCATGTTGGTGCTTTCAAAACGCTGTGTAACTTCTGTAAGGTGTGTTACTCTCCAGCACTGAATACACTACTTAGAGCTCCTTTCACCACAGACACGCAAACACATCTTTCTGTGAAAGTCCTACCTCAGGTCACTTGGAAATGTAAGGTTTTCATGGAGAACATGAGGTCAATCATTGTTTTGCACTCTGCAACCAATAGAAATGTCCTTTTGTACATAGCCATCTGAAATTCACATCAAAATACCCTTCTTTTCTGGTTTCTTGAATGTTCTCAACACATTAGGAGAAAGATCGTGTTTGAGCAAGAGTGATGTAGTGTGCGTTTTCCTGGATTTCAAGTGATTTGGGAAACATACTCCTTGTTTTTCCACATTGTGTAAGAAACAACATGAGGCTTGCAAGAGATTGAAACAATGCATCCCAAAACATATTCCAGCAGTGAAAACACATGTTTCTACAAAGACTTTGAAGGAGCAAGCAAAAGCCTAGTGGCAGAGTGTTCTTTCAGAGAGAAACACATGCATTTCATCCTTCTGGAGTGAGTTTTCAGCCTGGAATTCATTTGCATTTTGTACTGTTCAGAATGTAGCTACCTGCTCGGGGGTTGTCTCATACAAGCACCTTTCTTGCAGGAGCTTGTTGCAACATTCATTGTTTGGCTATGTTCTTTAGGGTTGGTTTTGGAAGGTCTTTCAACTTTGGCCAAATCCCGCTTCGTACGAAATTTTTTCACAGCGCTGTCTCCAAGTGTCCACAAAGAGCTGCTGCTTGAAACTGTCCACATGCACATCTCCCATACTGGTGTGCTCGTTTCACTACCTGGATTTTGGTTTCCACTTCTTTCTTTGAAATGACAAGCCTTCTTTCTGCATGCTACACACACCTTGTAGCAGTTTCAGCTTGAAGCATGTTGGTGCTCTCAAAACGCTGTGTAACTTCTGTAGGGTGTGTTACTCTCCAGCACTGAATACACTACTTAGAGCTCCTTTCACCACAGACACGCAAACACATCTTTCTGTGAAAGTTCTACTTCAGGTCACTTGGAAATGTAAGGTTTTCATGGAGAACATGAGGTCAATCATGGTTTTGCACTCTGCAACCAATAGAAATGTCCTTTTGTACATAGCCTTCTGAAATTCACATCAAAATACCCTTCTTTTCTGGTTTCTTGAATGTTCTCAACACATTAGGAGAAAGATCGTGTTTGAGCAAGAGTGATGTAGTGTGCGTTTTCCTGGATTTCAAGTCATTTGGGAAACATACTCCTTGTTTTTCCACATTGTGTAAGAAACAACATGAGGCTTGCAAGAGATTGAAACAATGCATCCCAAAACGTATTCCAGCAGTGAAAACACATGTTTCTACAAAGACTTTGAAGGAGCAAGCAAAAGCCTAGTGGCAGAGTGTTCTTTCAGAGAGAAACACATGCATTTCATTCTTCTGGAGTGAGTTTTCAGCCTGGAATTCATTTGCATTTTGTACTGTTCAGAATGTAGCTACCTGCTCGGGGGTTGTCTCATACAAGCACCTTTCTTGCAGGAGCTTGTTGCAACATTCATTGTTTGGCTATGTTCTTTAGGGTTGGTTTTGGAAGGTCTTTCAACTTTGGCCAAATCCCGCTTCGTACGAAATTTTTTCACAGCGCTGTCTCCAAGTGTCCACAAAGAGCTGCTGCTTGAAACTGTCCACATGCACATCTCCCATACTGGTGTGCTCGTTTCACTACCTGGATTTTGGTTTCCACTTCTTTCTTTGAAATGACAAGCCTTCTTTCTGCATGCTACACACACCTTGTAGCAGTTTCAGCTTGAAGCATGTTGGTGCTCTCAAAACGCTGTGTAACTTCTGTAGGGTGTGTTACTCTCCAGCACTGAATACACTACTTAGAGCTCCTTTCACCACAGACACGCAAACACATCTTTCTGTGAAAGTTCTACCTCAGGTCACTTGGAAATGTAAGGTTTTCATGGAGAACATGAGGTCAATCATGGTTTTGCACTCTGCAACCAATAGAAATGTCCTTTTGTACATAGCCTTCTGAAATTCACATCAAAATACCCTTCTTTTCTGGTTTCTTGAATGTTCTCAACACATTAGGAGAAAGATCGTGTTTGAGCAAGAGTGATGTAGTGTGCGTTTTAATGGATTTCAAGTGATTTGGGAAACATACTCCTTGTTTTTCCACATTGTGTAAGAAACAACATGAGGCTTGCAAGAGATTGAAACAATGCATCCCAAAACGTATTCCAGCAGTGAAAACACATGTTTCTACAAAGACTTTGAAGGAGCAAGCAAAAGCCTAGTGGCAGAGTGTTCTTTCAGAGAGAAACACATGCATTTCATCCTTCTGGAGTGAGTTTTCAGCCTGGAATTCATTTGCATTTTGTACTGTGCAGAATGTAGCTACCTGCTCGGGGGTTGTCTCATAGAAGCACCTTTCCTGTAGGAGCTTGATGCAACATTCATTGTTTGGCTAAGTTCTTTAGGGTTGGTTTTGACAGGTCTTTAAACTTTGGCCAAATCCCGCTTGGTACGAAATTTTTTCACAGCGCTGTCTCCAAATGTCCACAAAGAGCTGCTGCTTGAAACTGTCCACATGCACATCTCCCATACTGGTGTGCTCGTTTCACTACCTGGATTTTGGTTTCCACTTCTTTCTTTGAAATGACAAGCCTTCTTTCTGCATGCTACACACACCTTGTAGCAGTTTCAGCTTGAAGCATGTTGGTGCTCTCAAAACGCTGTGTAACTTCTGTAAGGTGTGTTACTCTCCAGCACTGAATACACTACTTAGAGCTCCTTTCACCACAGACACGCAAACACATCTTTCTGTGAAAGTCCTACCTCAGGTCACTTGGAAATGTAAGGTTTTCATGGAGAACATGAGGTCAATCATGGTTTTGCACTCTGCAACCAATAGAAATGTCCTTTTGTACATAGCCATCTGAAATTCACATCAAAATACCCTTCTTTTCTGGTTTCTTGAATGTTCTCAACACATTAGGAGAAAGATCGTGTTTGAGCAAGAGTGATGTAGTGTGCGTTTTCCTGGATTTCAAGTGATTTGGGAAACATACTCCTTGTTTTTCCACATTGTGTAAGAAACAACATTAGGCTTGCAAGAGATTGAAACAATGCATCCCAAAACGTATTCCAGCAGTGAAAACACATGTTTCTACAAAGACTTTAAAGGAGCAAGCAAAAGCCTAGTGGCAGAGTGTTCTTTCAGAGAGAAACACATGCATTTCATTCTTCTGGAGTGAGTTTTCAGCCTGGAATTCATTTGCATTTTGTACTGTTCAGAATGTAGCTACCTGCTCGTGGGTTGTCTCATACAAGCACCTTTCTTGCAGGAGCTTGTTGCAACATTCATTGTTTGGCTAAGTTCTTTAGGGTTGGTTTTGGAAGGTCTTTCAACTTTGGCCAAATCCCGCTTCGTACGAAATTTTTTCACAGCGCTGTCTCCAAGTGCCCACAAAGAGCTGCTGCTTGAAACTGTCCACATGCACATCTCCCATACTGGTGTGCTCGTTTCACTACCTGGATTTTGGTTTCCACTTCTTTCTTTGAAATGACAAGCCTTCTTTCTGCATGCTACACACACCTTGTAGCAGTTTCAGCTTGAAGCATGTTGGTGCTCTCAAAACGCTGTGTAACTTCTGTAGGGTGTGTTACTCTCCAGCACTGAATACACTACTTAGAGCTCCTTTCACCACAGACACGCAAACACATCTTTCTGTGAAAGTTCTACCTCAGGTCACTTGGAAATGTAAGGTTTTCATGGAGAACATGAGGTCAATCATGGTTTTGCACTCTGCAACCAATAGAAATGTCCTTTTGTACATAGCCTTCTGAAATTCACATCAAAATACCCTTCTTTTCTGGTTTCTTGAATGTTCTCAACACATTAGGAGAAAGATCGTGTTTGAGCAAGAGTGATGTAATGTGCGTTTTCCTGGATTTCAAGTGATTTGGGAAACATACTCCTTGTTTTTCCACATTGTGTAAGAAACAACATGAGGCTTGCAAGAGATTGAAACAATGCATCCCAAAACGTATTCCTGCAGTGAAAACACATGTTTCTACAAAGACTTTGAAGGAGCAAGCAAAAGCCTAGTGGCAGAGTGTTCTTTCAGAGAGAAACACATGCATTTCATCCTTCTGGAGTGAGTTTTCAGCCTGGAATTCATTTGCATTTTGTACTGTGCAGAATGTAGCTACCTGCTCGGGGGTTGTCTCATAGAAGCACCTTTCCTGTAGGAGCTTGTTGCAACATTCATTGTTTGGCTAAGTTCTTTAGGGTTGGTTTTGAAAGGTCTTTCAACTTTGGCCAAATCCCGCTTCGTACGAAATTTTTTCACAGCGCTGTCTCCAAGTGTCCACAAAGAGCTGCTGCTTGAAACTGTCCACAAGCACATCTCCCATACTGGTGTGCTCGTTTCACTACCGGGATTTTGGTTTCCACTTCTTTCTTTGAAATGACAAGCCTTCTTTCTGCATGCTACACACACCTTGTAGCAGTTTCAGCTTGAAGCATGTTGGTGCTCTCAAAACGCTGTGTAACTTCTGTAAGGTGTGTTACTCTCCAGCACTGAATACACTACTTAGAGCTCCTTTCACCACAAGCACGCAAACATATCTTTCTGTGAAAGTCCTACCTCAGGTCACTTGGAAATGTAAGGTTTTCATGGAGAACATGAGGTCAATCATTGTTTTGCACTCTGCAACCAATAGAAATGTCCTTTTGTACATAGCCATCTGAAATTCACATCAAAATACCCTTCTTTTCTGGTTTCTTGAATGTTCTCAACACATTAGGAGAAAGATCGTGTTTGAGCAAGAGTGATGTAGTGTGCGTTTTCCTGGATTTCAAGTGATTTGGGAAACATACTCCTTGTTTTTCCACATTGTGTAAGAAAAACATGAGGCTTGCAAGAGATTGAAACAATGCATCCCAAAACGTATTCCAGCAGTGAAAACACAAGTTTCTACAAAGACTTTGAAGGAGCAAGCAAAAGCCTAGTGGCAGAGTGTTCTTTCAGAGAGAAACACATGCATTTCATTCTTCTGGAGTGAGTTTTCAGCATGGAATTCATTTGCATTTTGTACTGTGCAGAATGTAGCTACCTGCTCGGGGGTTGTCTCATACAAGCACCTTTCTTGCAGGAGCTTGTTGCAACATTCATTGTTTGGCTATGTTCTTTAGGGTTGGTTTTGGAAGGTCTTTCAACTTTGGCCAAATCCCGCTTCGTACGAAATTTTTTCACAGCGCTGTCTCCAAGTGTCCACAAAGAGCTGCTGCTTGAAACTGTCCACATGCACATCTCCCATACTGGTGTGCTCGTTTCACTACCTGGATTTTGGTTTCCACTTCTTTCTTTGAAATGACAAGCCTTCTTTCTGCATGCTACACACACCTTGTAGCAGTTTCAGCTTGAAGCATGTTGGTGCTCTCAAAACGCTGTGTAACTTCTGTAGGGTGTGTTACTCTCCAGCACTGAATACACTACTTAGAGCTCCTTTCACCACAGACACGCAAACACATCTTTCTGTGAAAGTTCTACCTCAGGTCACTTGGAAATGTAAGGTTTTCATGGAGAACATGAGGTCAATCATGGTTTTGCACTCTGCAACCAATAGAAATGTCCTTTTGTACATAGCCTTCTGAAATTCACATCAAAATACCCTTCTTTTCTGGTTTCTTGAATGTTCTCAACACATTAGGAGAAAGATCGTGTTTGAGCAAGAGTGATGTAATGTGCGCTTTCCTGGATTTCAAGTGATTTGGGAAACATACTCCTTGTTTTTCCACATTGTGTAAGAAACAACATGAGGCTTGCAAGAGATTGAAACAATGCATCCCAAAACGTATTCCTGCAGTGAAAACACATGTTTCTAGAAAGACTTTGAAGGAGCAAGCAAAAGCCTAGTGGCAGAGTGTTCTTTCAGAGAGAAACACATGCATTTCATCCTTCTGGAGTGAGTTTTCAGCCTGGAATTCATTTGCATTTTGTACTGTGCAGAATGTAGCTACCTGCTCGGGGGTTGTCTCATAGAAGCACCTTTCCTGTAGGAGCTTGTTGCAACATTCATTGTTTGGCTAAGTTCTTTAGGGTTGGTTTTGAAAGGTCTTTCAACTTTGGCCAAATCCCGCTTCGTACGAAATTTTTTCACAGCGCTGTCTCCAAGTGTCCACAAAGAGCTGCTGCTTGAAACTGTCCACATGCACATCTCCCATACTGGTGTGCTCGTTTCACTACCGGGATTTTGGTTTCCACTTCTTTCTTTGAAATGACAAGCCTTCTTTCTGCATGCTACACACACCTTGTAGCAGTTTCAGCTTGAAGCATGTTGGTGCTCTCAAAACGCTGTGTAACTTCTGTAAGGTGTGTTACTCTCCAGCACTGAATACACTACTTAGAGCTCCTTTCACCACAAGCACGCAAACATATCTTTCTGTGAAAGTCCTACCTCAGGTCACTTGGAAATGTAAGGTTTTCATGGAGAACATGAGGTCAATCATTGTTTTGCACTCTGCAACCAATAGAAATGTCCTTTTGTACATAGCCATCTGAAATTCACATCAAAATACCCTTCTTTTCTGGTTTCTTGAATGTTCTCAACACATTAGGAGAAAGATCGTGTTTGAGCAAGAGTGATGTAGTGTGCGTTTTCCTGGATTTCAAGTGATTTGGGAAACATACTCCTTGTTTTTCCACATTGTGTAAGAAAAACATGAGGCCTGCAAGAGATTGAAACAATGCATCCCAAAACGTATTCCAGCAGTGAAAACACATGTTTCTACAAAGACTTTGAAGGAGCAAGCAAAAGCCTAGTGGCAGAGTGTTCTTTCAGAGAGAAACACATGCATTTCATTCTTCTGGAGTGAGTTTTCAGCATGGAATTCATTTGCATTTTGTACTGTGCAGAATGTAGCTACCTGCTCGGGGGTTGTCTCATACAAGCACCTTTCTTGCAGGAGCTTGTTGCAACATTCATTGTTTGGCTATGTTCTTTAGGGTTGGTTTTGGAAGGTCTTTCAACTTTGGCCAAATCCCGCTTCGTACGAAATTTTTTCACAGCGCTGTCTCCAAGTGTCCACAAAGAGCTGCTGCTTGAAACTGTCCACATGCACATCTCCCATACTGGTGTGCTCGTTTCACTACCTGGATTTTGGTTTCCACTTCTTTCTTTGAAATGACAAGCCTTCTTTCTGCATGCTACACACACCTTGTAGCAGTTTCAGCTTGAAGCATGTTGGTGTTCTCAAAACGCTGTGTAACTTCTGTAGGGTGTGTTACTCTCCAGCACTGAATACACTACTTAGAGCTCCTTTCACCACAGACACGCAAACACATCTTTCTGTGAAAGTTCTACCTCAGGTCACTTGGAAATGTAAGGTTTTCATGGAGAACATGAGGTCAATCATGGTTTTGCACTCTGCAACCAATAGAAATGTCCTTTTGTACATAGCCTTCTGAAATTCACATCAAAATACCCTTCTTTTCTGGTTTCTTGAATGTTCTCAACACATTAGGAGAAAGATCGTGTTTGAGCAAGAGTGATGTAGTGTGCGTTTTCCTGGATTTCAAGTGATTTGGGAAACATACTCCTTGTTTTTCCACATTGTGTAAGAAACAACATTAGGCTTGCAAGAGATTGAAACAATGCATCCCAAAACGTATTCCAGCAGTGAAAACACATGTTTCTACAAAGACTTTGAAGGAGCAAGCAAAAGCCTAGTGGCAGAGTGTTCTTTCAGAGAGAAACACATGCATTTCATTCTTCTGGAGTGAGTTTTCAGCCTGGAATTCATTTGCATTTTGTACTGTTCAGAATGTAGCTACCTGCTCGTGGGTTGTCTCATACAAGCACCTTTCTTGCAGGAGCTTGTTGCAACATTCATTGTTTGGTTAAGTTCTTTAGGGTTGGTTTTGGAAGGTCTTTCAACTTTGGCCAAATCCCGCTTCGTACGAAATTTTTTCACAGCGCTGTCTCCAAGTGCCCACAAAGAGCTGCTGCTTGAAACTGTCCACATGCACATCTCCCATACTGGTGTGCTCGTTTCACTACCTGGATTTTGGTTTCCACTTCTTTCTTTGAAATGACAAGCCTTCTTTCTGCATGCTACACACACCTTGTAGCAGTTTCAGCTTGAAGCATGTTGGTGCTCTCAAAACGCTGTGTAACTTCTGTAAGGTGTGTTACTCTCCAGCACTGAATACACTACTTAGAGCTCCTTTCACCACAAGCACGCAAACATATCTTTCTGTGAAAGTCCTACCTCAGGTCACTTGGAAATGTAAGGTTTTCATGGAGAACATGAGGTCAATCATTGTTTTGCATTCTGCAACCAATAGAAATGTCCTTTTGTACATAGCCATCTGAAATTCACATCAAAATACCCTTCTTTTCTGGTTTCTTGAATGTTCTCAACACATTAGGAGAAAGATCGTGTTTGAGCAAGAGTGATGTAGTGTGCGTTTTCCTGGATTTCAAGTGATTTGAGAAACATACTCCTTGTTTTTCCACATTGTGTAAGAAAAACATGAGGCTTGCAAGAGATTGAAACAATGCATCCCAAAACGTATTCCAGCAGTGAAAACACATGTTTCTACAAAGACTTTGAAGGAGCAAGCAAAAGCCTAGTGGCAGAGTGTTCTTTCAGAGAGAAACACATGCATTTCATTCTTCTGGAGTGAGTTTTCAGCATGGAATTCATTTGCATTTTGTACTGTGCAGAATGTAGCTACCTGCTCGGGGGTTGTCTCATAGAAGCACCTTTCCTGTAGGAGCTTGTTGCAACATTCATTGTTTGGCTAAGTTCTTTAGGGTTGGTTTTGAAAGGTCTTTCAACTTTGGCCAAATCCCGCTTCGTACGAAATTTTTTCACAGCGCTGTCTCCAAGTGTCCACAAAGAGCTGCTGCTTGAAACTGTCCACATGCACATCTCCCATACTGGTGTGCTCGTTTCACTACCTGGATTTTGGTTTCCACTTCTTTCTTTGAAATGACAAGCCTTCTTTCTGCATGCTACACACACCTTGTAGCAGTTTCAGCTTGAAGCATGTTGGTGCTCTCAAAACGCTGTGTAACTTCTGTAAGGTGTGTTACTCTCCAGCACTGAATACACTACTTAGAGCTCCTTTCACCACAAGCACGCAAACATATCTTTCTGTGAAAGTCCTACCTCAGGTCACTTGGAAATGTAAGGTTTTCATGGAGAACATGAGGTCAATCATTGTTTTGCACTCTGCAACCAATAGAAATGTCCTTTTGTACATAGCCATCTGAAATTCACATCAAAATACCCTTCTTTTCTGGTTTCTTGAATGTTCTCAACACATTAGGAGAAAGATCGTGTTTGAGCAAGAGTGATGTAGTGTGCGTTTTCCTGGATTTCAAGTGATTTGGGAAACATACTCCTTGTTTTTCCACATTGTGTAAGAAAAACATGAGGCTTGCAAGAGATTGAAACAATGCATCCCAAAACGTATTCCAGCAGTGAAAACACATGTTTCTACAAAGACTTTGAAGGAGCAAGCAAAAGCCTAGTGGCAGAGTGTTCTTTCAGAGAGAAACACATGCATTTCATTCTTCTGGAGTGAGTTTTCAGCATGGAATTCATTTGCATTTTGTACTGTGCAGAATGTAGCTACCTGCTCGGGGGTTGTCTCATACAAGCACCTTTCTTGCAGGAGCTTGTTGCAACATTCATTGTTTGGCTATGTTCTTTAGGGTTGGTTTTGGAAGGTCTTTCAACTTTGGCCAAATCCCGCTTCGTACGAAATTTTTTCACAGCGCTGTCTCCAAATGTCCACAAAGAGCTGCTGCTTGAAACTGTCCACATGCACATCTCCCATACTGGTGTGCTCGTTTCACTACCTGGATTTTGGTTTCCACTTCTTTCTTTGAAATGACAAGCCTTCTTTCTGCATGCTACACACACCTTGTAGCAGTTTCAGCTTGAAGCATGTTGGTGCTCTCAAAACGCTGTGTAACTTCTGTAGGGTGTGTTACTCTCCAGCACTGAATACACTACTTAGAGCTCCTTTCACCACAGACACGCAAACACATCTTTCTGTGAAAGTTCTACCTCAGGTCACTTGGAAATGTAAGGTTTTCATGGAGAACATGAGGTCAATCATGGTTTTGCACTCTGCAACCAATAGAAATGTCCTTTTGTACATAGCCTTCTGAAATTCACATCAAAATACCCTTCTTTTCTGGTTTCTTGAATGTTCTCAACACATTAGGAGAAAGATCGTGTTTGAGCAAGAGTGATGTAGTGTGCGTTTTCCTGGATTTCAAGTGATTTGGGAAACATACTCCTTGTTTTTCCACATTGTGTAAGAAACAACATGAGGCTTGCAAGAGATTGAAACAATGCATCCCAAAACGTATTCCTGCAGTGAAAACACATGTTTCTACAAAGACTTTGAAGGAGCAAGCAAAAGCCTAGTGGCAGAGTGTTCTTTCAGAGAGAAACACATGCATTTCATTCTTCTGGAGTGAGTTTTCAGCCTGGAATTCATTTGCATTTTGTACTGTTCAGAATGTAGCTACCTGCTCGGGGGTTGTCTCATACAAGCAACTTTCTTGCAGGAGCTTGTTGCAACATTCATTGTTTGGCTAAGTTCTTTAGGGTTGGTTTTGGAAGGTCTTTCAACTTTGGCCAAATCCCGCTTCGTACGAAATTTTTTCACAGCGCTGTCTCCAAGTGTCCACAAAGAGCTGCTGCTTGAAACTGTCCACATGCACATCTCCCATACTGGTGTTCTCATTTCACTACCTGGATTTTGGTTTCCACTTCTTTCTTTGAAATGACAAGCCTTCTTTCTGCATGCTACACACACCTTGTAGCAGTTTCAGCTTGAAGCATGTTGGTGCTCTCAAAACGCTGTGTAACTTCTGTAGGGTGTGTTACTCTCCAGCACTGAATACACTACTTAGAGCTCCTTTCACCACAGACACGCAAACACATCTTTCTGTGAAAGTTCTACCTCAGGTCACTTGGAAATGTAAGGTTTTCATGGAGAACATGAGGTCAATCATGGTTTTGCACTCTGCAACCAATAGAAATGTCCTTTTGTACATAGCCTTCTGAAATTCACATCAAAATACCCTTCTTTTCTGGTTTCTTGAATGTTCTCAACACATTAGGAGAAAGATCGTGTTTGAGCAAGAGTGATGTAGTGTGCGTTTTCCTGGATTTCAAGTGATTTGGGAAACATACTCCTTGTTTTTCCACATTGTGTAAGAAACAACATGAGGCTTGCAAGAGATTGAAACAATGCATCCCAAAACGTATTCCTGCAGTGAAAACACATGTTTCTACAAAGACTTTGAAGGAGCAAGCAAAAGCCTAGTGGCAGAGTGTTCTTTCAGAGAGAAACACATGCATTTCATCCTTCTGGAGTGAGTTTTCAGCCTGGAATTCATTTGCATTTTGTACTGTGCAGAATGTAGCTACCTGCTCGGGGGTTGTCTCATAGAAGCACCTTTCCTGTAGGAGCTTGTTGCAACATTCATTGTTTGGCTAAGTTCTTTAGGGTTGGTTTTGAAAGGTCTTTCAACTTTGGCCAAATCCCGCTTCGTACGAAATTTTTTCACAGCGCTGTCTCCAAGTGTCCACAAAGAGCTGCTGCTTGAAACTGTCCACATGCACATCTCCCATACTGGTGTGCTCGTTTCACTACCTGGATTTTGGTTTCCACTTCTTTCTTTGAAATGACAAGCCTTCTTTCTGCATGCTACACACACCTTGTAGCAGTTTCAGCTTGAAGCATGTTGGTGCTCTCAAAACGCTGTGTAACTTCTGTAAGGTGTGTTACTCTCCAGCACTGAATACACTACTTAGAGCTCCTTTCACCACAAACACGCAAACATATCTTTCTGTGAAAGTCCTACCTCAGGTCACTTGGAAATGTAAGGTTTTCATGGAGAACATGAGGTCAATCATGGTTTTGCACTCTGCAACCAATAGAAATGTCCTTTTGTACATAGCCATCTGAAATTCACATCAAAATACCCTTCTTTTCTGGTTTCTTGAATGTTCTCAACACATTAGGAGAAAGATCGTGTTTGAGCAAGAGTGATGTAGTGTGCGTTTTCCTGGATTTCAAGTGATTTGGGAAACATACTCCTTGTTTTTCCACATTGTGTAAGAAAAACATGAGGCTTGCAAGAGATTGAAACAATGCATCCCAAAACGTATTCCAGCAGTGAAAACACATGTTTCTACAAAGACTTTGAAGGAGCAAGCAAAAGCCTAGTGGCAGAGTGTTCTTTCAGAGAGAAACACATGCATTTCATTCTTCTGGAGTGAGTTTTCAGCCTGGAATTCATTTGCATTTTGTACTGTTCAGAATGTAGCTACCTGCTCGGGGGTTGTCTCATACAAGCACCTTTCTTGCAGGAGCTTGTTGCAACATTCATTGTTTGGCTATGTTCTTTAGGGTTGGTTTTGGAAGGTCTTTCAACTTTGGCCAAATCCCGCTTCGTACGAAATTTTTTCACAGCGCTGTCTCCAAGTGTCCACAAAGAGCTGCTGCTTGAAACTGTCCACATGCACATCTCCCATACTGGTGTGCTCGTTTCACTACCTGGATTTTGGTTTCCACTTCTTTCTTTGAAATGACAAGCCTTTCTGCATGCTACACACACCTTGTAGCAGTTTCAGCTTGAAGCATGTTGGTGCTCTCAAAACGCTGTGTAACTTCTGTAGGGTGTGTTACTCTCCAGCACTGAATACACTACTTAGAGCTCCTTTCACCACAGACACGCAAACACATCTTTCTGTGAAAGTTCTACCTCAGGTCACTTGGAAATGTAAGGTTTTCATGGAGAACATGAGGTCAATCATGGTTTTGCACTCTGCAACCAATAGAAATGTCCTTTTGTACATAGCCTTCTGAAATTCACATCAAAATACCCTTCTTTTTTGGTTTCTTGAATGTTCTCAACACATTAGGAGAAAGATCGTGTTTGAGCAAGAGTGATGTAGTGTGCGTTTTCCTGGATTTCAAGTGATTTGGGAAACATACTCCTTGTTTTTCCACATTGTGTAAGAAACAACATGAGGCTTGCAAGAGATTGAAACAATGCATCCCAAAACGTATTCCAGCAGTGAAAACACATGTTTCTACAAAGACTTTGAAGGAGCAAGCAAAAGCCTAGTGGCAGAGTGTTCTTTCAGAGAGAAACACATGCATTTCATTCTTCTGGAGTGAGTTTTCAGCCTGGAATTCATTTGCATTTTGTACTGTGCAGAATGTAGCTACCTGCTCGGGGGTTGTCTCATACAAGCACCTTTCTTGCAGGAGCTTGTTGCAACATTCATTGTTTGGCTATGTTCTTTAGGGTTGGTTTTGGAAGGTCTTTCAACTTTGGCCAAATCCCGCTTCGTACGAAATTTTTTCACAGCGCTGTCTCCAAGTGCCCACAAAGAGCTGCTGCTTGAAACTGTCCACATGCACATCTCCCATACTGGTGTGCTCGTTTCACTACCTGGATTTTGGTTTCCACTTCTTTCTTTGAAATGACAAGCCTTCTTTCTGCATGCTACACACACCTTGTAGCAGTTTCAGCTTGAAGCATGTTGGTGCTCTCAAAACGCTGTGTAACTTCTGTAGGGTGTGTTACTCTCCAGCACTGAATACACTACTTAGAGCTCCTTTCACCACAGACACGCAAACACATCTTTCTGTGAAAGTTCTACCTCAGGTCACTTGGAAATGTAAGGTTTTCATGGAGAACATGAGGTCAATCATGGTTTTGCACTCTGCAACCAATAGAAATGTCCTTTTGTACATAGCCTTCTGAAATTCACATCAAAATACCCTTCTTTTCTGGTTTCTTGAATGTTCTCAACACATTAGGAGAAAGATCGTGTTTGAGCAAGAGTGATGTAGTGTGCGTTTTCCTGGATTTCAAGTGATTTGGGAAACATACTCCTTGTTTTTCCACATTGTGTAAGAAACAACATGAGGCTTGCAAGAGATTGAAACAATGCATCCCAAAACATATTCCTGCAGTGAAAACACATGTTTCTACAAAGACTTTGAAGGAGCAAGCAAAAGCCTAGTGGCAGAGTGTTCTTTCAGAGAGAAACACATGCATTTCATCCTTCTGGAGTGAGTTTTCAGCCTGGAATTCATTTGCATTTTGTACTGTGCAGAATGTAGCTACCTGCTCGGGGGTTGTCTCATAGAAGCACCTTTCCTGTAGGAGCTTGTTGCAACATTCATTGTTTGGCTAAGTTCTTTAGGGTTGGTTTTGGAAGGTCTTTCAACTTTGGCCAAATACCGCTTCGTACGAAATTTTTTCACAGCGCTGTCTCCAAGTGTCCACAAAGAGCTGCTGCTTGAAACTGTCCACATGCACATCTCCCATACTGGTGTTCTCATTTCACTACCTGGATTTTGGTTTCCACTTCTTTCTTTGAAATGACAAGCCTTCTTTCTGCATGCTACACACACCTTGTAGCAGTTTCAGCTTGAAGCATGTTGGTGCTCTCAAAACGCTGTGTAACTTCTGTAGGGTGTGTTACTCTCCAGCACTGAATACACTACTTAGAGCTCCTTTCACCACAGACACGCAAACACATCTTTCTGTGAAAGTTCTACCTCAGGTCACTTGGAAATGTAAGGTTTTCATGGAGAACATGAGGTCAATCATGGTTTTGCACTCTGCAACCAATAGAAATGCCCTTTTGTACATAGCCTTCTGAAATTCACATCAAAATACCCTTCTTTTCTGGTTTCTTGAATGTTCTCAACACATTAGGAGAAAGATCGTGTTTGAGCAAGAGTGATGTAGTGTGCGTTTTCCTGGATTTCAAGTGATTTGGGAAACATACTCCTTGTTTTTCCACATTGTGTAAGAAACAACATGAGGCTTGCAAGAGATTGAAACAATGCATCCCAAAACATATTCCTGCAGTGAAAACACATGTTTCTACAAAGACTTTGAAGGAGCAAGCAAAAGCCTAGTGGCAGAGTGTTCTTTCAGAGAGAAACACATGCATTTCATCCTTCTGGAGTGAGTTTTCAGCCTGGAATTCATTTGCATTTTGTACTGTGCAGAATGTAGCTACCTGCTCGGGGGTTGTCTCATAGAAGCACCTTTCCTGTAGGAGCTTGTTGCAACATTCATTGTTTGGCTAAGTTCTTTAGGGTTGGTTTTGGAAGGTCTTTCAACTTTGGCCAAATACCGCTTCGTACGAAATTTTTTCACAGCGCTGTCTCCAAGTGTCCACAAAGAGCTGCTGCTTGAAACTGTCCACATGCACATCTCCCATACTGGTGTTCTCATTTCACTACCTGGATTTTGGTTTCCACTTCTTTCTTTGAAATGACAAGCCTTCTTTCTGCATGCTACACACACCTTGTAGCAGTTTCAGCTTGAAGCATGTTGGTGCTCTCAAAACGCTGTGTAACTTCTGTAGGGTGTGTTACTCTCCAGCACTGAATACACTACTTAGAGCTCCTTTCACCACAGACACGCAAACACATCTTTCTGTGAAAGTTCTACCTCAGGTCACTTGGAAATGTAAGGTTTTCATGGAGAACATGAGGTCAATCATGGTTTTGCACTCTGCAACCAATAGAAATGCCCTTTTGTACATAGCCTTCTGAAATTCACATCAAAATACCCTTCTTTTCTGGTTTCTTGAATGTTCTCAACACATTAGGAGAAAGATCGTGTTTGAGCAAGAGTGATGTAGTGTGCGTTTTCCTGGATTTCAAGTGATTTGGGAAACATACTCCTTGTTTTTCCACATTGTGTAAGAAACAACATGAGGCTTGCAAGAGATTGAAACAATGCATCCCAAAACGTATTCCTGCAGTGAAAACACATGTTTCTACAAAGACTTTGAAGGAGCAAGCAAAAGCCTAGTGGCAGAGTGTTCTTTCAGAGAGAAACACATGCATTTCATCCTTCTGGAGTGAGTTTTCAGCCTGGAATTCATTTGCATTTTGTACTGTGCAGAATGTAGCTACCTGCTCGGGGGTTGTCTCATAGAAGCACCTTTCCTGTAGGAGCTTGTTGCAACATTCATTGTTTGGCTAAGTTCTTTAGGGTTGGTTTTGAAAGGTCTTTCAACTTTGGCCAAATCCCGCTTCGTACGAAATTTTTTCACAGCGCTGTCTCCAAGTGTCCACAAAGAGCTGCTGCTTGAAACTGTCCACATGCACATCTCCCATACTGGTGTGCTCGTTTCAGTACCTGGATTTTGGTTTCCACTTCTTTCTTTGAAATGACAAGCCTTCTTTCTGCATGCTACACACACCTTGTAGCAGTTTCAGCTTGAAGCATGTTGGTGCTCTCAAAACGCTGTGTAACTTCTGTAAGGTGTGTTACTCTCCAGCACTGAATACACTACTTAGAGCTCCTTTCACCACAAACACGCAAACATATCTTTCTGTGAAAGTCCTACCTCAGGTCACTTGGAAATGTAAGGTTTTCATGGAGAACATGAGGTCAATCATGGTTTTGCACTCTGCAACCAATAGAAATGTCCTTTTGTACATAGCCATCTGAAATTCACATCAAAATACCCTTCTTTTCTGGTTTCTTGAATGTTCTCAACACATTAGGAGAAAGATCGTGTTTGAGCAAGAGTGATGTAGTGTGCGTTTTCCTGGATTTCAAGTGATTTGGGAAACATACTCCTTGTTTTTCCACATTGTGTAAGAAAAACATGAGGCTTGCAAGAGATTGAAACAATGCATCCCAAAACGTATTCCAGCAGTGAAAACACATGTTTCTACAAAGACTTTGAAGGAGCAAGCAAAAGCCTAGTGGCAGAGTGTTCTTTCAGAGAGAAACACATGCATTTCATCCTTCTGGAGTGAGTTTTCAGCCTGGAATTCATTTGCATTTTGTACTGTGCAGAATGTAGCTACCTGCTCGGGGGTTGTCTCATAGAAGCACCTTTCCTGTAGGAGCTTGTTGCAACATTCATTGTTTGGCTAAGTTCTTTAGGGTTGGTTTTGACAGGTCTTTCAACTTTGGCCAAATCCCGCTTCATACGAAATTTTTTCACAGCGCTGTCTCCAAATGTCCACAAAGAGCTGCTGCTTGAAACTGTCCACATGCACATCTCCCATACTGGTGTGCTCGTTTCACTACCTGGATTTTGGTTTCCCTTCTTTCTTTGAAATGACAAGCCTTCTTTCTGCATGCTACACACACCTTGTAGCAGTTTCAGCTTGAAGCATGTTGGTGCTCTCAAAAAGCTGTGTAACTTCTGTAAGGTGTGTTACTCTCCAGCACTGAATACACTACTTAGAGCTCCTTTCACCACAGACACGCAAACACATCTTTCTGTGAAAGTCCTACCTCAGGTCACTTGGAAATGTAAGGTTTTCATGGAGAACATGAGGTCAATCATGGTTTTGCACTCTGCAACCAATAGAAATGTCCTTTTGTACATAGCCATCTGAAATTCACATCAAAATACCCTTCTTTTCTGGTTTCTTGAATGTTCTCAACACATTAGGAGAAAGATCGTGTTTGAGCAAGAGTGATGTAGTGTGCGTTTTCCTGGATTTCAAGTGATTTGGGAAACATACTCCTTGTTTTTCCACATTGTGTAAGAAACAACATTAGGCTTGCAAGAGATTGAAACAATGCATCCCAAAACGTATTCCAGCAGTGAAAACACATGTTTCTACAAAGACTTTGAAGGAGCAAGCAAAAGCCTAGTGGCAGAGTGTTCTTTCAGAGAGAAACACATGCATTTCATTCTTCTGGAGTGAGTTTTCAGCCTGGAATTCATTTGCATTTTGTACTGTTCAGAATGTAGCTACCTGCTCGGGGGTTGTCTCATACCAGCACCTTTCTTGCAGGAGCTTGTTGCAACATTCATTGTTTGGCTAAGTTCTTTAGGGTTGGTTTTGGAAGGTCTTTCAACTTTGGCCAAATCCCGCTTCGTACGAAATTTTTTCACAGCGCTGTCTCCAAGTGCCCACAAAGAGCTGCTGCTTGAAACTGTCCACATGCACATCTCCCATACTGGTGTGCTCGTTTCACTACCTGGATTTTGGTTTCCACTTCTTTCTTTGAAATGACAAGCCTTCTTTCTGCATGCTACACACACCTTGTAGCAGTTTCAGCTTGAAGCATGTTGGTGCTCTCAAAACGCTGTGTAACTTCTGTAGGGTGTGTTACTCTCCAGCACTGAATACACTACTTAGAGCTCCTTTCACCACAGACACGCAAACACATCTTTCTGTGAAAGTTCTACCTCAGGTCACTTGGAAATGTAAGGTTTTCATGGAGAACATGAGGTCAATCATGGTTTTGCACTCTGCAACCAATAGAAATGTCCTTTTGTACATAGCCTTCTGAAATTCACATCAAAATACCCTTCTTTTCTGGTTTCTTGAATGTTCTCAACACATTAGGAGAAAGATCGTGTTTGAGCAAGAGTGATGTAGTGTGCGTTTTCCTGGATTTCAAGTGATTTGGGAAACATACTCCTTGTTTTTCCACATTGTGTAAGAAACAACATGAGGCTTGCAAGAGATTGAAACAATGCATCCCAAAACATATTCCTGCAGTGAAAACACATGTTTCTACAAAGACTTTGAAGGAGCAAGCAAAAGCCTAGTGGCAGAGTGTTCTTTCAGAGAGAAACACATGCATTTCATCCTTCTGGAGTGAGTTTTCAGCCTGGAATTCATTTGCATTTTGTACTGTGCAGAATGTAGCTACCTGCTCGGGGGTTGTCTCATAGAAGCACCTTTCCTGTAGGAGCTTGTTGCAACATTCATTGTTTGGCTAAGTTCTTTAGGGTTGGTTTTGGAAGGTCTTTCAACTTTGGCCAAATCCCGCTTCGTACGAAATTTTTTCACAGCGCTGTCTCCAAGTGTCCACAAAGAGCTGCTGCTTGAAACTGTCCACATGCACATCTCCCATACTGGTGTGCTCGTTTCACTACCTGGATTTTGGTTTCCACTTCTTTCTTTGAAATGACAAGCCTTCTTTCTGCATGCTACACACACCTTGTAGCAGTTTCAGCTTGAAGCATGTTGGTGCTCTCAAAACGCTGTGTAACTTCTGTAGGGTGTGTTACTCTCCAGCACTGAATACACTACTTAGAGCTCCTTTCACCACAGACACGCAAACACATCTTTCTGTGAAAGTTCTACCTCAGGTCACTTGGAAATGTAAGGTTTTCATGGAGAACATGAGGTCAATCATGGTTTTGCACTCTGCAACCAATAGAAATGTCCTTTTGTACATAGCCTTCTGAAATTCACATCAAAATACCCTTCTTTTCTGGTTTCTTGAATGTTCTCAACACATTAGGAGAAAGATCGTGTTTGAGCAAGAGTGATGTAGTGTGCGTTTTCCTGGATTTCAAGTGATTTGGGAAACATACTCCTTGTTTTTCCACATTGTGTAAGAAACAACATGAGGCTTGCAAGAGATTGAAACAATGCATCCCAAAACGTATTCCTGCAGTGAAAACACATGTTTCTACAAAGACTTTGAAGGAGCAAGCAAAAGCCTAGTGGCAGAGTGTTCTTTCAGAGAGAAACACATGCATTTCATCCTTCTGGAGTGAGTTTTCAGCCTGGAATTCATTTGCATTTTGTACTGTGCAGAATGTAGCTACCTGCTCGGGGGTTGTCTCATAGAAGCACCTTTCCTGTAGGAGCTTGTTGCAACATTCATTGTTTGGCTAAGTTCTTTAGGGTTGGTTTTGAAAGGTCTTTCAACTTTGGCCAAATCCCGCTTCGTACGAAATTTTTTCACAGCGCTGTCTCCAAGTGTCCACAAAGAGCTGCTGCTTGAAACTGTCCACATGCACATCTCCCATACTGGTGTGCTCGTTTCACTACCTGGATTTTGGTTTCCACTTCTTTCTTTGAAATGACAAGCCTTCTTTCTGCATGCTACACACACCTTGTAGCAGTTTCAGCTTGAAGCATGTTGGTGCTCTCAAAACGCTGTGTAACTTCTGTAAGGTGTGTTACTCTCCAGCACTGAATACACTACTTAGAGCTCCTTTCACCACAAACACGCAAACATATCTTTCTGTGAAAGTCCTACCTCAGGTCACTTGGAAATGTAAGGTTTTCATGGAGAACATGAGGTCAATCATGGTTTTGCACTCTGCAACCAATAGAAATGTCCTTTTGTACATAGCCATCTGAAATTCACATCAAAATACCCTTCTTTTCTGGTTTCTTGAATGTTCTCAACACATTAGGAGAAAGATCGTGTTTGAGCAAGAGTGATGTAGTGTGCGTTTTCCTGGATTTCAAGTGATTTGGGAAACATACTCCTTGTTTTTCCACATTGTGTAAGAAAAACATGAGGCTTGCAAGAGATTGAAACAATGCATCCCAAAACGTATTCCAGCAGTGAAAACACATGTTTCTACAAAGACTTTGAAGGAGCAAGCAAAAGCCTAGTGGCAGAGTGTTCTTTCAGAGAGAAACACATGCATTTCATTCTTCTGGAGTGAGTTTTCAGCCTGGAATTCATTTGCATTTTGTACTGTTCAGAATGTAGCTACCTGCTCGGGGGTTGTCTCATACAAGCACCTTTCTTGCAGGAGCTTGTTGCAACATTCATTGTTTGGCTATGTTCTTTAGGGTTGGTTTTGGAAGGTCTTTCAACTTTGGCCAAATCCCGCTTCGTACGAAATTTTTTCACAGCGCTGTCTCCAAGTGTCCACAAAGAGCTGCTGCTTGAAACTGTCCACATGCACATCTCCCATACTGGTGTGCTCGTTTCACTACCTGGATTTTGGTTTCCACTTCTTTCTTTGAAATGACAAGCCTTCTTTCTGCATGCTACACACACCTTGTAGCAGTTTCAGTTTGACGCATGTTGGTGCTCTCAAAACGCTGTGTAACTTCTGTAGGGTGTGTTACTCTCCAGCACTGAATACACTACTTAGAGCTCCTTTCACCACAGACACGCAAACACATCTTTCTGTGAAAGTTCTACCTCAGGTCACTTGGAAATGTAAGGTTTTCATGGAGAACATGAGGTCAATCATGGTTTTGCACTCTGCAACCAATAGAAATGTCCTTTTGTACATAGCCTTCTGAAATTCACATCAAAATACCCTTCTTTTCTGGTTTCTTGAATGTTCTCAACACATTAGGAGAAAGATCGTGTTTGAGCAAGAGTGATGTAGTGTGCGTTTTCCTGGATTTCAAGTGATTTGGGAAACATACTCCTTGTTTTTCCACATTGTGTAAGAAACAACATGAGGCTTGCAAGAGATTGAAACAATGCATCCCAAAACGTATTCCTGCAGTGAAAACACATGTTTCTACAAAGACTTTGAAGGAGCAAGCAAAAGCCTAGTGGCAGAGTGTTCTTTCAGAGAGAAACACATGCATTTCATTCTTCTGGAGTGAGTTTTCAGCCTGGAATTCATTTGCATTTTGTACTGTGCAGAATGTAGCTACCTGCTCGGGGGTTGTCTCATAGAAGCACCTTTCCTGTAGGAGCTTGTTGCAACATTCATTGTTTGGCTAAGTTCTTTAGGGTTGGTTTTGAAAGGTCTTTCAACTTTGGCCAAATCCCGCTTCGTACGAAATTTTTTCACAGCGCTGTCTCCAAGTGTCCACAAAGAGCTGCTGCTTGAAACTGTCCACATGCACATCTCCCATACTGGTGTGCTCGTTTCACTACCTGGATTTTGGTTTCCACTTCTTTCTTTGAAATGACAAGCCTTCTTTCTGCATGCTACACACACCTTGTAGCAGTTTCAGCTTGAAGCATGTTGGTGCTCTCAAAACGCTGTGTAACTTCTGTAAGGTGTGTTACTCTCCAGCACTGAATACACTACTTAGAGCTCCTTTCACCACAAACACGCAAACATATCTTTCTGTGAAAGTCCTACCTCAGGTCACTTGGAAATGTAAGGTTTTCATGGAGAACATGAGGTCAATCATGGTTTTGCACTCTGCAACCAATAGAAATGTCCTTTTGTACATAGCCATCTGAAATTCACATCAAAATACCCTTCTTTTCTGGTTTCTTGAATGTTCTCAACACATTAGGAGAAAGATCGTGTTTGAGCAAGAGTGATGTAGTGTGCGTTTTCCTGGATTTCAAGTGATTTGGGAAACATACTCCTTGTTTTTCCACATTGTGTAAGAAAAACATGAGGCTTGCAAGAGATTGAAACAATGCATCCCAAAACGTATTCCAGCAGTGAAAACACATGTTTCTACAAAGACTTTGAAGGAGCAAGCAAAAGCCTAGTGGCAGAGTGTTCTTTCAGAGAGAAACACATGCATTTCATTCTTCTGGAGTGAGTTTTCAGCCTGGAATTCATTTGCATTTTGTACTGTTCAGAATGTAGCTACCTGCTCGGGGGTTGTCTCATACAAGCACCTTTCTTGCAGGAGCTTGTTGCAACATTCATTGTTTGGCTATGTTCTTTAGGGTTGGTTTTGGAAGGTCTTTCAACTTTGGCCAAATCCCGCTTCGTACGAAATTTTTTCACAGCGCTGTCTCCAAGTGTCCACAAAGAGCTGCTGCTTGAAACTGTCCACATGCACATCTCCCATACTGGTGTGCTCGTTTCACTACCTGGATTTTGGTTTCCACTTCTTTCTTTGAAATGACAAGCCTTCTTTCTGCATGCTACACACACCTTGTAGCAGTTTCAGCTTGAAGCATGTTGGTGCTCTCAAAACGCTGTGTAACTTCTGTAGGGTGTGTTACTCTCCAGCACTGAATACACTACTTAGAGCTCCTTTCACCACAGACACGCAAACACATCTTTCTGTGAAAGTTCTACCTCAGGTCACTTGGAAATGTAAGGTTTTCATGGAGAACATGAGGTCAATCATGGTTTTGCACTCTGCAACCAATAGAAATGTCCTTTTGTACATAGCCTTCTGAAATTCACATCAAAATACCCTTCTTTTTTGGTTTCTTGAATGTTCTCAACACATTAGGAGAAAGATCGTGTTTGAGCAAGAGTGATGTAGTGTGCGTTTTCCTGGATTTCAAGTGATTTGGGAAACATACTCCTTGTTTTTCCACATTGTGTAAGAAACAACATGAGGCTTGCAAGAGATTGAAACAATGCATCCCAAAACGTATTCCAGCAGTGAAAACACATGTTTCTACAAAGACTTTGAAGGAGCAAGCAAAAGCCTAGTGGCAGAGTGTTCTTTCAGAGAGAAACACATGCATTTCATTCTTCTGGAGTGAGTTTTCAGCCTGGAATTCATTTGCATTTTCTACTGTTCAGAATGTAGCTACCTGCTCGGGGGTTGTCTCATACAAGCACCTTTCTTGCAGGAGCTTGTTGCAACATTCATTGTTTGGCTATGTTCTTTAGGGTTGGTTTTGGAAGGTCTTTCAACTTTGGCCAAATCCCGCTTCGTACGAAATTTTTTCACAGCGCTGTCTCCAAGTGCCCACAAAGAGCTGCTGCTTGAAACTGTCCACATGCACATCTCCCATACTGGTGTGCTCGTTTCACTACCTGGATTTTGGTTTCCACTTCTTTCTTTGAAATGACAAGCCTTCTTTCTGCATGCTACACACACCTTGTAGCAGTTTCAGCTTGAAGCATGTTGGTGCTCTCAAAACGCTGTGTAACTTCTGTAGGGTGTGTTACTCTCCAGCACTGAATACACTACTTAGAGCTCCTTTCACCACAGACACGCAAACACATCTTTCTGTGAAAGTTCTACCTCAGGTCACTTGGAAATGTAAGGTTTTCATGGAGAACATGAGGTCAATCATGGTTTTGCACTCTGCAACCAATAGAAATGTCCTTTTGTACATAGCCTTCTGAAATTCACATCAAAATACCCTTCTTTTCTGGTTTCTTGAATGTTCTCAACACATTAGGAGAAAGATCGTGTTTGAGCAAGAGTGATGTAGTGTGCGTTTTCCTGGATTTCAAGTGATTTGGGAAACATACTCCTTGTTTTTCCACATTGTGTAAGAAACAACATGAGGCTTGCAAGAGATTGAAACAATGCATCCCAAAACGTATTCCTGCAGTGAAAACACATGTTTCTACAAAGACTTTGAAGGAGCAAGCAAAAGCCTAGTGGCAGAGTGTTCTTTCAGAGAGAAACACATGCATTTCATCCTTCTGGAGTGAGTTTTCAGCCTGGAATTCATTTGCATTTTGTACTGTGCAGAATGTAGCTACCTGCTCGGGGGTTGTCTCATAGAAGCACCTTTCCTGTAGGAGCTTGTTGCAACATTCATTGTTTGGCTAAGTTCTTTAGGGTTGGTTTTGAAAGGTCTTTCAACTTTGGCCAAATCCCGCTTCGTACGAAATTTTTTCACAGCGCTGTCTCCAAGTGTCCACAAAGAGCTGCTGCTTGAAACTGTCCACATGCACATCTCCCATACTGGTGTGCTCGTTTCACTACCTGGATTTTGGTTTCCACTTCTTTCTTTGAAATGACAAGCCTTCTTTCTGCATGCTACACACACCTTGTAGCAGTTTCAGCTTGAAGCATGTTGGTGCTCTCAAAACGCTGTGTAACTTCTGTAAGGTGTGTTACTCTCCAGCACTGAATACACTACTTAGAGCTCCTTTCACCACAAACACGCAAACATATCTTTCTGTGAAAGTCCTACCTCAGGTCACTTGGAAATGTAAGGTTTTCATGGAGAACATGAGGTCAATCATGGTTTTGCACTCTGCAACCAATAGAAATGTCCTTTTGTACATAGCCATCTGAAATTCACATCAAAATACCCTTCTTTTCTGGTTTCTTGAATGTTCTCAACACATTAGGAGAAAGATCGTGTTTGAGCAAGAGTGATGTAGTGTGCGTTTTCCTGGATTTCAAGTGATTTGGGAAACATACTCCTTGTTTTTCCACATTGTGTAAGAAAAACATGAGGCTTGCAAGAGATTGAAACAATGCATCCCAAAACGTATTCCAGCAGTGAAAACACATGTTTCTACAAAGACTTTGAAGGAGCAAGCAAAAGCCTAGTGGCAGAGTGTTCTTTCAGAGAGAAACACATGCATTTCATTCTTCTGGAGTGAGTTTTCAGCCTGGAATTCATTTGCATTTTCTACTGTTCAGAATGTAGCTACCTGCTCGGGGGTTGTCTCATACAAGCACCTTTCTTGCAGGAGCTTGTTGCAACATTCATTGTTTGGCTATGTTCTTTAGGGTTGGTTTTGGAAGGTCTTTCAACTTTGGCCAAATCCCGCTTCGTACGAAATTTTTTCACAGCGCTGTCTCCAAGTGCCCACAAAGAGCTGCTGCTTGAAACTGTCCACATGCACATCTCCCATACTGGTGTGCTCGTTTCACTACCTGGATTTTGGTTTCCACTTCTTTCTTTGAAATGACAAGCCTTCTTTCTGCATGCTACACACACCTTGTAGCAGTTTCAGCTTGAAGCATGTTGGTGCTCTCAAAACGCTGTGTAACTTCTGTAGGGTGTGTTACTCTCCAGCACTGAATACACTACTTAGAGCTCCTTTCACCACAGACACGCAAACACATCTTTCTGTGAAAGTCCTACCTCAGGTCACTTGGAAATGTAAGGTTTTCATGGAGAACATGAGGTCAATCATGGTTTTGCACTCTGCAACCAATAGAAATGTCCTTTTGTACATAGCCTTCTGAAATTCACATCAAAATACCCTTCTTTTCTGGTTTCTTGAATGTTCTCAACACATTAGGAGAAAGATCGTGTTTGAGCAAGAGTGATGTAGTGTGCGTTTTCCTGGATTTCAAGTGATTTGGGAAACATACTCCTTGTTTTTCCACATTGTGTAAGAAACAACATGAGGCTTGCAAGAGATTGAAACAATGCATCCCAAAACATATTCCTGCAGTGAAAACACATGTTTCTACAAAGACTTTGAAGGAGCAAGCAAAAGCCTAGTGGCAGAGTGTTCTTTCAGAGAGAAACACATGCATTTCATCCTTCTGGAGTGAGTTTTCAGCCTGGAATTCATTTGCATTTTGTACTGTGCAGAATGTAGCTACCTGCTCGGGGGTTGTCTCATAGAAGCACCTTTCCTGTAGGAGCTTGTTGCAACATTCATTGTTTGGCTAAGTTCTTTAGGGTTGGTTTTGGAAGGTCTTTCAACTTTGGCCAAATACCGCTTCGTACGAAATTTTTTCACAGCGCTGTCTCCAAGTGTCCACAAAGAGCTGCTGCTTGAAACTGTCCACATGCACATCTCCCATAATGGTGTTCTCATTTCACTACCTGGATTTTGGTTTCCACTTCTTTCTTTGAAATGACAAGCCTTCTTTCTGCATGCTACACACACCTTGTAGCAGTTTCAGCTTGAAGCATGTTGGTGCTCTCAAAACGCTGTGTAACTTCTGTAGGGTGTGTTACTCTCCAGCACTGAATACACTACTTAGAGCTCCTTTCACCACAGACACGCAAACACATCTTTCTGTGAAAGTTCTACCTCAGGTCACTTGGAAATGTAAGGTTTTCATGGAGAACATGAGGTCAATCATGGTTTTGCACTCTGCAACCAATAGAAATGTCCTTTTGTACATAGCCTTCTGAAATTCACATCAAAATACCCTTCTTTTCTGGTTTCTTGAATGTTCTCAACACATTAGGAGAAAGATCGTGTTTGAGCAAGAGTGATGTAGTGTGCGTTTTCCTGGATTTCAAGTGATTTGGGAAACATACTCCTTGTTTTTCCACATTGTGTAAGAAACAACATGAGGCTTGCAAGAGATTGAAACAATGCATCCCAAAACGTATTCCTGCAGTGAAAACACATGTTTCTACAAAGACTTTGAAGGAGCAAGCAAAAGCCTAGTGGCAGAGTGTTCTTTCAGAGAGAAACACATGCATTTCATCCTTCTGGAGTGAGTTTTCAGCCTGGAATTCATTTGCATTTTGTACTGTGCAGAATGTAGCTACCTGCTCGGGGGTTGTCTCATAGAAGCACCTTTCCTGTAGGAGCTTGTTGCAACATTCATTGTTTGGCTAAGTTCTTTAGGGTTGGTTTTGGAAGGTCTTTCAACTTTGGCCAAATCCCGCTTCGTACGAAATTTTTTCACAGCGCTGTCTCCAAGTGCCCACAAAGAGCTGCTGCTTGAAACTGTCCACATGCACATCTCCCATACTGGTGTGCTCGTTTCACTACCTGGATTTTGGTTTCCACTTCTTTCTTTGAAATGACAAGCCTTCTTTCTGCATGCTACACACACCTTGTAGCAGTTTCAGCTTGAAGCATGTTGGTGCTCTCAAAACGCTGTGTAACTTCTGTAGGGTGTGTTACTCTCCAGCACTGAATACACTACTTAGAGCTCCTTTCACCACAGACACGCAAACACATCTTTCTGTGAAAGTTCTACCTCAGGTCACTTGGAAATGTAAGGTTTTCATGGAGAACATGAGGTCAATCATGGTTTTGCACTCTGCAACCAATAGAAATGTCCTTTTGTACATAGCCATCTGAAATTCACATCAAAATACCCTTCTTTTCTGGTTTCTTGAATGTTCTCAACACATTAGGAGAAAGATCGTGTTTGAGCAAGAGTGATGTAGTGTGCGTTTTCCTGGATTTCAAGTGATTTGGGAAACATACTCCTTGTTTTTCCACATTGTGTAAGAAAAACATGAGGCTTGCAAGAGATTGAAACAATGCATCCCAAAACGTATTCCAGCAGTGAAAACACATGTTTCTACAAAGACTTTGAAGGAGCAAGCAAAAGCCTAGTGGCAGAGTGTTCTTTCAGAGAGAAACACATGCATTTCATTCTTCTGGAGTGAGTTTTCAGCATGGAATTCATTTGCATTTTGTACTGTGCAGAATGTAGCTACCTGCTCGGGGGTTGTCTCATACAAGCACCTTTCTTGCAGGAGCTTGTTGCAACATTCATTGTTTGGCTATGTTCTTTAGGGTTGGTTTTGGAAGGTCTTTCAACTTTGGCCAAATCCCGCTTCGTACGAAATTTTTTCACAGCGCTGTCTCCAAGTGTCCACAAAGAGCTGCTGCTTGAAACTGTCCACATGCACATCTCCCATACTGGTGTGCTCGTTTCACTACCTGGATTTTGGTTTCCACTTCTTTCTTTGAAATGACAAGCCTTCTTTCTGCATGCTACACACACCTTGTAGCAGTTTCAGCTTGAAGCATGTTGGTGCTCTCAAAACGCTGTGTAACTTCTGTAGGGTGTGTTACTCTCCAGCACTGAATACACTACTTAGAGCTCCTTTCACCACAGACACGCAAACATATCTTTCTGTGAAAGTTCTACCTCAGGTCACTTGGAAATGTAAGGTTTTCATGGAGAACATGAGGTCAATCATGGTTTTGCACTCTGCAACCAATAGAAATGTCCTTTTGTACATAGCCTTCTGAAATTCACATCAAAATACCCTTCTTTTCTGGTTTCTTGAATGTTCTCAACACATTAGGAGAAAGATCGTGTTTGAGCAAGAGTGATGTAGTGTGCGTTTTCCTGGATTTCAAGTGATTTGGGAAACATACTCCTTGTTTTTCCACATTGTGTAAGAAACAACATGAGGCTTGCAAGAGATTGAAACAATGCATCCCAAAACGTATTCCTGCAGTGAAAACACATGTTTCTACAAAGACTTTGAAGGAGCAAGCAAAAGCCTAGTGGCAGAGTGTTCTTTCAGAGAGAAACAAATGCATTTCATTCTTCTGGAGTGAGTTTTCAGCCTGGAATTCATTTGCATTTTGTACTGTTCAGAATGTAGCTACCTGCTCGGGGGTTGTCTCATACAAGCAACTTTCTTGCAGGAGCTTGTTGCAACATTCATTGTTTGGCTAAGTTCTTTAGGGTTGGTTTTGGAAGGTCTTTCAACTTTGGCCAAATCCCGCTTCGTACGAAATTTTTTCACAGCGCTGTCTCCAAGTGTCCACAAAGAGCTGCTGCTTGAAACTGTCCACATGCACATCTCCCATACTGGTGTTCTCATTTCACTACCTGGATTTTGGTTTCCACTTCTTTCTTTGAAATGACAAGCCTTCTTTCTGCATGCTACACACACCTTGTAGCAGTTTCAGCTTGAAGCATGTTGGTGCTCTCAAAACGCTGTGTAACTTCTGTAGGGTGTGTTACTCTCCAGCACTGAATACACTACTTAGAGCTCCTTTCACCACAAACACGCAAACATATCTTTCTGTGAAAGTCCTACCTCAGGTCACTTGGAAATGTAAGGTTTTCATGGAGAACATGAGGTCAATCATGGTTTTGCACTCTGCAACCAATAGAAATGTCCTTTTGTACATAGCCATCTGAAATTCACATCAAAATACCCTTCTTTTCTGGTTTCTTGAATGTTCTCAACACATTAGGAGAAAGATCGTGTTTGAGCAAGAGTGATGTAGTGTGCGTTTTCCTGGATTTCAAGTGATTTGGGAAACATACTCCTTGTTTTTCCACATTGTGTAAGAAAAACATGAGGCTTGCAAGAGATTGAAACAATGCATCCCAAAACGTATTCCAGCAGTGAAAACACATGTTTCTACAAAGACTTTGAAGGAGCAAGCAAAAGCCTAGTGGCAGAGTGTTCTTTCAGAGAGAAACACATGCATTTCATTCTTCTGGAGTGAGTTTTCAGCCTGGAATTCATTTGCATTTTGTACTGTTCAGAATGTAGCTACCTGCTCGGGGGTTGTCTCATACAAGCACCTTTCTTGCAGGAGCTTGTTGCAACATTCATTGTTTGGCTATGTTCTTTAGGGTTGGTTTTGGAAGGTCTTTCAACTTTGGCCAAATCCCGCTTCGTACGAAATTTTTTCACAGCGCTGTCTCCAAGTGTCCACAAAGAGCTGCTGCTTGAAACTGTCCACATGCACATCTCCCATACTGGTGTGCTCGTTTCACTACCTGGATTTTGGTTTCCACTTCTTTCTTTGAAATGACAAGCCTTTCTGCATGCTACACACACCTTGTAGCAGTTTCAGCTTGAAGCATGTTGGTGCTCTCAAAACGCTGTGTAACTTCTGTAGGGTGTGTTACTCTCCAGCACTGAATACACTACTTAGAGCTCCTTTCACCACAGACACGCAAACACATCTTTCTGTGAAAGTTCTACCTCAGGTCACTTGGAAATGTAAGGTTTTCATGGAGAACATGAGGTCAATCATGGTTTTGCACTCTGCAACCAATAGAAATGTCCTTTTGTACATAGCCTTCTGAAATTCACATCAAAATACCCTTCTTTTTTGGTTTCTTGAATGTTCTCAACACATTAGGAGAAAGATCGTGTTTGAGCAAGAGTGATGTAGTGTGCGTTTTCCTGGATTTCAAGTGATTTGGGAAACATACTCCTTGTTTTTCCACATTGTGTAAGAAACAACATGAGGCTTGCAAGAGATTGAAACAATGCATCCCAAAACGTATTCCAGCAGTGAAAACACATGTTTCTACAAAGACTTTGAAGGAGCAAGCAAAAGCCTAGTGGCAGAGTGTTCTTTCAGAGAGAAACACATGCATTTCATTCTTCTGGAGTGAGCTTTCAGCCTGGAATTCATTTGCATTTTGTACTGTTCAGAATGTAGCTACCTGCTCGGGGGTTGTCTCATACAAGCACCTTTCTTGCAGGAGCTTGTTGCAACATTCATTGTTTGGCTATGTTCTTTAGGGTTGGTTTTGGAAGGTCTTTCAACTTTGGCCAAATCCCGCTTCGTACGAAATTTTTTCACAGCGCTGTCTCCAAGTGCCCACAAAGAGCTGCTGCTTGAAACTGTCCACATGCACATCTCCCATACTGGTGTGCTCGTTTCACTACCTGGATTTTGGTTTCCACTTCTTTCTTTGAAATGACAAGCCTTCTTTCTGCATGCTACACACACCTTGTAGCAGTTTCAGCTTGAAGCATGTTGGTGCTCTCAAAACGCTGTGTAACTTCTGTAGGGTGTGTTACTCTCCAGCACTGAATACACTACTTAGAGCTCCTTTCACCACAGACACGCAAACACATCTTTCTGTGAAAGTTCTACCTCAGGTCACTTGGAAATGTAAGGTTTTCATGGAGAACATGAGGTCAATCATGGTTTTGCACTCTGCAACCAATAGAAATGTCCTTTTGTACATAGCCTTCTGAAATTCACATCAAAATACCCTTCTTTTCTGGTTTCTTGAATGTTCTCAACACATTAGGAGAAAGATCGTGTTTGAGCAAGAGTGATGTAGTGTGCGTTTTCCTGGATTTCAAGTGATTTGGGAAACATACTCCTTGTTTTTCCACATTGTGTAAGAAACAACATGAGGCTTGCAAGAGATTGAAACAATGCATCCCAAAACATATTCCTGCAGTGAAAACACATGTTTCTACAAAGACTTTGAAGGAGCAAGCAAAAGCCTAGTGGCAGAGTGTTCTTTCAGAGAGAAACACATGCATTTCATCCTTCTGGAGTGAGTTTTCAGCCTGGAATTCATTTGCATTTTGTACTGTGCAGAATGTAGCTACCTGCTCGGGGGTTGTCTCATAGAAGCACCTTTCCTGTAGGAGCTTGTTGCAACATTCATTGTTTGGCTAAGTTCTTTAGGGTTGGTTTTGGAAGGTCTTTCAACTTTGGCCAAATACCGCTTCGTACGAAATTTTTTCACAGCGCTGTCTCCAAGTGTCCACAAAGAGCTGCTGCTTGAAACTGTCCACATGCACATCTCCCATACTGGTGTTCTCATTTCACTACCTGGATTTTGGTTTCCACTTCTTTCTTTGAAATGACAAGCCTTCTTTCTGCATGCTACACACACCTTGTAGCAGTTTCAGCTTGAAGCATGTTGGTGCTCTCAAAACGCTGTGTAACTTCTGTAGGGTGTGTTACTCTCCAGCACTGAATACACTACTTAGAGCTCCTTTCACCACAGACACGCAAACACATCTTTCTGTGAAAGTTCTACCTCAGGTCACTTGGAAATGTAAGGTTTTCATGGAGAACATGAGGTCAATCATGGTTTTGCACTCTGCAACCAATAGAAATGCCCTTTTGTACATAGCCTTCTGAAATTCACATCAAAATACCCTTCTTTTCTGGTTTCTTGAATGTTCTCAACACATTAGGAGAAAGATCGTGTTTGAGCAAGAGTGATGTAGTGTGCGTTTTCCTGGATTTCAAGTGATTTGGGAAACATACTCCTTGTTTTTCCACATTGTGTAAGAAACAACATGAGGCTTGCAAGAGATTGAAACAATGCATCCCAAAACGTATTCCTGCAGTGAAAACACATGTTTCTACAAAGACTTTGAAGGAGCAAGCAAAAGCCTAGTGGCAGAGTGTTCTTTCAGAGAGAAACACATGCATTTCATCCTTCTGGAGTGAGTTTTCAGCCTGGAATTCATTTGCATTTTGTACTGTGCAGAATGTAGCTACCTGCTCGGGGGTTGTCTCATAGAAGCACCTTTCCTGTAGGAGCTTGTTGCAACATTCATTGTTTGGCTAAGTTCTTTAGGGTTGGTTTTGAAAGGTCTTTCAACTTTGGCCAAATCCCGCTTCGTACGAAATTTTTTCACAGCGCTGTCTCCAAGTGTCCACAAAGAGCTGCTGCTTGAAACTGTCCACATGCACATCTCCCATACTGGTGTGCTCGTTTCAGTACCTGGATTTTGGTTTCCACTTCTTTCTTTGAAATGACAAGCCTTCTTTCTGCATGCTACACACACCTTGTAGCAGTTTCAGCTTGAAGCATGTTGGTGCTCTCAAAACGCTGTGTAACTTCTGTAAGGTGTGTTACTCTCCAGCACTGAATACACTACTTAGAGCTCCTTTCACCACAAACACGCAAACATATCTTTCTGTGAAAGTCCTACCTCAGGTCACTTGGAAATGTAAGGTTTTCATGGAGAACATGAGGTCAATCATGGTTTTGCACTCTGCAACCAATAGAAATGTCCTTTTGTACATAGCCATCTGAAATTCACATCAAAATACCCTTCTTTTCTGGTTTCTTGAATGTTCTCAACACATTAGGAGAAAGATCGTGTTTGAGCAAGAGTGATGTAGTGTGCGTTTTCCTGGATTTCAAGTGATTTGGGAAACATACTCCTTGTTTTTCCACATTGTGTAAGAAAAACATGAGGCTTGCAAGAGATTGAAACAATGCATCCCAAAACGTATTCCAGCAGTGAAAACACATGTTTCTACAAAGACTTTGAAGGAGCAAGCAAAAGCCTAGTGGCAGAGTGTTCTTTCAGAGAGAAACACATGCATTTCATCCTTCTGGAGTGAGTTTTCAGCCTGGAATTCATTTGCATTTTGTACTGTGCAGAATGTAGCTACCTGCTCGGGGGTTGTCTCATAGAAGCACCTTTCCTGTAGGAGCTTGTTGCAACATTCATTGTTTGGCTAAGTTCTTTAGGGTTGGTTTTGACAGGTCTTTCAACTTTGGCCAAATCCCGCTTCATACGAAATTTTTTCACAGCGCTGTCTCCAAATGTCCACAAAGAGCTGCTGCTTGAAACTGTCCACATGCACATCTCCCATACTGGTGTGCTCGTTTCACTACCTGGATTTTGGTTTCCACTTCTTTCTTTGAAATGACAAGCCTTCTTTCTGCATGCTACACACACCTTGTAGCAGTTTCAGCTTGAAGCATGTTGGTGCTCTCAAAAAGCTGTGTAACTTCTGTAAGGTGTGTTACTCTCCAGCACTGAATACACTACTTAGAGCTCCTTTCACCACAGACACGCAAACACATCTTTCTGTGAAAGTCCTACCTCAGGTCACTTGGAAATGTAAGGTTTTCATGGAGAACATGAGGTCAATCATGGTTTTGCACTCTGCAACCAATAGAAATGTCCTTTTGTACATAGCCATCTGAAATTCACATCAAAATACCCTTCTTTTCTGGTTTCTTGAATGTTCTCAACACATTAGGAGAAAGATCGTGTTTGAGCAAGAGTGATGTAGTGTGCGTTTTCCTGGATTTCAAGTGATTTGGGAAACATACTCCTTGTTTTTCCACATTGTGTAAGAAACAACATGAGGCTTGCAAGAGATTGAAACAATGCATCCCAAAACATATTCCTGCAGTGAAAACACATGTTTCTACAAAGACTTTGAAGGAGCAAGCAAAAGCCTAGTGGCAGAGTGTTCTTTCAGAGAGAAACACATGCATTTCATCCTTCTGGAGTGAGTTTTCAGCCTGGAATTCATTTGCATTTTGTACTGTGCAGAATGTAGCTACCTGCTCGGGGGTTGTCTCATAGAAGCACCTTTCCTGTAGGAGCTTGTTGCAACATTCATTGTTTGGCTAAGTTCTTTAGGGTTGGTTTTGGAAGGTCTTTCAACTTTGGCCAAATCCCGCTTCGTACGAAATTTTTTCACAGCGCTGTCTCCAAGTGTCCACAAAGAGCTGCTGCTTGAAACTGTCCACATGCACATCTCCCATACTGGTGTTCTCATTTCACTACCTGGATTTTGGTTTCCACTTCTTTCTTTGAAATGACAAGCCTTCTTTCTGCATGCTACACACACCTTGTAGCAGTTTCAGCTTGAAGCATGTTGGTGCTCTCAAAACGCTGTGTAACTTCTGTAGGGTGTGTTACTCTCCAGCACTGAATACACTACTTAGAGCTCCTTTCACCACAGACACGCAAACACATCTTTCTGTGAAAGTTCTACCTCAGGTCACTTGGAAATGTAAGGTTTTCATGGAGAACATGAGGTCAATCATGGTTTTGCACTCTGCAACCAATAGAAATGTCCTTTTGTACATAGCCTTCTGAAATTCACATCAAAATACCCTTCTTTTCTGGTTTCTTGAATGTTCTCAACACATTAGGAGAAAGATCGTGTTTGAGCAAGAGTGATGTAGTGTGCGTTTTCCTGGATTTCAAGTGATTTGGGAAACATACTCCTTGTTTTTCCACATTGTGTAAGAAACAACATGAGGCTTGCAAGAGATTGAAACAATGCATCCCAAAACGTATTCCTGCAGTGAAAACACATGTTTCTACAAAGACTTTGAAGGAGCAAGCAAAAGCCTAGTGGCAGAGTGTTCTTTCAGAGAGAAACACATGCATTTCATCCTTCTGGAGTGAGTTTTCAGCCTGGAATTCATTTGCATTTTGTAATGTGCAGAATGTAGCTACCTGCTCGGGGGTTGTCTCATAGAAGCACCTTTCCTGTAGGAGCTTGTTGCAACATTCATTGTTTGGCTAAGTTCTTTAGGGTTGGTTTTGAAAGGTCTTTCAACTTTGGCCAAATCCCGCTTCGTACGAAATTTTTTCACAGCGCTGTCTCCAAGTGTCCACAAAGAGCTGCTGCTTGAAACTGTCCACATGCACATCTCCCATACTGGTGTGCTCGTTTCACTACCTGGATTTTGGTTTCCACTTCTTTCTTTGAAATGACAAGCCTTCTTTCTGCATGCTACACACACCTTGTAGCAGTTTCAGCTTGAAGCATGTTGGTGCTCTCAAAACGCTGTGTAACTTCTGTAAGGTGTGTTACTCTCCAGCACTGAATACACTACTTAGAGCTCCTTTCACCACAAACACGCAAACATATCTTTCTGTGAAAGTCCTACCTCAGGTCACTTGGAAATGTAAGGTTTTCATGGAGAACATGAGGTCAATCATGGTTTTGCACTCTGCAACCAATAGAAATGTCCTTTTGTACATAGCCATCTGAAATTCACATCAAAATACCCTTCTTTTCTGGTTTCTTGAATGTTCTCAACACATTAGGAGAAAGATCGTGTTTGAGCAAGAGTGATGTAGTGTGCGTTTTCCTGGATTTCAAGTGATTTGGGAAACATACTCCTTGTTTTTCCACATTGTGTAAGAAAAACATGAGGCTTGCAAGAGATTGAAACAATGCATCCCAAAACGTATTCCAGCAGTGAAAACACATGTTTCTACAAAGACTTTGAAGGAGCAAGCAAAAGCCTAGTGGCAGAGTGTTCTTTCAGAGAGAAACACATGCATTTCATTCTTCTGGAGTGAGTTTTCAGCCTGGAATTCATTTGCATTTTGTACTGTTCAGAATGTAGCTACCTGCTCGGGGGTTGTCTCATACAAGCACCTTTCTTGCAGGAGCTTGTTGCAACATTCATTGTTTGGCTATGTTCTTTAGGGTTGGTTTTGGAAGGTCTTTCAACTTTGGCCAAATCCCGCTTCGTACGAAATTTTTTCACAGCGCTGTCTCCAAGTGTCCACAAAGAGCTGCTGCTTGAAACTGTCCACATGCACATCTCCCATACTGGTGTGCTCGTTTCACTACCTGGATTTTGGTTTCCACTTCTTTCTTTGAAATGACAAGCCTTCTTTCTGCATGCTACACACACCTTGTAGCAGTTTCAGCTTGAAGCATGTTGGTGCTCTCAAAACGCTGTGTAACTTCTGTAGGGTGTGTTACTCTCCAGCACTGAATACACTACTTAGAGCTCCTTTCACCACAGACACGCAAACACATCTTTCTGTGAAAGTTCTACCTCAGGTCACTTGGAAATGTAAGGTTTTCATGGAGAACATGAGGTCAATCATGGTTTTGCACTCTGCAACCAATAGAAATGTCCTTTTGTACATAGCCTTCTGAAATTCACATCAAAATACCCTTCTTTTTTGGTTTCTTGAATGTTCTCAACACATTAGGAGAAAGATCGTGTTTGAGCAAGAGTGATGTAGTGTGCGTTTTCCTGGATTTCAAGTGATTTGGGAAACATACTCCTTGTTTTTCCACATTGTGTAAGAAACAACATGAGGCTTGCAAGAGATTGAAACAATGCATCCCAAAACGTATTCCAGCAGTGAAAACACATGTTTCTACAAAGACTTTGAAGGAGCAAGCAAAAGCCTAGTGGCAGAGTGTTCTTTCAGAGAGAAACACATGCATTTCATTCTTCTGGAGTGAGTTTTCAGCCTGGAATTCATTTGCATTTTCTACTGTTCAGAATGTAGCTACCTGCTCGGGGGTTGTCTCATACAAGCACCTTTCTTGCAGGAGCTTGTTGCAACATTCATTGTTTGGCTATGTTCTTTAGGGTTGGTTTTGGAAGGTCTTTCAACTTTGGCCAAATCCCGCTTCGTACGAAATTTTTTCACAGCGCTGTCTCCAAGTGCCCACAAAGAGCTGCTGCTTGAAACTGTCCACATGCACATCTCCCATACTGGTGTGCTCGTTTCACTACCTGGATTTTGGTTTCCACTTCTTTCTTTGAAATGACAAGCCTTCTTTCTGCATGCTACACACACCTTGTAGCAGTTTCAGCTTGAAGCATGTTGGTGCTCTCAAAACGCTGTGTAACTTCTGTAGGGTGTGTTACTCTCCAGCACTGAATACACTACTTAGAGCTCCTTTCACCACAGACACGCAAACACATCTTTCTGTGAAAGTTCTACCTCAGGTCACTTGGAAATGTAAGGTTTTCATGGAGAACATGAGGTCAATCATGGTTTTGCACTCTGCAACCAATAGAAATGTCCTTTTGTACATAGCCTTCTGAAATTCACATCAAAATACCCTTCTTTTCTGGTTTCTTGAATGTTCTCAACACATTAGGAGAAAGATCGTGTTTGAGCAAGAGTGATGTAGTGTGCGTTTTCCTGGATTTCAAGTGATTTGGGAAACATACTCCTTGTTTTTCCACATTGTGTAAGAAACAACATGAGGCTTGCAAGAGATTGAAACAATGCATCCCAAAACGTATTCCTGCAGTGAAAACACATGTTTCTACAAAGACTTTGAAGGAGCAAGCAAAAGCCTAGTGGCAGAGTGTTCTTTCAGAGAGAAACACATGCATTTCATCCTTCTGGAGTGAGTTTTCAGCCTGGAATTCATTTGCATTTTGTACTGTGCAGAATGTAGCTACCTGCTCGGGGGTTGTCTCATAGAAGCACCTTTCCTGTAGGAGCTTGTTGCAACATTCATTGTTTGGCTAAGTTCTTTAGGGTTGGTTTTGAAAGGTCTTTCAACTTTGGCCAAATCCCGCTTCGTACGAAATTTTTTCACAGCGCTGTCTCCAAGTGTCCACAAAGAGCTGCTGCTTGAAACTGTCCACATGCACATCTCCCATACTGGTGTGCTCGTTTCACTACCTGGATTTTGGTTTCCACTTCTTTCTTTGAAATGACAAGCCTTCTTTCTGCATGCTACACACACCTTGTAGCAGTTTCAGCTTGAAGCATGTTGGTGCTCTCAAAACGCTGTGTAACTTCTGTAAGGTGTGTTACTCTCCAGCACTGAATACACTACTTAGAGCTCCTTTCACCACAAACACGCAAACATATCTTTCTGTGAAAGTCCTACCTCAGGTCACTTGGAAATGTAAGGTTTTCATGGAGAACATGAGGTCAATCATGGTTTTGCACTCTGCAACCAATAGAAATGTCCTTTTGTACATAGCCATCTGAAATTCACATCAAAATACCCTTCTTTTCTGGTTTCTTGAATGTTCTCAACACATTAGGAGAAAGATCGTGTTTGAGCAAGAGTGATGTAGTGTGCGTTTTCCTGGATTTCAAGTGATTTGGGAAACATACTCCTTGTTTTTCCACATTGTGTAAGAAAAACATGAGGCTTGCAAGAGATTGAAACAATGCATCCCAAAACGTATTCCAGCAGTGAAAACACATGTTTCTACAAAGACTTTGAAGGAGCAAGCAAAAGCCTAGTGGCAGAGTGTTCTTTCAGAGAGAAACACATGCATTTCATTAATCTGGAGTGAGTTTTCAGCCTGGAATTCATTTGCATTTTGTACTGTTCAGAATGTAGCTACCTGCTCGGGGGTTGTCTCATACAAGCACCTTTCTTGCAGGAGCTTGTTGCAACATTCATTGTTTGGCTATGTTCTTTAGGGTTGGTTTTGGAAGGTCTTTCAACTTTGGCCAAATCCCGCTTCGTACGAAATTTTTTCACAGCGCTGTCTCCAAGTGTCCACAAAGAGCTGCTGCTTGAAACTGTCCACATGCACATCTCCCATACTGGTGTGCTCGTTTCACTACCTGGATTTTGGTTTCCACTTCTTTCTTTGAAATGACAAGCCTTCTTTCTGCATGCTACACACACCTTGTAGCAGTTTCAGCTTGAAGCATGTTGGTGCTCTCAAAACGCTGTGTAACTTCTGTAGGGTGTGTTACTCTCCAGCACTGAATACACTACTTAGAGCTCCTTTCACCACAGACACGCAAACACATCTTTCTGTGAAAGTTCTACCTCAGGTTACTTGGAAATGTAAGGTTTTCATGGAGAACATGAGGTCAATCATGGTTTTGCACTCTGCAACCAATAGAAATGTCCTTTTGTACATAGCCTTCTGAAATTCACATCAAAATACCCTTCTTTTTTGGTTTCTTGAATGTTCTCAACACATTAGGAGAAAGATCGTGTTTGAGCAAGAGTGATGTAGTGTGCGTTTTCCTGGATTTCAAGTGATTTGGGAAACATACTCCTTGTTTTTCCACATTGTGTAAGAAACAACATGAGGCTTGCAAGAGATTGAAACAATGCATCCCAAAACGTATTCCAGCAGTGAAAACACATGTTTCTACAAAGACTTTGAAGGAGCAAGCAAAAGCCTAGTGGCAGAGTGTTCTTTCAGAGAGAAACACATGCATTTCATTCTTCTGGAGTGAGTTTTCAGCCTGGAATTCATTTGCATTTTCTACTGTTCAGAATGTAGCTACCTGCTCGGGGGTTGTCTCATACAAGCACCTTTCTTGCAGGAGCTTGTTGCAACATTCATTGTTTGGCTATGTTCTTTAGGGTTGGTTTTGGAAGGTCTTTCAACTTTGGCCAAATCCCGCTTCGTACGAAATTTTTTCACAGCGCTGTCTCCAAGTGCCCACAAAGAGCTGCTGCTTGAAACTGTCCACATGCACATCTCCCATACTGGTGTGCTCGTTTCACTACCTGGATTTTGGTTTCCACTTCTTTCTTTGAAATGACAAGCCTTCTTTCTGCATGCTACACACACCTTGTAGCAGTTTCAGCTTGAAGCATGTTGGTGCTCTCAAAACGCTGTGTAACTTCTGTAGGGTGTGTTACTCTCCAGCACTGAATACACTACTTAGAGCTCCTTTCACCACAGACACGCAAACACATCTTTCTGTGAAAGTTCTACCTTAGGTCACTTGGAAATGTAAGGTTTTCATGGAGAACATGAGGTCAATCATGGTTTTGCACTCTGCAACCAATAGAAATGTCCTTTTGTACATAGCCTTCTGAAATTCACATCAAAATACCCTTCTTTTCTGGTTTCTTGAATGTTCTCAACACATTAGGAGAAAGATCGTGTTTGAGCAAGAGTGATGTAGTGTGCGTTTTCCTGGATTTCAAGTGATTTGGGAAACATACTCCTTGTTTTTCCACATTGTGTAAGAAACAACATGAGGCTTGCAAGAGATTGAAACAATGCATCCCAAAACATATTCCTGCAGTGAAAACACATGTTTCTACAAAGACTTTGAAGGAGCAAGCAAAAGCCTAGTGGCAGAGTGTTCTTTCAGAGAGAAACACATGCATTTCATCCTTCTGGAGTGAGTTTTCAGCCTGGAATTCATTTGCATTTTGTACTGTGCAGAATGTAGCTACCTGCTCGGGGGTTGTCTCATAGAAGCACCTTTCCTGTAGGAGCTTGTTGCAACATTCATTGTTTGGCTAAGTTCTTTAGGGTTGGTTTTGGAAGGTCTTTCAACTTTGGCCAAATACCGCTTCGTACGAAATTTTTTCACAGCGCTGTCTCCAAGTGTCCACAAAGAGCTGCTGCTTGAAACTGTCCACATGCACATCTCCCATACTGGTGTTCTCATTTCACTACCTGGATTTTGGTTTCCACTTCTTTCTTTGAAATGACAAGCCTTCTTTCTGCATGCTACACACACCTTGTAGCAGTTTCAGCTTGAAGCATGTTGGTGCTCTCAAAACGCTGTGTAACTTCTGTAGGGTGTGTTACTCTCCAGCACTGAATACACTACTTAGAGCTCCTTTCACCACAGACACGCAAACACATCTTTCTGTGAAAGTTCTACCTCAGGTCACTTGGAAATGTAAGGTTTTCATGGAGAACATGAGGTCAATCATGGTTTTGCACTCTGCAACCAATAGAAATGTCCTTTTGTACATAGCCTTCTGAAATTCACATCAAAATACCCTTCTTTTCTGGTTTCTTGAATGTTCTCAACACATTAGGAGAAAGATCGTGTTTGAGCAAGAGTGATGTAGTGTGCGTTTTCCTGGATTTCAAGTGATTTGGGAAACATACTCCTTGTTTTTCCACATTGTGTAAGAAACAACATGAGGCTTGCAAGAGATTGAAACAATGCATCCCAAAACGTATTCCTGCAGTGAAAACACATGTTTCTACAAAGACTTTGAAGGAGCAAGCAAAAGCCTAGTGGCAGAGTGTTCTTTCAGAGAGAAACACATGCATTTCATCCTTCTGGAGTGAGTTTTCAGCCTGGAATTCATTTGCATTTTGTACTGTGCAGAATGTAGCTACCTGCTCGGGGGTTGTCTCATAGAAGCACCTTTCCTGTAGGAGCTTGTTGCAACATTCATTGTTTGGCTAAGTTCTTTAGGGTTGGTTTTGGAAGGTCTTTCAACTTTGGCCAAATCCCGCTTCGTACGAAATTTTTTCACAGCGCTGTCTCCAAGTGCCCACAAAGAGCTGCTGCTTGAAACTGTCCACATGCACATCTCCCATACTGGTGTGCTCGTTTCACTACCTGGATTTTGGTTTCCACTTCTTTCTTTGAAATGACAAGCCTTCTTTCTGCATGCTACACACACCTTGTAGCAGTTTCAGCTTGAAGCATGTTGGTGCTCTCAAAACGCTGTGTAACTTCTGTAGGGTGTGTTACTCTCCAGCACTGAATACACTACTTAGAGCTCCTTTCACCACAGACACGCAAACACATCTTTCTGTGAAAGTTCTACCTCAGGTCACTTGGAAATGTAAGGTTTTCATGGAGAACATGAGGTCAATCATGGTTTTGCACTCTGCAACCAATAGAAATGTCCTTTTGTACATAGCCTTCTGAAATTCACATCAAAATACCCTTCTTTTCTGGTTTCTTGAATGTTCTCAACACATTAGGAGAAAGATCGTGTTTGAGCAAGAGTGATGTAGTGTGCGTTTTCCTGGATTTCAAGTGATTTGGGAAACATACTCCTTGTTTTTCCACATTGTGTAAGAAACAACATGAGGCTTGCAAGAGATTGAAACAATGCATCCCAAAACATATTCCTGCAGTGAAAACACATGTTTCTACAAAGACTTTGAAGGAGCAAGCAAAAGCCTAGTGGCAGAGTGTTCTTTCAGAGAGAAACACATGCATTTCATCCTTCTGGAGTGAGTTTTCAGCCTGGAATTCATTTGCATTTTGTACTGTGCAGAATGTAGCTACCTGCTCGGGGGTTGTCTCATAGAAGCACCTTTCCTGTAGGAGCTTGTTGCAACATTCATTGTTTGGCTAAGTTCTTTAGGGTTGGTTTTGGAAGGTCTTTCAACTTTGGCCAAAAACCGCTTCGTACGAAATTTTTTCACAGCGCTGTCTCCAAGTGTCCACAAAGAGCTGCTGCTTGAAACTGTCCACATGCACATCTCCCATACTGGTGTTCTCATTTCACTACCTGGATTTTGGTTTCCACTTCTTTCTTTGAAATGACAAGCCTTCTTTCTGCATGCTACACACACCTTGTAGCAGTTTCAGCTTGAAGCATGTTGGTGCTCTCAAAACGCTGTGTAACTTCTGTAGGGTGTGTTACTCTCCAGCACTGAATACACTACTTAGAGCTCCTTTCACCACAGACACGCAAACACATCTTTCTGTGAAAGTTCTACCTCAGGTCACTTGGAAATGTAAGGTTTTCATGGAGAACATGAGGTCAATCATGGTTTTGCACTCTGCAACCAATAGAAATGTCCTTTTGTACATAGCCTTCTGAAATTCACATCAAAATACCCTTCTTTTCTGGTTTCTTGAATGTTCTCAACACATTAGGAGAAAGATCGTGTTTGAGCAAGAGTGATGTAGTGTGCGTTTTCCTGGATTTCAAGTGATTTGGGAAACATACTCCTTGTTTTTCCACATTGTGTAAGAAACAACATGAGGCTTGCAAGAGATTGAAACAATGCATCCCAAAACGTATTCCTGCAGTGAAAACACATGTTTCTACAAAGACTTTGAAGGAGCAAGCAAAAGCCTAGTGGCAGAGTGTTCTTTCAGAGAGAAACACATGCATTTCATCCTTCTGGAGTGAGTTTTCAGCCTGGAATTCATTTGCATTTTGTACTGTGCAGAATGTAGCTACCTGCTCGGGGGTTGTCTCATAGAAGCACCTTTCCTGTAGGAGCTTGTTGCAACATTCATTGTTTGGCTAAGTTCTTTAGGGTTGGTTTTGAAAGGTCTTTCAACTTTGGCCAAATCCCGCTTCGTACGAAATTTTTTCACAGCGCTGTCTCCAAGTGTCCACAAAGAGCTGCTGCTTGAAACTGTCCACATGCACATCTCCCATACTGGTGTGCTCGTTTCACTACCTGGATTTTGGTTTCCACTTCTTTCTTTGAAATGACAAGCCTTCTTTCTGCATGCTACACACACCTTGTAGCAGTTTCAGCTTGAAGCATGTTGGTGCTCTCAAAACGCTGTGTAACTTCTGTAAGGTGTGTTACTCTCCAGCACTGAATACACTACTTAGAGCTCCTTTCACCACAAACACGCAAACATATCTTTCTGTGAAAGTCCTACCTCAGGTCACTTGGAAATGTAAGGTTTTCATGGAGAACATGAGGTCAATCATGGTTTTGCACTCTGCAACCAATAGAAATGTCCTTTTGTACATAGCCATCTGAAATTCACATCAAAATACCCTTCTTTTCTGGTTTCTTGAATGTTCTCAACACATTAGGAGAAAGATCGTGTTTGAGCAAGAGTGATGTAGTGTGCGTTTTCCTGGATTTCAAGTGATTTGGGAAACATACTCCTTGTTTTTCCACATTGTGTAAGAAAAACATGAGGCTTGCAAGAGATTGAAACAATGCATCCCAAAACGTATTCCAGCAGTGAAAACACATGTTTCTACAAAGACTTTGAAGGAGCAAGCAAAAGCCTAGTGGCAGAGTGTTCTTTCAGAGAGAAACACATGCATTTCATTCTTCTGGAGTGAGTTTTCAGCCTGGAATTCATTTGCATTTTGTACTGTTCAGAATGTAGCTACCTGCTCGGGGGTTGTCTCATACAAGCACCTTTCTTGCAGGAGCTTGTTGCAACATTCATTGTTTGGCTATGTTCTTTAGGGTTGGTTTTGGAAGGTCTTTCAACTTTGGCCAAATCCCGCTTCGTACGAAATTTTTTCACAGCGCTGTCTCCAAGTGTCCACAAAGAGCTGCTGCTTGAAACTGTCCACATGCACATCTCCCATACTGGTGTGCTCGTTTCACTACCTGGATTTTGGTTTCCACTTCTTTCTTTGAAATGACAAGCCTTCTTTCTGCATGCTACACACACCTTGTAGCAGTTTCAGCTTGAAGCATGTTGGTGCTCTCAAAACGCTGTGTAACTTCTGTAGGGTGTGTTACTCTCCAGCACTGAATACACTACTTAGAGCTCCTTTCACCACAGACACGCAAACACATCTTTCTGTGAAAGTCCTACCTCAGGTCACTTGGAAATGTAAGGTTTTCATGGAGAACATGAGGTCAATCATGGTTTTGCACTCTGCAACCAATAGAAATGTCCTTTTGTACATAGCCATCTGAAATTCACATCAAAATACCCTTCTTTTCTGGTTTCTTGAATGTTCTCAACACATTAGGAGAAAGATCGTGTTTGAGCAAGAGTGATGTAGTGTGCGTTTTCCTGGATTTCAAGTGATTTGGGAAACATACTCCTTGTTTTTCCACATTGTGTAAGAAACAACATGAGGCGTGCAAGAGATTGAAACAATGCATCCCAAAACGTATTCCAGCAGTGAAAACACATGTTTCTACAAAGACTTTGAAGGAGCAAGCAAAAGCCTAGTGGCAGAGTGTTCTTTCAGAGAGAAACACATGCATTTCATTCTTCTGGAGTGAGTTTTCAGCCTGGAATTCATTTGCATTTTGTACTGTTCAGAATGTAGCTACCTGCTCGGGGGTTGTCTCATACAAGCACCTTTCTTGCAGGAGCTTGTTGCAACATTCATTGTTTGGCTATGTTCTTTAGGGTTGGTTTTGGAAGGTCTTTCAACTTTGGCCAAATCCCGCTTCGTACGAAATTTTTTCACAGCGCTGTCTCCAAGTGTCCACAAAGAGCTGCTGCTTGAAACTGTCCACATGCACATCTCCCATACTGGTGTGCTCGTTTCACTACCTGGATTTTGGTTTCCACTTCTTTCTTTGAAATGACAAGCCTTCTTTCTGCATGCTACACACACCTTGTAGCAGTTTCAGCTTGAAGCATGTTGGTGCTCTCAAAACGCTGTGTAACTTCTGTAGGGTGTGTTACTCTCCAGCACTGAATACACTACTTAGAGCTCCTTTCACCACAGACACGCAAACACATCTTTCTGTGAAAGTTCTACCTCAGGTCACTTGGAAATGTAAGGTTTTCATGGAGAACATGAGGTCAATCATGGTTTTGCACTCTGCAACCAATAGAAATGTCCTTTTGTACATAGCCTTCTGAAATTCACATCAAAATACCCTTCTTTTCTGGTTTCTTGAATGTTCTCAACACATTAGGAGAAAGATCGTGTTTGAGCAAGAGTGATGTAGTGTGCGTTTTCCTGGATTTCAAGTGATTTGGGAAACATACTCCTTGTTTTTCCACATTGTGTAAGAAACAACATGAGGCTTGCAAGAGATTGAAACAATGCATCCCAAAACATATTCCTGCAGTGAAAACACATGTTTCTACAAAGACTTTGAAGGAGCAAGCAAAAGCCTAGTGGCAGAGTGTTCTTTCAGAGAGAAACACATGCATTTCATCCTTCTGGAGTGAGTTTTCAGCCTGGAATTCATTTGCATTTTGTACTGTGCAGAATGTAGCTACCTGCTCGGGGGTTGTCTCATAGAAGCACCTTTCCTGTAGGAGCTTGTTGCAACATTCATTGTTTGGCTAAGTTCTTTAGGGTTGGTTTTGGAAGGTCTTTCAACTTTGGCCAAATACCGCTTCGTACGAAATTTTTTCACAGCGCTGTCTCCAAGTGTCCACAAAGAGCTGCTGCTTGAAACTGTCCACATGCACATCTCCCATACTGGTGTTCTCATTTCACTACCTGGATTTTGGTTTCCACTTCTTTCTTTGAAATGACAAGCCTTCTTTCTGCATGCTACACACACCTTGTAGCAGTTTCAGCTTGAAGCATGTTGGTGCTCTCAAAACGCTGTGTAACTTCTGTAGGGTGTGTTACTCTCCAGCACTGAATACACTACTTAGAGCTCCTTTCACCACAGACACGCAAACACATCTTTCTGTGAAAGTTCTACCTCAGGTCACTTGGAAATGTAAGGTTTTCATGGAGAACATGAGGTCAATCATGGTTTTGCACTCTGCAACCAATAGAAATGTCCTTTTGTACATAGCCTTCTGAAATTCACATCAAAATACCCTTCTTTTCTGGTTTCTTGAATGTTCTCAACACATTAGGAGAAAGATCGTGTTTGAGCAAGAGTGATGTAGTGTGCGTTTTCCTGGATTTCAAGTGATTTGGGAAACATACTCCTTGTTTTTCCACATTGTGTAAGAAACAACATGAGGCTTGCAAGAGATTGAAACAATGCATCCCAAAACGTATTCCTGCAGTGAAAACACATGTTTCTACAAAGACTTTGAAGGAGCAAGCAAAAGCCTAGTGGCAGAGTGTTCTTTCAGAGAGAAACACATGCATTTCATCCTTCTGGAGTGAGTTTTCAGCCTGGAATTCATTTGCATTTTGTACTGTGCAGAATGTAGCTACCTGCTCGGGGGTTGTCTCATAGAAGCACCTTTCCTGTAGGAGCTTGTTGCAACATTCATTGTTTGGCTAAGTTCTTTAGGGTTGGTTTTGAAAGGTCTTTCAACTTTGGCCAAATCCCGCTTCGTACGAAATTTTTTCACAGCGCTGTCTCCAAGTGTCCACAAAGAGCTGCTGCTTGAAACTGTCCACATGCACATCTCCCATACTGGTGTGCTCGTTTCACTACCTGGATTTTGGTTTCCACTTCTTTCTTTGAAATGACAAGCCTTCTTTCTGCATGCTACACACACCTTGTAGCAGTTTCAGCTTGAAGCATGTTGGTGCTCTCAAAACGCTGTGTAACTTCTGTAAGGTGTGTTACTCTCCAGCACTGAATACACTACTTAGAGCTCCTTTCACCACAAACACGCAAACATATCTTTCTGTGAAAGTCCTACCTCAGGTCACTTGGAAATGTAAGGTTTTCATGGAGAACATGAGGTCAATCATGGTTTTGCACTCTGCAACCAATAGAAATGTCCTTTTGTACATAGCCATCTGAAATTCACATCAAAATACCCTTCTTTTCTGGTTTCTTGAATGTTCTCAACACATTAGGAGAAAGATCGTGTTTGAGCAAGAGTGATGTAGTGTGCGTTTTCCTGGATTTCAAGTGATTTGGGAAACATACTCCTTGTTTTTCCACATTGTGTAAGAAAAACATGAGGCTTGCAAGAGATTGAAACAATGCATCCCAAAACGTATTCCAGCAGTGAAAACACATGTTTCTACAAAGACTTTGAAGGAGCAAGCAAAAGCCTAGTGGCAGAGTGTTCTTTCAGAGAGAAACACATGCATTTCATTCTTCTGGAGTGAGTTTTCAGCCTGGAATTCATTTGCATTTTGTACTGTTCAGAATGTAGCTACCTGCTCGGGGGTTGTCTCATACAAGCACCTTTCTTGCAGGAGCTTGTTGCAACATTCATTGTTTGGCTATGTTCTTTAGGGTTGGTTTTGGAAGGTCTTTCAACTTTGGCCAAATCCCGCTTCGTACGAAATTTTTTCACAGCGCTGTCTCCAAGTGTCCACAAAGAGCTGCCGCTTGAAACTGTCCACATGCACATCTCCCATACTGGTGTGCTCGTTTCACTACCTGGATTTTGGTTTCCACTTCTTTCTTTGAAATGACAAGCCTTCTTTCTGCATGCTACACACACCTTGTAGCAGTTTCAGCTTGAAGCATGTTGGTGCTCTCAAAACGCTGTGTAACTTCTGTAGGGTGTGTTACTCTCCAGCACTGAATACACTACTTAGAGCTCCTTTCACCACAGACACGCAAACACATCTTTCTGTGAAAGTTCTACCTCAGGTCACTTGGAAATGTAAGGTTTTCATGGAGAACATGAGGTCAATCATGGTTTTGCACTCTGCAACCAATAGAAATGTCCTTTTGTACATAGCCTTCTGAAATTCACATCAAAATACCCTTCTTTTTTGGTTTCTTGAATGTTCTCAACACATTAGGAGAAAGATCGTGTTTGAGCAAGAGTGATGTAGTGTGCGTTTTCCTGGATTTCAAGTGATTTGGGAAACATACTCCTTGTTTTTCCACATTGTGTAAGAAACAACATGAGGCTTGCAAGAGATTGAAACAATGCATCCCAAAACGTATTCCAGCAGTGAAAACACATGTTTCTACAAAGACTTTGAAGGAGCAAGCAAAAGCCTAGTGGCAGAGTGTTCTTTCAGAGAGAAACACATGCATTTCATTCTTCTGGAGTGAGTTTTCAGCCTGGAATTCATTTGCATTTTCTACTGTTCAGAATGTAGCTACCTGCTCGGGGGTTGTCTCATACAAGCACCTTTCTTGCAGGAGCTTGTTGCAACATTCATTGTTTGGCTATGTTCTTTAGGGTTGGTTTTGGAAGGTCTTTCAACTTTGGCCAAATCCCGCTTCGTACGAAATTTTTTCACAGCGCTGTCTCCAAGTGCCCACAAAGAGCTGCTGCTTGAAACTGTCCACATGCACATCTCCCATACTGGTGTGCTCGTTTCACTACCTGGATTTTGGTTTCCACTTCTTTCTTTGAAATGACAAGCCTTCTTTCTGCATGCTACACACACCTTGTAGCAGTTTCAGCTTGAAGCATGTTGGTGCTCTCAAAACGCTGTGTAACTTCTGTAGGGTGTGTTACTCTCCAGCACTGAATACACTACTTAGAGCTCCTTTCACCACAGACACGCAAACACATCTTTCTGTGAAAGTTCTACCTCAGGTCACTTGGAAATGTAAGGTTTTCATGGAGAACATGAGGTCAATCATGGTTTTGCACTCTGCAACCAATAGAAATGTCCTTTTGTACATAGCCTTCTGAAATTCACATCAAAATACCCTTCTTTTCTGGTTTCTTGAATGTTCTCAACACATTAGGAGAAAGATCGTGTTTGAGCAAGAGTGATGTAGTGTGCGTTTTCCTGGATTTCAAGTGATTTGGGAAACATACTCCTTGTTTTTCCACATTGTGTAAGAAACAACATGAGGCTTGCAAGAGATTGAAACAATGCATCCCAAAACATATTCCTGCAGTGAAAACACATGTTTCTACAAAGACTTTGAAGGAGCAAGCAAAAGCCTAGTGGCAGAGTGTTCTTTCAGAGAGAAACACATGCATTTCATCCTTCTGGAGTGAGTTTTCAGCCTGGAATTCATTTGCATTTTGTACTGTGCAGAATGTAGCTACCTGCTCGGGGGTTGTCTCATAGAAGCACCTTTCCTGTAGGAGCTTGTTGCAACATTCATTGTTTGGCTAAGTTCTTTAGGGTTGGTTTTGGAAGGTCTTTCAACTTTGGCCAAATACCGCTTCGTACGAAATTTTTTCACAGCGCTGTCTCCAAGTGTCCACAAAGAGCTGCTGCTTGAAACTGTCCACATGCACATCTCCCATACTGGTGTTCTCATTTCACTACCTGGATTTTGGTTTCCACTTCTTTCTTTGAAATGACAAGCCTTCTTTCTGCATGCTACACACACCTTGTAGCAGTTTCAGCTTGAAGCATGTTGGTGCTCTCAAAACGCTGTGTAACTTCTGTAGGGTGTGTTACTCTCCAGCACTGAATACACTACTTAGAGCTCCTTTCACCACAGACACGCAAACACATCTTTCTGTGAAAGTTCTACCTCAGGTCACTTGGAAATGTAAGGTTTTCATGGAGAACATGAGGTCAATCATGGTTTTGCACTCTGCAACCAATAGAAATGTCCTTTTGTACATAGCCTTCTGAAATTCACATCAAAATACCCTTCTTTTCTGGTTTCTTGAATGTTCTCAACACATTAGGAGAAAGATCGTGTTTGAGCAAGAGTGATGTAGTGTGCGTTTTCCTGGATTTCAAGTGATTTGGGAAACATACTCCTTGTTTTTCCACATTGTGTAAGAAACAACATGAGGCTTGCAAGAGATTGAAACAATGCATCCCAAAACGTATTCCTGCAGTGAAAACACATGTTTCTACAAAGACTTTGAAGGAGCAAGCAAAAGCCTAGTGGCAGAGTGTTCTTTCAGAGAGAAACACATGCATTTCATCCTTCTGGAGTGAGTTTTCAGCCTGGAATTCATTTGCATTTTGTACTGTGCAGAATGTAGCTACCTGCTCGGGGGTTGTCTCATAGAAGCACCTTTCCTGTAGGAGCTTGTTGCAACATTCATTGTTTGGCTAAGTTCTTTAGGGTTGGTTTTGGAAGGTCTTTCAACTTTGGCCAAATCCCGCTTCGTACGAAATTTTTTCACAGCGCTGTCTCCAAGTGCCCACAAAGAGCTGCTGCTTGAAACTGTCCACATGCACATCTCCCATACTGGTGTGCTCGTTTCACTACCTGGATTTTGGTTTCCACTTCTTTCTTTGAAATGACAAGCCTTCTTTCTGCATGCTACACACACCTTGTAGCAGTTTCAGCTTGAAGCATGTTGGTGCTCTCAAAACGCTGTGTAACTTCTGTAGGGTGTGTTACTCTCCAGCACTGAATACACTACTTAGAGCTCCTTTCACCACAGACACGCAAACACATCTTTCTGTGAAAGTTCTACCTCAGGTCACTTGGAAATGTAAGGTTTTCATGGAGAACATGAGGTCAATCATGGTTTTGCACTCTGCAACCAATAGAAATGTCCTTTTGTACATAGCCTTCTGAAATTCACATCAAAATACCCTTCTTTTCTGGTTTCTTGAATGTTCTCAACACATTAGGAGAAAGATCGTGTTTGAGCAAGAGTGATGTAGTGTGCGTTTTCCTGGATTTCAAGTGATTTGGGAAACATACTCCTTGTTTTTCCACATTGTGTAAGAAACAACATGAGGCTTGCAAGAGATTGAAACAATGCATCCCAAAACATATTCCTGCAGTGAAAACACATGTTTCTACAAAGACTTTGAAGGAGCAAGCAAAAGCCTAGTGGCAGAGTGTTCTTTCAGAGAGAAACACATGCATTTCATCCTTCTGGAGTGAGTTTTCAGCCTGGAATTCATTTGCATTTTGTACTGTGCAGAATGTAGCTACCTGCTCGGGGGTTGTCTCATAGAAGCACCTTTCCTGTAGGAGCTTGTTGCAACATTCATTGTTTGGCTAAGTTCTTTAGGGTTGGTTTTGGAAGGTCTTTCAACTTTGGCCAAAAACCGCTTCGTACGAAATTTTTTCACAGCGCTGTCTCCAAGTGTCCACAAAGAGCTGCTGCTTGAAACTGTCCACATGCACATCTCCCATACTGGTGTTCTCATTTCACTACCTGGATTTTGGTTTCCACTTCTTTCTTTGAAATGACAAGCCTTCTTTCTGCATGCTACACACACCTTGTAGCAGTTTCAGCTTGAAGCATGTTGGTGCTCTCAAAACGCTGTGTAACTTCTGTAGGGTGTGTTACTCTCCAGCACTGAATACACTACTTAGAGCTCCTTTCACCACAGACACGCAAACACATCTTTCTGTGAAAGTTCTACCTCAGGTCACTTGGAAATGTAAGGTTTTCATGGAGAACATGAGGTCAATCATGGTTTTGCACTCTGCAACCAATAGAAATGTCCTTTTGTACATAGCCTTCTGAAATTCACATCAAAATACCCTTCTTTTCTGGTTTCTTGAATGTTCTCAACACATTAGGAGAAAGATCGTGTTTGAGCAAGAGTGATGTAGTGTGCGTTTTCCTGGATTTCAAGTGATTTGGGAAACATACTCCTTGTTTTTCCACATTGTGTAAGAAACAACATGAGGCTTGCAAGAGATTGAAACAATGCATCCCAAAACGTATTCCTGCAGTGAAAACACATGTTTCTACAAAGACTTTGAAGGAGCAAGCAAAAGCCTAGTGGCAGAGTGTTCTTTCAGAGAGAAACACATGCATTTCATCCTTCTGGAGTGAGTTTTCAGCCTGGAATTCATTTGCATATTGTACTGTGCAGAATGTAGCTACCTGCTCGGGGGTTGTCTCATAGAAGCACCTTTCCTGTAGGAGCTTGTTGCAACATTCATTGTTTGGCTAAGTTCTTTAGGGTTGGTTTTGAAAGGTCTTTCAACTTTGGCCAAATCCCGCTTCGTACGAAATTTTTTCACAGCGCTGTCTCCAAGTGTCCACAAAGAGCTGCTGCTTGAAACTGTCCACATGCACATCTCCCATACTGGTGTGCTCGTTTCACTACCTGGATTTTGGTTTCCACTTCTTTCTTTGAAATGACAAGCCTTCTTTCTGCATGCTACACACACCTTGTAGCAGTTTCAGCTTGAAGCATGTTGGTGCTCTCAAAACGCTGTGTAACTTCTGTAAGGTGTGTTACTCTCCAGCACTGAATACACTACTTAGAGCTCCTTTCACCACAAACACGCAAACATATCTTTCTGTGAAAGTCCTACCTCAGGTCACTTGGAAATGTAAGGTTTTCATGGAGAACATGAGGTCAATCATGGTTTTGCACTCTGCAACCAATAGAAATGTCCTTTTGTACATAGCCATCTGAAATTCACATCAAAATACCCTTCTTTTCTGGTTTCTTGAATGTTCTCAACACATTAGGAGAAAGATCGTGTTTGAGCAAGAGTGATGTAGTGTGCGTTTTCCTGGATTTCAAGTGATTTGGGAAACATACTCCTTGTTTTTCCACATTGTGTAAGAAAAACATGAGGCTTGCAAGAGATTGAAACAATGCATCCCAAAACGTATTCCAGCAGTGAAAACACATGTTTCTACAAAGACTTTGAAGGAGCAAGCAAAAGCCTAGTGGCAGAGTGTTCTTTCAGAGAGAAACACATGCATTTCATTCTTCTGGAGTGAGTTTTCAGCCTGGAATTCATTTGCATTTTGTACTGTTCAGAATGTAGCTACCTGCTCGGGGGTTGTCTCATACAAGCACCTTTCTTGCAGGAGCTTGTTGCAACATTCATTGTTTGGCTATGTTCTTTAGGGTTGGTTTTGGAAGGTCTTTCAACTTTGGCCAAATCCCGCTTCGTACGAAATTTTTTCACAGCGCTGTCTCCAAGTGTCCACAAAGAGCTGCTGCATGAAACTGTCCACATGCACATCTCCCATACTGGTGTGCTCGTTTCACTACCTGGATTTTGGTTTCCACTTCTTTCTTTGAAATGACAAGCCTTCTTTCTGCATGCTACACACACCTTGTAGCAGTTTCAGCTTGAAGCATGTTGGTGCTCTCAAAACGCTGTGTAACTTCTGTAGGGTGTGTTACTCTCCAGCACTGAATACACTACTTAGAGCTCCTTTCACCACAGACACGCAAACACATCTTTCTGTGAAAGTCCTACCTCAGGTCACTTGGAAATGTAAGGTTTTCATGGAGAACATGAGGTCAATCATGGTTTTGCACTCTGCAACCAATAGAAATGTCCTTTTGTACATAGCCATCTGAAATTCACATCAAAATACCCTTCTTTTCTGGTTTCTTGAATGTTCTCAACACATTAGGAGAAAGATCGTGTTTGAGCAAGAGTGATGTAGTGTGCGTTTTCCTGGATTTCAAGTGATTTGGGAAACATACTCCTTGTTTTTCCACATTGTGTAAGAAACAACATGAGGCTTGCAAGAGATTGAAACAATGCATCCCAAAACGTATTCCAGCAGTGAAAACACATGTTTCTACAAAGACTTTGAAGGAGCAAGCAAAAGCCTAGTGGCAGAGTGTTCTTTCAGAGAGAAACACATGCATTTCATTCTTCTGGAGTGAGTTTTCAGCCTGGAATTCATTTGCATTTTGTACTGTTCAGAATGTAGCTACCTGCTCGGGGGTTGTCTCATACAAGCACCTTTCTTGCAGGAGCTTGTTGCAACATTCATTGTTTGGCTATGTTCTTTAGGGTTGGTTTTGGAAGGTCTTTCAACTTTGGCCAAATCCCGCTTCGTACGAAATTTTTTCACAGCGCTGTCTCCAAGTGTCCACAAAGAGCTGCTGCTTGAAACTGTCCACATGCACATCTCCCATACTGGTGTGCTCGTTTCACTACCTGGATTTTGGTTTCCACTTCTTTCTTTGAAATGACAAGCCTTCTTTCTGCATGCTACACACACCTTGTAGCAGTTTCAGCTTGAAGCATGTTGGTGCTCTCAAAACGCTGTGTAACTTCTGTAGGGTGTGTTACTCTCCAGCACTGAATACACTACTTAGAGCTCCTTTCACCACAGACACGCAAACACATCTTTCTGTGAAAGTTCTACCTCAGGTCACTTGGAAATGTAAGGTTTTCATGGAGAACATGAGGTCAATCATGGTTTTGCACTCTGCAACCAATAGAAATGTCCTTTTGTACATAGCCTTCTGAAATTCACATCAAAATACCCTTCTTTTCTGGTTTCTTGAATGTTCTCAACACATTAGGAGAAAGATCGTGTTTGAGCAAGAGTGATGTAGTGTGCGTTTTCCTGGATTTCAAGTGATTTGGGAAACATACTCCTTGTTTTTCCACATTGTGTAAGAAACAACATGAGGCTTGCAAGAGATTGAAACAATGCATCCCAAAACATATTCCTGCAGTGAAAACACATGTTTCTACAAAGACTTTGAAGGAGCAAGCAAAAGCCTAGTGGCAGAGTGTTCTTTCAGAGAGAAACACATGCATTTCATCCTTCTGGAGTGAGTTTTCAGCCTGGAATTCATTTGCATTTTGTACTGTGCAGAATGTAGCTACCTGCTCGGGGGTTGTCTCATAGAAGCACCTTTCCTGTAGGAGCTTGTTGCAACATTCATTGTTTGGCTAAGTTCTTTAGGGTTGGTTTTGGAAGGTCTTTCAACTTTGGCCAAATACCGCTTCGTACGAAATTTTTTCACAGCGCTGTCTCCAAGTGTCCACAAAGAGCTGCTGCTTGAAACTGTCCACATGCACATCTCCCATACTGGTGTTCTCATTTCACTACCTGGATTTTGGTTTCCACTTCTTTCTTTGAAATGACAAGCCTTCTTTCTGCATGCTACACACACCTTGTAGCAGTTTCAGCTTGAAGCATGTTGGTGCTCTCAAAACGCTGTGTAACTTCTGTAGGGTGTGTTACTCTCCAGCACTGAATACACTACTTAGAGCTCCTTTCACCACAGACACGCAAACACATCTTTCTGTGAAAGTTCTACCTCAGGTCACTTGGAAATGTAAGGTTTTCATGGAGAACATGAGGTCAATCATGGTTTTGCACTCTGCAACCAATAGAAATGTCCTTTTGTACATAGCCTTCTGAAATTCACATCAAAATACCCTTCTTTTCTGGTTTCTTGAATGTTCTCAACACATTAGGAGAAAGATCGTGTTTGAGCAAGAGTGATGTAGTGTGCGTTTTCCTGGATTTCAAGTGATTTGGGAAACATACTCCTTGTTTTTCCACATTGTGTAAGAAACAACATGAGGCTTGCAAGAGATTGAAACAATGCATCCCAAAACGTATTCCTGCAGTGAAAACACATGTTTCTACAAAGACTTTGAAGGAGCAAGCAAAAGCCTAGTGGCAGAGTGTTCTTTCAGAGAGAAACACATGCATTTCATCCTTCTGGAGTGAGTTTTCAGCCTGGAATTCATTTGCATTTTGTACTGTGCAGAATGTAGCTACCTGCTCGGGGGTTGTCTCATAGAAGCACCTTTCCTGTAGGAGCTTGTTGCAACATTCATTGTTTGGCTAAGTTCTTTAGGGTTGGTTTTGAAAGGTCTTTCAACTTTGGCCAAATCCCGCTTCGTACGAAATTTTTTCACAGCGCTGTCTCCAAGTGTCCACAAAGAGCTGCTGCTTGAAACTGTCCACATGCACATCTCCCATACTGGTGTGCTCGTTTCACTACCTGGATTTTGGTTTCCACTTCTTTCTTTGAAATGACAAGCCTTCTTTCTGCATGCTACACACACCTTGTAGCAGTTTCAGCTTGAAGCATGTTGGTGCTCTCAAAACGCTGTGTAACTTCTGTAAGGTGTGTTACTCTCCAGCACTGAATACACTACTTAGAGCTCCTTTCACCACAAACACGCAAACATATCTTTCTGTGAAGTCCTACCTCAGGTCACTTGGAAATGTAAGGTTTTCATGGAGAACATGAGGTCAATCATGGTTTTGCACTCTGCAACCAATAGAAATGTCCTTTTGTACATAGCCATCTGAAATTCACATCAAAATACCCTTCTTTTCTGGTTTCTTGAATGTTCTCAACACATTAGGAGAAAGATCGTGTTTGAGCAAGAGTGATGTAGTGTGCGTTTTCCTGGATTTCAAGTGATTTGGGAAACATACTCCTTGTTTTTCCACATTGTGTAAGAAAAACATGAGGCTTGCAAGAGATTGAAACAATGCATCCCAAAACGTATTCCAGCAGTGAAAACACATGTTTCTACAAAGACTTTGAAGGAGCAAGCAAAAGCCTAGTGGCAGAGTGTTCTTTCAGAGAGAAACACATGCATTTCATTCTTCTGGAGTGAGTTTTCAGCCTGGAATTCATTTGCATTTTGTACTGTTCAGAATGTAGCTACCTGCTCGGGGGTTGTCTCATACAAGCACCTTTCTTGCAGGAGCTTGTTGCAACATTCATTGTTTGGCTATGTTCTTTAGGGTTGGTTTTGGAAGGTCTTTCAACTTTGGCCAAATCCCGCTTCGTACGAAATTTTTTCACAGCGCTGTCTCCAAGTGTCCACAAAGAGCTGCTGCTTGAAACTGTCCACATGCACATCTCCCATACTGGTGTGCTCGTTTCACTACCTGGATTTTGGTTTCCACTTCTTTCTTTGAAATGACAAGCCTTCTTTCTGCATGCTACACACACCTTGTAGCAGTTTCAGCTTGAAGCATGTTGGTGCTCTCAAAACGCTGTGTAACTTCTGTAGGGTGTGTTACTCTCCAGCACTGAATACACTACTTAGAGCTCCTTTCACCACAGACACGCAAACACATCTTTCTGTGAAAGTTCTACCTCAGGTCACTTGGAAATGTAAGGTTTTCATGGAGAACATGAGGTCAATCATGGTTTTGCACTCTGCAACCAATAGAAATGTCCTTTTGTACATAGCCTTCTGAAATTCACATCAAAATACCCTTCTTTTCTGGTTTCTTGAATGTTCTCAACACATTAGGAGAAAGATCGTGTTTGAGCAAGAGTGATGTAGTGTGCGTTTTCCTGGATTTCAAGTGATTTGGGAAACATACTCCTTGTTTTTCCACATTGTGTAAGAAACAACATGAGGCTTGCAAGAGATTGAAACAATGCATCCCAAAACGTATTCCTGCAGTGAAAACACATGTTTCTACAAAGACTTTGAAGGAGCAAGCAAAAGCCTAGTGGCAGAGTGTTCTTTCAGAGAGAAACACATGCATTTCATCCTTCTGGAGTGAGTTTTCAGCCTGGAATTCATTTGCATTTTGTACTGTGCAGAATGTAGCTACCTGCTCGGGGGTTGTCTCATAGAAGCACCTTTCCTGTAGGAGCTTGTTGCAACATTCATTGTTTGGCTAAGTTCTTTAGGGTTGGTTTTGACAGGTCTTTCAACTTTGGCCAAATCCCGCTTCATACGAAATTTTTTCACAGCGCTGTCTCCAAATGTCCACAAAGAGCTGCCGCTTGAAACTGTCCACATGCACATCTCCCATACTGGTGTGCTCGTTTCACTACCTGGATTTTGGTTTCCACTTCTTTCTTTGAAATGACAAGCCTTCTTTCTGCATGCTACACACACCTTGTAGCAGTTTCAGCTTGAAGCATGTTGGTGCTCTCAAAACGCTGTGTAACTTCTGTAAGGTGTGTTACTCTCCAGCACTGAATACACTACTTAGAGCTCCTTTCACCACAGACACGCAAACACATCTTTCTGTGAAAGTCCTACCTCAGGTCACTTGGAAATGTAAGGTTTTCATGGAGAACATGAGGTCAATCATGGTTTTGCACTCTGCAACCAATAGAAATGTCCTTTTGTACATAGCCATCTGAAATTCACATCAAAATACCCTTCTTTTCTGGTTTCTTGAATGTTCTCAACACATTAGGAGAAAGATCGTGTTTGAGCAAGAGTGATGTAATGTGCGTTTTCCTGGATTTCAAGTGATTTGGGAAACATACTCCTTGTTTTTCCACATTGTGTAAGAAACAACATGAGGCTTGCAAGAGATTGAAACAATGCATCCCAAAACGTATTCCAGCAGTGAAAACACATGTTTCTACAAAGACTTTGAAGGAGCAAGCAAAAGCCTAGTGGCAGAGTGTTCTTTCAGAGAGAAACACATGCATTTCATTCTTCTGGAGTGAGTTTTCAGCCTGGAATTCATTTGCATTTTGTACTGTTCAGAATGTAGCTACCTGCTCGGGGGTTGTCTCATACAAGCACCTTTCTTGCAGGAGCTTGTTGCAACATTCATTGTTTGGCTATGTTCTTTAGGGTTGGTTTTGGAAGGTCTTTCAACTTTGGCCAAATCCCGCTTCGTACGAAATTTTTTCACAGCGCTGTCTCCAAGTGTCCACAAAGAGCTGCTGCTTGAAACTGTCCACATGCACATCTCCCATACTGGTGTGCTCGTTTCACTACCTGGATTTTGGTTTCCACTTCTTTCTTTGAAATGACAAGCCTTCTTTCTGCATGCTACACACACCTTGTAGCAGTTTCAGCTTGAAGCATGTTGGTGCTCTCAAAACGCTGTGTAACTTCTGTAGGGTGTGTTACTCTCCAGCACTGAATACACTACTTAGAGCTCCTTTCACCACAGACACGCAAACACATCTTTCTGTGAAAGTTCTACCTCAGGTCACTTGGAAATGTAAGGTTTTCATGGAGAACATGAGGTCAATCATGGTTTTGCACTCTGCAACCAATAGAAATGTCCTTTTGTACATAGCCTTCTGAAATTCACATCAAAATACCCTTCTTTTCTGGTTTCTTGAATGTTCTCAACACATTAGGAGAAAGATCGTGTTTGAGCAAGAGTGATGTAGTGTGCGTTTTCCTGGATTTCAAGTGATTTGGGAAACATACTCCTTGTTTTTCCACATTGTGTAAGAAACAACATGAGGCTTGCAAGAGATTGAAACAATGCATCCCAAAACGTATTCCTGCAGTGAAAACACATGTTTCTACAAAGACTTTGAAGGAGCAAGCAAAAGCCTAGTGGCAGAGTGTTCTTTCAGAGAGAAACACATGCATTTCATTCTTCTGGAGTGAGTTTTCAGCCTGGAATTCATTTGCATTTTGTACTGTTCAGAATGTAGCTACCTGCTCGGGGGTTGTCTCATACAAGCACCTTTCTTGCAGGAGCTTGTTGCAACATTCATTGTTTGGCTATGTTCTTTAGGGTTGGTTTTGGAAGGTCTTTCAACTTTGGCCAAATCCCGCTTCGTACGAAATTTTTTCACAGCGCTGTCTCCAAGTGTCCACAAAGAGCTGCTGCTTGAAACTGTCCACATGCACATCTCCCATACTGGTGTGCTCGTTTCACTACCTGGATTTTGGTTTCCACTTCTTTCTTTGAAATGACAAGCCTTCTTTCTGCATGCTACACACACCTTGTAGCAGTTTCAGCTTGAAGCATGTTGGTGCTCTCAAAACGCTGTGTAACTTCTGTAGGGTGTGTTACTCTCCAGCACTGAATACACTACTTAGAGCTCCTTTCACCACAGACACGCAAACACATCTTTCTGTGAAAGTTCTACCTCAGGTCACTTGGAAATGTAAGGTTTTCATGGAGAACATGAGGTCAATCATGGTTTTGCACTCTGCAACCAATAGAAATGTCCTTTTGTACATAGCCTTCTGAAATTCACATCAAAATACCCTTCTTTTCTGGTTTCTTGAATGTTCTCAACACATTAGGAGAAAGATCGTGTTTGAGCAAGAGTGATGTAGTGTGCGTTTTCCTGGATTTCAAGTGATTTGGGAAACATACTCCTTGTTTTTCCACATTGTGTAAGAAACAACATGAGGCTTGCAAGAGATTGAAACAATGCATCCCAAAACGTATTCCTGCAGTGAAAACACATGTTTCTACAAAGACTTTGAAGGAGCAAGCAAAAGCCTAGTGGCAGAGTGTTCTTTCAGAGAGAAACACATGCATTTCATCCTTCTGGAGTGAGTTTTCAGCCTGGAATTCATTTGCATTTTGTACTGTGCAGAATGTAGCTACCTGCTCGGGGGTTGTCTCATAGAAGCACCTTTCCTGTAGGAGCTTGTTGCAACATTCATTGTTTGGCTAAGTTCTTTAGGGTTGGTTTTGACAGGTCTTTCAACTTTGGCCAAATCCCGCTTCATACGAAATTTTTTCACAGCGCTGTCTCCAAATGTCCACAAAGAGCTGCCGCTTGAAACTGTCCACATGCACATCTCCCATACTGGTGTGCTCGTTTCACTACCTGGATTTTGGTTTCCACTTCTTTCTTTGAAATGACAAGCCTTCTTTCTGCATGCTACACACACCTTGTAGCAGTTTCAGCTTGAAGCATGTTGGTGCTCTCAAAACGCTGTGTAACTTCTGTAAGGTGTGTTACTCTCCAGCACTGAATACACTACTTAGAGCTCCTTTCACCACAGACACGCAAACACATCTTTCTGTGAAAGTCCTACCTCAGGTCACTTGGAAATGTAAGGTTTTCATGGAGAACATGAGGTCAATCATGGTTTTGCACTCTGCAACCAATAGAAATGTCCTTTTGTACATAGCCATCTGAAATTCACATCAAAATACCCTTCTTTTCTGGTTTCTTGAATGTTCTCAACACATTAGGAGAAAGATCGTGTTTGAGCAAGAGTGATGTAGTGTGCGTTTTCCTGGATTTCAAGTGATTTGGGAAACATACTCCTTGTTTTTCCACATTGTGTAAGAAACAACATGAGGCTTGCAAGAGATTGAAACAATGCATCCCAAAACGTATTCCAGCAGTGAAAACACATGTTTCTACAAAGACTTTGAAGGAGCAAGCAAAAGCCTAGTGGCAGAGTGTTCTTTCAGAGAGAAACACATGCATTTCATTCTTCTGGAGTGAGTTTTCAGCCTGGAATTCATTTGCATTTTGTACTGTTCAGAATGTAGCTACCTGCTCGGGGGTTGTCTCATACAAGCACCTTTCTTGCAGGAGCTTGTTGCAACATTCATTGTTTGGCTATGTTCTTTAGGGTTGGTTTTGGAAGGTCTTTCAACTTTGGCCAAATCCCGCTTCGTACGAAATTTTTTCACAGCGCTGTCTCCAAGTGTCCACAAAGAGCTGCTGCTTGAAACTGTCCACATGCACATCTCCCATACTGGTGTGCTCGTTTCACTACCTGGATTTTGGTTTCCACTTCTTTCTTTGAAATGACAAGCCTTCTTTCTGCATGCTACACACACCTTGTAGCAGTTTCAGCTTGAAGCATGTTGGTGCTCTCAAAACGCTGTGTAACTTCTGTAGGGTGTGTTACTCTCCAGCACTGAATACACTACTTAGAGCTCCTTTCACCACAGACACGCAAACACATCTTTCTGTGAAAGTTCTACCTCAGGTCACTTGGAAATGTAAGGTTTTCATGGAGAACATGAGGTCAATCATGGTTTTGCACTCTGCAACCAATAGAAATGTCCTTTTGTACATAGCCTTCTGAAATTCACATCAAAATACCCTTCTTTTCTGGTTTCTTGAATGTTCTCAACACATTAGGAGAAAGATCGTGTTTGAGCAAGAGTGATGTAGTGTGCGTTTTCCTGGATTTCAAGTGATTTGGGAAACATACTCCTTGTTTTTCCACATTGTGTAAGAAACAACATGAGGCTTGCAAGAGATTGAAACAATGCATCCCAAAACGTATTCCAGCAGTGAAAACACATGTTTCTACAAAGACTTTGAAGGAGCAAGCAAAAGCCTAGTGGCAGAGTGTTCTTTCAGAGAGAAACACATGCATTTCATTCTTCTGGAGTGAGTTTTCAGCCTGGAATTCATTTGCATTTTGTACTGTTCAGAATGTAGCTACCTGCTCGGGGGTTGTCTCATACAAGCACCTTTCTTGCAGGAGCTTGTTGCAACATTCATTGTTTGGCTATGTTCTTTAGGGTTGGTTTTGGAAGGTCTTTCAACTTTGGCCAAATCCCGCTTCGTACGAAATTTTTTCACAGCGCTGTCTCCAAGTGTCCACAAAGAGCTGCTGCTTGAAACTGTCCACATGCACATCTCCCATACTGGTGTGCTCGTTTCACTACCTGGATTTTGGTTTCCACTTCTTTCTTTGAAATGACAAGCCTTCTTTCTGCATGCTACACACACCTTGTAGCAGTTTCAGCTTGAAGCATGTTGGTGCTCTCAAAACGCTGTGTAACTTCTGTAGGGTGTGTTACTCTCCAGCACTGAATACACTACTTAGAGCTCCTTTCACCACAGACACGCAAACACATCTTTCTGTGAAAGTTCTACCTCAGGTCACTTGGAAATGTAAGGTTTTCATGGAGAACATGAGGTCAATCATGGTTTTGCACTCTGCAACCAATAGAAATGTCCTTTTGTACATAGCCTTCTGAAATTCACATCAAAATACCCTTCTTTTCTGGTTTCTTGAATGTTCTCAACACATTAGGAGAAAGATCGTGTTTGAGCAAGAGTGATGTAGTGTGCGTTTTCCTGGATTTCAAGTGATTTGGGAAACATACTCCTTGTTTTTCCACATTGTGTAAGAAACAACATGAGGCTTGCAAGAGATTGAAACAATGCATCCCAAAACGTATTCCTGCAGTGAAAACACATGTTTCTACAAAGACTTTGAAGGAGCAAGCAAAAGCCTAGTGGCAGAGTGTTCTTTCAGAGAGAAACACATGCATTTCATCCTTCTGGAGTGAGTTTTCAGCCTGGAATTCATTTGCATTTTGTACTGTGCCGAATGTAGCTACCTGCTCGGGGGTTGTCTCATAGAAGCACCTTTCCTGTAGGAGCTTGTTGCAACATTCATTTTTTGGCTAAGTTCTTTAGGGTTGGTTTTGACAGGTCTTTCAACTTTGGCCAAATCCCGCTTCATACGAAATTTTTTCACAGCGCTGTCTCCAAATGTCCACAAAGAGCTGCTGCTTGAAACTGTCCACATGCACATCTCCCATACTGGTGTGCTCGTTTCACTACCTGGATTTTGGTTTCCACTCCTTTCTTTGAAATGACAAGCCTTCTTTCTGCATGCTACACACACCTTGTAGCAGTTTCAGCTTGAAGCATGTTGGTGCTCTCAAAACGCTGTGTAACTTCTGTAAGGTGTGTTACTCTCCAGCACTGAATACACTACTTAGAGCTCCTTTCACCACAGACACGCAAACACATCTTTGTGTGAAAGTCCTACCTCAGGTCACTTGGAAATGTAAGGTTTTCATGGAGAACATGAGGTCAATCATGGTTTTGCACTCTGCAACCAATAGAAATGTCCTTTTGTACATAGCCTTCTGAAATTCACATCAAAATACCCTTCTTTTCTGGTTTCTTGAATGTTCTCAACACATTAGGAGAAAGATCGTGTTTGAGCAAGAGTGATGTAGTGTGCGTTTTCCTGGATTTCAAGTGATTTGGGAAACATACTCCTTGTTTTTCCACATTGTGTAAGAAACAACATTAGGCTTGCAAGAGATTGAAACAATGCATCCCAAAACATATTCCTGCAGTGAAAACACATGTTTCTACAAAGACTTTGAAGGAGCAAGCAAAAGCCTAGTGGCAGAGTGTTCTTTCAGAGAGAAACACATGCATTTCATCCTTCTGGAGTGAGTTTTCAGCCTGGAATTCATTTGCATTTTGTACTGTGCAGAATGTAGCTACCTGCTCGGGGGTTGTCTCATAGAAGCACCTTTCCTGTAGGAGCTTGATGCAACATTCATTGTTTGGCTAAGTTCTTTAGGGTTGGTTTTGACAGGTCTTTCAACTTTGGCCAAATCCCGCTTCATACGAAATTTTTTCACAGCGCTGTCTCCAAATGTCCACAAAGAGCTGCTGCTTGAAACTGTCCACATGCACATCTCCCATACTGGTGTGCTCGTTTCACTACCTGGATTTTGGTTTCCACTTCTTTCTTTGAAATGACAAGCCTTCTTTCTGCATGCTACACACACCTTGTAGCAGTTTCAGCTTGAAGCATGTTGGTGCTCTCAAAACGCTGTGTAACTTCTGTAAGGTGTGTTACTCTCCAGCACTGAATACACTACTTAGAGCTCCTTTCACCACAAACACGCAAACATATCTTTCTGTGAAGTCCTACCTCAGGTCACTTGGAAATGTAAGGTTTTCATGGAGAACATGAGGTCAATCATGGTTTTGCACTCTGCAACCAATAGAAATGTCCTTTTGTACATAGCCATCTGAAATTCACATCAAAATACCCTTCTTTTCTGGTTTCTTGAATGTTCTCAACACATTAGGAGAAAGATCGTGTTTGAGCAAGAGTGATGTAGTGTGCGTTTTCCTGGATTTCAAGTGATTTGGGAAACATACTCCTTGTTTTTCCACATTGTGTAAGAAAAACATGAGGCTTGCAAGAGATTGAAACAATGCATCCCAAAACGTATTCCAGCAGTGAAAACACATGTTTCTACAAAGACTTTGAAGGAGCAAGCAAAAGCCTAGTGGCAGAGTGTTCTTTCAGAGAGAAACACATGCATTTCATTCTTCTGGAGTGAGTTTTCAGCCTGGAATTCATTTGCATTTTGTACTGTTCAGAATGTAGCTACCTGCTCGGGGGTTGTCTCATACAAGCACCTTTCTTGCAGGAGCTTGTTGCAACATTCATTGTTTGGCTATGTTCTTTAGGGTTGGTTTTGGAAGGTCTTTCAACTTTGGCCAAATCCCGCTTCGTACGAAATTTTTTCACAGCGCTGTCTCCAAGTGTCCACAAAGAGCTGCTGCTTGAAACTGTCCACATGCACATCTCCCATACTGGTGTGCTCGTTTCACTACCTGGATTTTGGTTTCCACTTCTTTCTTTGAAATGACAAGCCTTCTTTCTGCATGCTACACACACCTTGTAGCAGTTTCAGCTTGAAGCATGTTGGTGCTCTCAAAACGCTGTGTAACTTCTGTAGGGTGTGTTACTCTCCAGCACTGAATACACTACTTAGAGCTCCTTTCACCACAGACACGCAAACACATCTTTCTGTGAAAGTTCTACCTCAGGTCACTTGGAAATGTAAGGTTTTCATGGAGAACATGAGGTCAATCATGGTTTTGCACTCTGCAACCAATAGAAATGTCCTTTTGTACATAGCCTTCTGAAATTCACATCAAAATACCCTTCTTTTCTGGTTTCTTGAATGTTCTCAACACATTAGGAGAAAGATCGTGTTTGAGCAAGAGTGATGTAGTGTGCGTTTTCCTGGATTTCAAGTGATTTGGGAAACATACTCCTTGTTTTTCCACATTGTGTAAGAAACAACATGAGGCTTGCAAGAGATTGAAACAATGCATCCCAAAACGTATTCCTGCAGTGAAAACACATGTTTCTACAAAGACTTTGAAGGAGCAAGCAAAAGCCTAGTGGCAGAGTGTTCTTTCAGAGAGAAACACATGCATTTCATCCTTCTGGAGTGAGTTTTCAGCCTGGAATTCATTTGCATTTTGTACTGTGCAGAATGTAGCTACCTGCTCGGGGGTTGTCTCATAGAAGCACCTTTCCTGTAGGAGCTTGTTGCAACATTCATTGTTTGGCTAAGTTCTTTAGGGTTGGTTTTGACAGGTCTTTCAACTTTGGCCAAATCCCGCTTCATACGAAATTTTTTCACAGCGCTGTCTCCAAATGTCCACAAAGAGCTGCCGCTTGAAACTGTCCACATGCACATCTCCCATACTGGTGTGCTCGTTTCACTACCTGGATTTTGGTTTCCACTTCTTTCTTTGAAATGACAAGCCTTCTTTCTGCATGCTACACACACCTTGTAGCAGTTTCAGCTTGAAGCATGTTGGTGCTCTCAAAACGCTGTGTAACTTCTGTAAGGTGTGTTACTCTCCAGCACTGAATACACTACTTAGAGCTCCTTTCACCACAGACACGCAAACACATCTTTCTGTGAAAGTCCTACCTCAGGTCACTTGGAAATGTAAGGTTTTCATGGAGAACATGAGGTCAATCATGGTTTTGCACTCTGCAACCAATAGAAATGTCCTTTTGTACATAGCCATCTGAAATTCACATCAAAATACCCTTCTTTTCTGGTTTCTTGAATGTTCTCAACACATTAGGAGAAAGATCGTGTTTGAGCAAGAGTGATGTAGTGTGCGTTTTCCTGGATTTCAAGTGATTTGGGAAACATACTCCTTGTTTTTCCACATTGTGTAAGAAACAACATGAGGCTTGCAAGAGATTGAAACAATGCATCCCAAAACGTATTCCAGCAGTGAAAACACATGTTTCTACAAAGACTTTGAAGGAGCAAGCAAAAGCCTAGTGGCAGAGTGTTCTTTCAGAGAGAAACACATGCATTTCATTCTTCTGGAGTGAGTTTTCAGCCTGGAATTCATTTGCATTTTGTACTGTTCAGAATGTAGCTACCTGCTCGGGGGTTGTCTCATACAAGCACCTTTCTTGCAGGAGCTTGTTGCAACATTCATTGTTTGGCTATGTTCTTTAGGGTTGGTTTTGGAAGGTCTTTCAACTTTGGCCAAATCCCGCTTCGTACGAAATTTTTTCACAGCGCTGTCTCCAAGTGTCCACAAAGAGCTGCTGCTTGAAACTGTCCACATGCACATCTCCCATACTGGTGTGCTCGTTTCACTACCTGGATTTTGGTTTCCACTTCTTTCTTTGAAATGACAAGCCTTCTTTCTGCATGCTACACACACCTTGTAGCAGTTTCAGCTTGAAGCATGTTGGTGCTCTCAAAACGCTGTGTAACTTCTGTAGGGTGTGTTACTCTCCAGCACTGAATACACTACTTAGAGCTCCTTTCACCACAGACACGCAAACACATCTTTCTGTGAAAGTTCTACCTCAGGTCACTTGGAAATGTAAGGTTTTCATGGAGAACATGAGGTCAATCATGGTTTTGCACTCTGCAACCAATAGAAATGTCCTTTTGTACATAGCCTTCTGAAATTCACATCAAAATACCCTTCTTTTCTGGTTTCTTGAATGTTCTCAACACATTAGGAGAAAGATCGTGTTTGAGCAAGAGTGATGTAGTGTGCGTTTTCCTGGATTTCAAGTGATTTGGGAAACATACTCCTTGTTTTTCCACATTGTGTAAGAAACAACATGAGGCTTGCAAGAGATTGAAACAATGCATCCCAAAACGTATTCCTGCAGTGAAAACACATGTTTCTACAAAGACTTTGAAGGAGCAAGCAAAAGCCTAGTGGCAGAGTGTTCTTTCAGAGAGAAACACATGCATTTCATCCTTCTGGAGTGAGTTTTCAGCCTGGAATTCATTTGCATTTTGTACTGTGCAGAATGTAGCTACCTGCTCGGGGGTTGTCTCATAGAAGCACCTTTCCTGTAGGAGCTTGTTGCAACATTCATTTTTTGGCTAAGTTCTTTAGGGTTGGTTTTGACAGGTCTTTCAACTTTGGCCAAATCCCGCTTCATACGAAATTTTTTCACAGCGCTGTCTCCAAATGTCCACAAAGAGCTGCTGCTTGAAACTGTCCACATGCACATCTCCCATACTGGTGTGCTCGTTTCACTACCTGGATTTTGGTTTCCACTCCTTTCTTTGAAATGACAAGCCTTCTTTCTGCATGCTACACACACCTTGTAGCAGTTTCAGCTTGAAGCATGTTGGTGCTCTCAAAACGCTGTGTAACTTCTGTAGGGTGTCTTACTCTCCAGCACTGAATACACTACTTAGAGCTCCTTTCACCACAGACACGCAAACACATCTTTCTGTGAAAGTCCTACCTCAGGTCACTTGGAAATGTAAGGTTTTCATGGAGAACATGAGGTCAATCATGGTTTTGCACTCTGCAACCAATAGAAATGTCCTTTTGTACATAGCCTTCTGAAATTCACATCAAAATACCCTTCTTTTCTGGTTTCTTGAATGTTCTCAACACATTAGGAGAAAGATCGTGTTTGAGCAAGAGTGATGTAGTGTGCGTTTTCCTGGATTTCAAGTGATTTGGGAAACATACTCCTTGTTTTTCCACATTGTGTAAGAAACAACATGAGGCTTGCAAGAGATTGAAACAATGCATCCCAAAACATATTCCTGCAGTGAAAACACATGTTTCTACAAAGACTTTGAAGGAGCAAGCAAAAGCCTAGTGGCAGAGTGTTCTTTCAGAGAGAAACACATGCATTTCATCCTTCTGGAGTGAGTTTTCAGCCTGGAATTCATTTGCATTTTGTACTGTGCAGAATGTAGCTACCTGCTCGGGGGTTGTCTCATAGAAGCACCTTTCCTGTAGGAGCTTGATGCAACATTCATTGTTTGGCTAAGTTCTTTAGGGTTGGTTTTGACAGGTCTTTCAACTTTGGCCAAATCCCGCTTCATACGAAATTTTTTCACAGCGCTGTCTCCAAATGTCCACAAAGAGCTGCTGCTTGAAACTGTCCACATGCACATCTCCCATACTGGTGTGCTCGTTTCACTACCTGGATTTTGGTTTCCACTTCTTTCTTTGAAATGACAAGCCTTCTTTCTGCATGCTACACACACCTTGTAGCAGTTTCAGCTTGAAGCATGTTGGTGCTCTCAAAACGCTGTGTAACTTCTGTAAGGTGTGTTACTCTCCAGCACTGAATACACTACTTAGAGCTCCTTTCACCACAGACACGCAAACACATCTTTCTGTGAAAGTCCTACCTCAGGTCACTTGGAAATGTAAGGTTTTCATGGAGAACATGAGGTCAATCATGGTTTTGCACTCTGCAACCAATAGAAATGTCCTTTTGTACATAGCCATCTGAAATTCACATCAAAATACCCTTCTTTTCTGGTTTCTTGAATGTTCTCAACACATTAGGAGAAAGATCGTGTTTGAGCAAGAGTGATGTAGTGTGCGTTTTCCTGGATTTCAAGTGATTTGGGAAACATACTCCTTGTTTTTCCACATTGTGTAAGAAAAACATGAGGCTTGCAAGAGATTGAAACAATGCATCCCAAAACGTATTCCAGCAGTGAAAACACATGTTTCTACAAAGACTTTGAAGGAGCAAGCAAAAGCCTAGTGGCAGAGTGTACTTTCAGAGAGAAACACATGCATTTCATTCTTCTGGAGTGAGTTTTCAGCCTGGAATTCATTTGCATTTTGTACTGTTCAGAATGTAGCTACCTGCTCGGGGGTTGTCTCATACAAGCACCTTTCTTGTAGGAGCTTGTTGCAACATTCATTGTTTGGCTATGTTCTTTAGGGTTGGTTTTGGAAGGTCTTTCAACTTTGGCCAAATCCCGCTTCGTACGAAATTTTTTCACAGCGCTGTCTCCAAGTGTCCACAAAGAGCTGCTGCTTGAAACTGTCCACATGCACATCTCCCATACTGGTGTGCTCGTTTCACTACCTGGATTTTGGTTTCCACTTCTTTCTTTGAAATGACAAGCCTTCTTTCTGCATGCTACACACACCTTGTAGCAGTTTCAGCTTGAAGCATGTTGGTGCTCTCAAAACGCTGTGTAACTTCTGTAGGGTGTCTTACTCTCCAGCACTGAATACACTACTTAGAGCTCCTTTCACCACAGACACGCAAACACATCTTTCTGTGAAAGTTCTACCTCAGGTCACTTGGAAATGTAAGGTTTTCATGGAGAACATGAGGTCAATCATGGTTTTGCACTCTGCAACCAATAGAAATGCCCTTTTGTACATAGCCTTCTGAAATTCACATCAAAATACCCTTCTTTTCTGGTTTCTTGAATGTCCTCAACACATTAGGAGAAAGATCGTGTTTGAGCAAGAGTGATGTAGTGTGCGTTTTCCTGGATTTCAAGTGATTTGGGAAACATACTCCTTGTTTTTCCACATTGTGTAAGAAACAACATTAGGCTTGCAAGAGATTGAAACAATGCATCCCAAAACATATTCCTGCAGTGAAAACACATGTTTCTACAAAGACTTTGAAGGAGCAAGCAAAAGCCTAGTGGCAGAGTGTTCTTTCAGAGAGAAACACATGCATTTCATCCTTCTGGAGTGAGTTTTCAGCCTGGAATTCATTTGCATTTTGTACTGTGCAGAATGTAGCTACCTGCTCGGGGGTTGTCTCATAGAAGCACCTTTCCTGTAGGAGCTTGATGCAACATTCATTGTTTGGCTAAGTTCTTTAGGGTTGGTTTTGACAGGTCTTTCAACTTTGGCCAAATCCCGCTTCATACGAAATTTTTTCACAGCGCTGTCTCCAAATGTCCACAAAGAGCTGCTGCTTGAAACTGTCCACATGCACATCTCCCATACTGGTGTGCTCGTTTCACTACCTGGATTTTGGTTTCCACTTCTTTCTTTGAAATGACAAGCCTTCTTTCTGCATGCTACACACACCTTGTAGCAGTTTCAGCTTGAAGCATGTTGGTGCTCTCAAAACGCTGTGTAACTTCTGTAAGGTGTGTTACTCTCCAGCACTGAATACACTACTTAGAGCTCCTTTCACCACAGACACGCAAACACATCTTTCTGTGAAAGTCCTACCTCAGGTCACTTGGAAATGTAAGGTTTTCATGGAGAACATGAGGTCAATCATGGTTTTGCACTCTGCAACCAATAGAAATGTCCTTTTGTACATAGCCATCTGAAATTCACATCAAAATACCCTTCTTTTCTGGTTTCTTGAATGTTCTCAACACATTAGGAGAAAGATCGTGTTTGAGCAAGAGTGATGTAGTGTGCGTTTTCCTGGATTTCAAGTGATTTGGGAAACATACTCCTTGTTTTTCCACATTGTGTAAGAAACAACATTAGGCTTGCAAGAGATTGAAACAATGCATCCCAAAACGTATTCCTGCAGTGAAAACACATGTTTGTACAAAGACTTTGAAGGAGCAAGCAAAAGCCTAGTGGCAGAGTGTTCTTTCAGAGAGAAACACATGCATTTCATCCTTCTGGAGTGAGTTTTCAGCCTGGAATTCATTTGCATTTTGTACTGTGCAGAATGTAGCTACCTGCTCGGGGGTTGTCTCATAGAAGCACCTTTCCTGTAGGAGCTTGTTGCAACATTCATTGTTTGGCTAAGTTCTTTAGGGTTGGTTTTTAAAGGTCTTTCAACTTTGGCCAAATCCCGCTTCGTACGAAATTTTTTCACAGCGCTGTCTCCAAGTGTCCACAAAGAGCTGCTGCTTGAAACTGTCCACATGCACATCTCCCATACTGGTGTGCTCGTTTCACTACCTGGATTTTGGTTTCCACTTCTTTCTTTGAAATGACAAGCCTTCTTTCTGCATGCTACACACACCTTGTAGCAGTTTCAGCTTGAAGCATGTTGGTGCTCTCAAAACGCTGTGTAACTTCTGTAAGGTGTGTTACTCTCCAGCACTGAATACACTACTTAGAGCTCCTTTCACCACAAACACGCAAACATATCTTTCTGTGAAGTCCTACCTCAGGTCACTTGGAAATGTAAGGTTTTCATGGAGAACATGAGGTCAATCATGGTTTTGCACTCTGCAACCAATAGAAATGTCCTTTTGTACATAGCCATCTGAAATTCACATCAAAATACCCTTCTTTTCTGGTTTCTTGAATGTTCTCAACACATTAGGAGAAAGATCGTGTTTGAGCAAGAGTGATGTAGTGTGCGTTTTCCTGGATTTCAAGTGATTTGGGAAACATACTCCTTGTTTTTCCACATTGTGTAAGAAAAACATGAGGCTTGCAAGAGATTGAAACAATGCATCCCAAAACGTATTCCAGCAGTGAAAACACATGTTTCTACAAAGACTTTGAAGGAGCAAGCAAAAGCCTAGTGGCAGAGTGTTCTTTCAGAGAGAAACACATGCATTTCATTCTTCTGGAGTGAGTTTTCAGCCTGGAATTCATTTGCATTTTGTACTGTTCAGAATGTAGCTACCTGCTCGGGGGTTGTCTCATACAAGCACCTTTCTTGCAGGAGCTTGTTGCAACATTCATTGTTTGGCTATGTTCTTTAGGGTTGGTTTTGGAAGGTCTTTCAACTTTGGCCAAATCCCGCTTCGTACGAAATTTTTTCACAGCGCTGTCTCCAAGTGTCCACAAAGAGCTGCTGCTTGAAACTGTCCACATGCACATCTCCCATACTGGTGTGCTCGTTTCACTACCTGGATTTTGGTTTCCACTTCTTTCTTTGAAATGACAAGCCTTCTTTCTGCATGCTACACACACCTTGTAGCAGTTTCAGCTTGAAGCATGTTGGTGCTCTCAAAACGCTGTGTAACTTCTGTAGGGTGTGTTACTCTCCAGCACTGAATACACTACTTAGAGCTCCTTTCACCACAGACACGCAAACACACCTTTCTGTGAAAGTCCTACCTCAGGTCACTTGGAAATGTAAGGTTTTCATGGAGAACATGAGGTCAATCATGGTTTTGCACTCTGCAACCAATAGAAATGTCCTTTTGTACATAGCCATCTGAAATTCACATCAAAATACCCTTCTTTTCTGGTTTCTTGAATGTTCTCAACACATTAGGAGAAAGATCGTGTTTGAGCAAGAGTGATGTAGTGTGCGTTTTCCTGGATTTCAAGTGATTTGGGAAACATACTCCTTGTTTTTCCACATTGTGTAAGAAACAACATGAGGCTTGCAAGAGATTGAAACAATGCATCCCAAAACGTATTCCAGCAGTGAAAACACATGTTTCTACAAAGACTTTGAAGGAGCAAGCAAAAGCCTAGTGGCAGAGTGTTCTTTCAGAGAGAAACACATGCATTTCATTCTTCTGGAGTGAGTTTTCAGCCTGGAATTCATTTGCATTTTGTACTGTTCAGAATGTAGCTACCTGCTCGGGGGTTGTCTCATACAAGCACCTTTCTTGCAGGAGCTTGTTGCAACATTCATTGTTTGGCTATGTTCTTTAGGGTTGGTTTTGGAAGGTCTTTCAACTTTGGCCAAATCCCGCTTCGTACGAAATTTTTTCACAGCGCTGTCTCCAAGTGTCCACAAAGAGCTGCTGCTTGAAACTGTCCACATGCACATCTCCCATACTGGTGTGCTCGTTTCACTACCTGGATTTTGGTTTCCACTTCTTTCTTTGAAATGACAAGCCTTCTTTCTGCATGCTACACACACCTTGTAGCAGTTTCAGCTTGAAGCATGTTGGTGCTCTCAAAACGCTGTGTAACTTCTGTAGGGTGTGTTACTCTCCAGCACTGAATACACTACTTAGAGCTCCTTTCACCACAGACACGCAAACACATCTTTCTGTGAAAGTTCTACCTCAGGTCACTTGGAAATGTAAGGTTTTCATGGAGAACATGAGGTCAATCATGGTTTTGCACTCTGCAACCAATAGAAATGTCCTTTTGTACATAGCCTTCTGAAATTCACATCAAAATACCCTTCTTTTCTGGTTTCTTGAATGTTCTCAACACATTAGGAGAAAGATCGTGTTTGAGCAAGAGTGATGTAGTGTGCGTTTTCCTGGATTTCAAGTGATTTGGGAAACATACTCCTTGTTTTTCCACATTGTGTAAGAAACAACATGAGGCTTGCAAGAGATTGAAACAATGCATCCCAAAACGTATTCCTGCAGTGAAAACACATGTTTCTACAAAGACTTTGAAGGAGCAAGCAAAAGCCTAGTGGCAGAGTGTTCTTTCAGAGAGAAACACATGCATTTCATCCTTCTGGAGTGAGTTTTCAGCCTGGAATTCATTTGCATTTTGTACTGTGCAGAATGTAGCTACCTGCTCGGGGGTTGTCTCATAGAAGCACCTTTCCTGTAGGAGCTTGTTGCAACATTCATTTTTTGGCTAAGTTCTTTAGGGTTGGTTTTGACAGGTCTTTCAACTTTGGCCAAATCCCGCTTCATACGAAATTTTTTCACAGCGCTGTCTCCAAATGTCCACAAAGAGCTGCTGCTTGAAACTGTCCACATGCACATCTCCCATACTGGTGTGCTCGTTTCACTACCTGGATTTTGGTTTCCACTCCTTTCTTTGAAATGACAAGCCTTCTTTCTGCATGATACACACACCTTGTAGCAGTTTCAGCTTGAAGCATGTTGGTGCTCTCAAAACGCTGTGTAACTTCTGTAGGGTGTGTTACTCTCCAGCACTGAATACACTACTTAGAGCTCCTTTCACCACAGACACGCAAACACATCTTTCTGTGAAAGTCCTACCTCAGGTCACTTGGAAATGTAAGGTTTTCATGGAGAACATGAGGTCAATCATGGTTTTGCACTCTGCAACCAATAGAAATGTCCTTTTGTACATAGCCTTCTGAAATTCACATCAAAATACCCTTCTTTTCTGGTTTCTTGAATGTTCTCAACACATTAGGAGAAAGATCGTGTTTGAGCAAGAGTGATGTAGTGTGCGTTTTCCTGGATTTCAAGTGATTTGGGAAACATACTCCTTGTTTTTCCACATTGTGTAAGAAACAACATTAGGCTTGCAAGAGATTGAAACAATGCATCCCAAAACATATTCCTGCAGTGAAAACACATGTTTCTACAAAGACTTTGAAGGAGCAAGCAAAAGCCTAGTGGCAGAGTGTTCTTTCAGAGAGAAACACATGCATTTCATCCTTCTGGAGTGAGTTTTCAGCCTGGAATTCATTTGCATTTTGTACTGTGCAGAATGTAGCTACCTGCTCGGGGGTTGTCTCATAGAAGCACCTTTCCTGTAGGAGCTTGATGCAACATTCATTGTTTGGCTAAGTTCTTTAGGGTTGGTTTTGACAGGTCTTTCAACTTTGGCCAAATCCCGCTTCATACGAAATTTTTTCACAGCGCTGTCTCCAAATGTCCACAAAGAGCTGCTGCTTGAAACTGTCCACATGCACATCTCCCATACTGGTGTGCTCGTTTCACTACCTGGATTTTGGTTTCCACTTCTTTCTTTGAAATGACAAGCCTTCTTTCTGCATGCTACACACACCTTGTAGCAGTTTCAGCTTGAAGCATGTTGGTGCTCTCAAAACGCTGTGTAACTTCTGTAAGGTGTGTTACTCTCCAGCACTGAATACACTACTTAGAGCTCCTTTCACCACAGACACGCAAACACATCTTTCTGTGAAAGTCCTACCTCAGGTCACTTGGAAATGTAAGGTTTTCATGGAGAACATGAGGTCAATCATGGTTTTGCACTCTGCAACCAATAGAAATGTCCTTTTGTACATAGCCATCTGAAATTCACATCAAAATACCCTTCTTTTCTGGTTTCTTGAATGTTCTCAACACATTAGGAGAAAGATCGTGTTTGAGCAAGAGTGATGTAGTGTGCGTTTTCCTGGATTTCAAGTGATTTGGGAAACATACTCCTTGTTTTTCCACATTGTGTAAGAAAAACATGAGGCTTGCAAGAGATTGAAACAATGCATCCCAAAACGTATTCCAGCAGTGAAAACACATGTTTCTACAAAGACTTTGAAGGAGCAAGCAAAAGCCTAGTGGCAGAGTGTACTTTCAGAGAGAAACACATGCATTTCATTCTTCTGGAGTGAGTTTTCAGCCTGGAATTCATTTGCATTTTGTACTGTTCAGAATGTAGCTACCTGCTCGGGGGTTGTCTCATACAAGCACCTTTCTTGCAGGAGCTTGTTGCAACATTCATTGTTTGGCTATGTTCTTTAGGGTTGGTTTTGGAAGGTCTTTCAACTTTGGCCAAATCCCGCTTCGTACGAAATTTTTTCACAGCGCTGTCTCCAAGTGTCCACAAAGAGCTGCTGCTTGAAACTGTCCACATGCACATCTCCCATACTGGTGTGCTCGTTTCACTACCTGGATTTTGGTTTCCACTTCTTTCTTTGAAATGACAAGCCTTCTTTCTGCATGCTACACACACCTTGTAGCAGTTTCAGCTTGAAGCATGTTGGTGCTCTCAAAACGCTGTGTAACTTCTGTAGGGTGTCTTACTCTCCAGCACTGAATACACTACTTAGAGCTCCTTTCACCACAGACACGCAAACACATCTTTCTGTGAAAGTTCTACCTCAGGTCACTTGGAAATGTAAGGTTTTCATGGAGAACATGAGGTCAATCATGGTTTTGCACTCTGCAACCAATAGAAATGCCCTTTTGTACATAGCCTTCTGAAATTCACATCAAAATACCCTTCTTTTCTGGTTTCTTGAATGTCCTCAACACATTAGGAGAAAGACCGTGTTTGAGCAAGAGTGATGTAGTGTGCGTTTTCCTGGATTTCAAGTGATTTGGGAAACATACTCCTTGTTTTTCCACATTGTGTAAGAAACAACATTAGGCTTGCAAGAGATTGAAACAATGCATCCCAAAACATATTCCTGCAGTGAAAACACATGTTTCTACAAAGACTTTGAAGGAGCAAGCAAAAGCCTAGTGGCAGAGTGTTCTTTCAGAGAGAAACACATGCATTTCATCCTTCTGGAGTGAGTTTTCAGCCTGGAATTCATTTGCATTTTGTACTGTGCAGAATGTAGCTACCTGCTCGGGGGTTGTCTCATAGAAGCACCTTTCCTGTAGGAGCTTGATGCAACATTCATTGTTTGGCTAAGTTCTTTAGGGTTGGTTTTGACAGGTCTTTCAACTTTGGCCAAATCCCGCTTCATACGAAATTTTTTCACAGCGCTGTCTCCAAATGTCCACAAAGAGCTGCTGCTTGAAACTGTCCACATGCACATCTCCCATACTGGTGTGCTCGTTTCACTACCTGGATTTTGGTTTCCACTTCTTTCTTTGAAATGACAAGCCTTCTTTCTGCATGCTACACACACCTTGTAGCAGTTTCAGCTTGAAGCATGTTGGTGCTCTCAAAACGCTGTGTAACTTCTGTAAGGTGTGTTACTCTCCAGCACTGAATACACTACTTAGAGCTCCTTTCACCACAGACACGCAAACACATCTTTCTGTGAAAGTCCTACCTCAGGTCACTTGGAAATGTAAGGTTTTCATGGAGAACATGAGGTCAATCATGGTTTTGCACTCTGCAACCAATAGAAATGTCCTTTTGTACATAGCCATCTGAAATTCACATCAAAATACCCTTCTTTTCTGGTTTCTTGAATGTTCTCAACACATTAGGAGAAAGATCGTGTTTGAGCAAGAGTGATGTAGTGTGCGTTTTCCTGGATTTCAAGTGATTTGGGAAACATACTCCTTGTTTTTCCACATTGTGTAAGAAACAACATTAGGCTTGCAAGAGATTGAAACAATGCATCCCAAAACGTATTACTGCAGTGAAAACACATGTTTGTACAAAGACTTTGAAGGAGCAAGCTAAAGCCTAGTGGCAGAGTGTTCTTTCAGAGAGAAACACATGCATTTCATTCTTCTGGAGTGAGTTTTCAGCCTGGAATTCATTTGCATTTTGTACTGTTCAGAATGTAGCTACCTGCTCGGGGGTTGTCTCATACAAGCACCTTTCTTGCAGGAGCTTGTTGCAACATTCATTGTTTGGCTAAGTTCTTTAGGGTTGGTTTTGGAAGGTCTTTCAACTTTGGCCAAATCCCGCTTCGTACGAAATTTTTTCACAGCGCTGTCTCCAAGTGCCCACAAAGAGCTGCTGCTTGAAACTGTCCACATGCACATCTCCCATACTGGTGTGCTCGTTTCACTACCTGGATTTTGGTTTCCACTTCTTTCTTTGAAATGACAAGCCTTCTTTCTGCATGCTACACACACCTTGTAGCAGTTTCAGCTTGAAGCATGTTGGTGCTCTCAAAACGCTGTGTAACTTCTGTAGGGTGTGTTACTCTCCAGCACTGAATACACTACTTAGAGCTCCTTTCACCACAGACACGCAAACACATCTTTCTGTGAAAGTTCTACCTCAGGTCACTTGGAAATGTAAGGTTTTCATGGAGAACATGAGGTCAATCATGGTTTTGCACTCTGCAACCAATAGAAATGTCCTTTTGTACATAGCCTTCTGAAATTCACATCAAAATACCCTTCTTTTCTGGTTTCTTGAATGTTCTCAACACATTAGGAGAAAGATCGTGTTTGAGCAAGAGTGATGTAATGTGCGTTTTCCTGGATTTCAAGTGATTTGGGAAACATACTCCTTGTTTTTCCACATTGTGTAAGAAACAACATGAGGCTTGCAAGAGATTGAAACAATGCATCCCAAAACGTATTCCAGCAGTGAAAACACATGTTTCTACAAAGACTTTGAAGGAGCAAGCAAAAGCCTAGTGGCAGAGTGTTCTTTCAGAGAGAAACACATGCATTTCATCCTTCTGGAGTGAGTTTTCAGCCTGGAATTCATTTGCATTTTGTACTGTGCAGAATGTAGCTACCTGCTCGGGGGTTGTCTCATAGAAGCACCTTTCCTGTAGGAGCTTGTTGCAACATTCATTGTTTGGCTAAGTTCTTTAGGGTTGGTTTTGAAAGGTCTTTCATCTTTGGCCAAATCCCGCTTCGTACGAAATTTTTTCACAGCGCTGTCTCCAAGTGTCCACAAAGAGCTGCTGCTTGAAACTGTCCACATGCACATCTCCCATACTGGTGTGCTCGTTTCACTACCTGGATTTTGGTTTCCACTTCTTTCTTTGAAATGACAAGCCTTCTTTCTGCATGCTACACACACCTTGTAGCAGTTTCAGCTTGAAGCATGTTGGTGCTCTCAAAACGCTGTGTAACTTCTGTAAGGTGTGTTACTCTCCAGCACTGAATACACTACTTAGAGCTCCTTTCACCACAGACACGCAAACACATCTTTCTGTGAAAGTTCTACCTCAGGTCACTTGGAAATGTAAGGTTTTCATGGAGAACATGAGGTCAATCATGGTTTTGCACTCTGCAACCAATAGAAATGTCCTTTTGTACATAGCCTTCTGAAATTCACATCAAAATACCCTTCTTTTCTGGTTTCTTGAATGTTCTCAACACATTAGGAGAAAGATCGTGTTTGAGCAAGAGTGATGTAGTGTGCGTTTTCCTGGATTTCAAGTGATTTGGGAAACATACTCCTTGTTTTTCCACATTGTGTAAGAAAAACATGAGGCTTGCAAGAGATTGAAACAATGCATCCCAAAACGTATTCCAGCAGTGAAAACACATGTTTCTACAAAGACTTTGAAGGAGCAAGCAAAAGCCTAGTGGCAGAGTGTTCTTTCAGAGAGAAACACATGCATTTCATTCTTCTGGAGTGAGTTTTCAGCATGGAATTCATTTGCATTTTGTACTGTGCAGAATGTAGCTACCTGCTCGGGGGTTGTCTCATACAAGCACCTTTCCTGTAGGAGCTTGTTGCAACATTCATTGTTTGGCTATGTTCTTTAGGGTTGGTTTTGGAAGGTCTTTCAACTTTGGCCAAATCCCTCTTCCTACGAAATTTTTTCACAGCGCTGTCTCCAAGTGTCCACAAAGAGCTGCTGCTTGAAACTGTCCACATGCACATCTCCCATACTGGTGTGCTCGTTTCAGTACCTGGATTTTGGTTTCCACTTCTTTCTTTGAAATGACAAGCCTTCTTTCTGCATGCTACACACACCTTGTAGCAGTTTCAGCTTGAAGCATGTTGGTGCTCTCAAAACGCTGTGTAACTTCTGTAGGGTGTGTTACTCTCCAGCACTGAATACACTACTTAGAGCTCCTTTCACCACAGACACGCAAACACATCTTTCTGTGAAAGTTCTACCTCAGGTCACTTGGAAATGTAAGGTTTTCATGGAGAACATGAGGTCAATCATGGTTTTGCACTCTGCAACCAATAGAAATGTCCTTTTGTACATAGCCTTCTGAAATTCACATCAAAATACCCTTCTTTTCTGGTTTCTTGAATGTTCTCAACACATTAGGAGAAAGATCGTGTTTGAGCAAGAGTGATGTAGTGTGCGTTTTCCTGGATTTCAAGTGATTTGGGAAACATACTCCTTGTTTTTCCACATTGTGTAAGAAACAACATGAGGCTTGCAAGAGATTGAAACAATGCATCCCAAAACGTATTCCTGCAGTGAAAACACATGTTTCTACAAAGACTTTGAAGGAGCAAGCAAAAGCCTAGTGGCAGAGTGTTCTTTCAGAGAGAAACACATGCATTTCATCCTTCTGGAGTGAGTTTTCAGCCTGGAATTCATTTGCATTTTGTACTGTTCAGAATGTAGCTACCTGCTCGGGGGTTGTCTCATACAAGCACCTTTCTTGCAGGAGCTTGTTGCAACATTCATTGTTTGGCTATGTTCTTTAGGGTTGGTTTTGGAAGGTCTTTCAACTTTGGCCAAATCCCGCTTCGTACGAAATTTTTTCACAGCGCTGTCTCCAAGTGTCCACAAAGAGCTGCTGCTTGAAACTGTCCACATGCACATCTCCCATACTGGTGTGCTCGTTTCACTACCTGGATTTTGGTTTCCACTTCTTTCTTGGAAATGACAAGCCTTCTTTCTGCATGCTACACACACCTTGTAGCAGTTTCAGCTTGAAGCATGTTGGTGCTCTCAAAACGCTGTGTAACTTCTGTAGGGTGTGTTACTCTCCAGCACTGAATACACTACTTAGAGCTCCTTTCACCACAGACACGCAAACACATCTTTCTGTGAAAGTTCTACCTCAGGTCACTTGGAAATGTAAGGTTTTCATGGAGAACATGAGGTCAATCATGGTTTTGCACTCTGCAACCAATAGAAATGTCCTTTTGTACATAGCCTTCTGAAATTCACATCAAAATACCCTTCTTTTCTGGTTTCTTGAATGTTCTCAACACATTAGGAGAAAGATCGTGTTTGAGCAAGAGTGATGTAATGTGCGTTTTCCTGGATTTCAAGTGATTTGGGAAACATACTCCTTGTTTTTCCACATTGTGTAAGAAACAACATGAGGCTTGCAAGAGATTGAAACAATGCATCCCAAAACGTATTCCTGCAGTGAAAACACATGTTTCTACAAAGACTTTGAAGGAGCAAGCAAAAGCCTAGTGGCAGAGTGTTCTTTCAGAGAGAAACACATGCATTTCATCCTTCTGGAGTGAGTTTTCAGCCTGGAATTCATTTGCATTTTGTACTGTGCAGAATGTAGCTACCTGCTCGGGGGTTGTCTCATAGAAGCACCTTTCCTGTAGGAGCTTGTTGCAACATTCATTGTTTGGCTAAGTTCTTTAGGGTTGGTTTTGGAAGGTCTTTCAACTTTGGCCAAATCCCGGTTCGTACGAAATTTTTTCACAGCGCTGTCTCCAAGTGTCCACAAAGAGCTGCTGCTTGAAACTGTCCACATGCACATCTCCCATACTGGTGTGCTCGTTTCACTACCTGGATTTTGGTTTCCACTTCTCTCTTGGAAATGACAAGCCTTCTTTCTGCATGCTACACACACCTCGTAGCAGTTTCAGCTTGAAGCATGTTGGTGCTCTCAAAACGCTGTGTAACTTCTGTTAGGTGTGTTACTCTCCAGCACTGAATACACTACTTAGAACTCCTTTCAACACAGACACGCAAACACATCTTTCTGTGAAAGTCCTACCTCAGGTCACTTGGAAATGTAAGGTTTTCATGGAGAACATGAGGTCAATCATTGTTTTGCACTCTGCAACCAATAGAAATGTCCTTTTGTACATAGCCATCTGAAATTCACATCAAAATACCCTTCTTTTCTGGTTTCTTGAATGTTCTCAACACATTAGGAGAAAGATCGTGTTTGAGCAAGAGTGATGTAGTGTGCGTTTTCCTGGATATCAAGTGATTTGGGAAACATACTCCTTGTTTTTCCACATTGTGTAAGAAACAACATGAGGCTTGCAAGAGATTGAAACAATGCATCCCAAAACGTATTCCAGCAGTGAAAACACATGTTTCTACAAAGACTTTGAAGGAGCAAGCAAAAGCCTAGTGGCAGAGTGTTCTTTCAGAGAGAAACACATGCATTTCATCCTTCTGGAGTGAGTTTTCAGCCTGGAATTCATTTGCATTTTGTACTGTGCAGAATTAGCTACCTGCTCGGGGGTTGTCTCATAGAAGCACCTTTCCTGTAGGAGCTTGTTGCAACATTTATTGTTTGGCTAAGTTCTTTAGGGTTGGTTTTGGAAGGTCTTTCAACTTTGGCCAAATCCCGCTTCGTACGAAATTTTTTCACAGCGCTGTCTCCAAGTGTCCACAAAGAGCTGCTGCTTGAAACTGTCCACATGCACATCTCCCATACTGGTGTGCTCGTTTCACTACCTGGATTTTGGTTTCCACTTCTTTCTTGGAAATGACAAGCCTTCTTTCTGCATGCTACACACACCTTGTAGCAGTTTCAGCTTGAAGCATGTTGGTGCTCTCAAAACGCTGTGTAACTTCTGTAAGGTGTGTTACTCTCCAGCACTGAATACACTACTTAGAGCTCCTTTCACCACAGACACGCAAACACATCTTTCTGTGAAAGTTCTACCTCAGGTCACTTGGAAATGTAAGGTTTTCATGGAGAACATGAGGTCAATCATGGTTTTGCACTCTGCAACCAATAGAAATGTCCTTTTGTACATAGCCTTCTGAAATTCACATCAAAATACCCTTCTTTTCTGGTTTCTTGAATGTTCTCAACACATTAGGAGAAAGATCGTGTTTGAGCAAGAGTGATGTAGTGTGCGTTTTCCAGGATTTCAAGTGATTTGGGAAACATACTCCTTGTTTTTCCACATTGTGTAAGAAACAACATGAGGCTTGCAAGAGATTGAAACAATGCATCCCAAAACGTATTCCTGCAGTGAAAACACATGTTTCTACAAAGACTTTGAAGGAGCAAGCAAAAGCCTAGTGGCAGAGTGTTCTTTCAGAGAGAAACACATGCATTTCATTCTTCTGGAGTGAGTTTTCAGCCTGGAATTCATTTGCATTTTGTACTGTGCAGAATGTAGCTACCTGCTCGGGGGTTGTCTCATAGAAGCACCTTTCCTGTAGGAGCTTGTTGCAACATTCATTGTTTGGCTAAGTTCTTTAGGGTTGGTTTTGGAAGGTCTTTCAACTTTGGCCAAATCCCGCTTCGTACGAAATTTTTTCACAGCGCTGTCTCCAAGTGTCCACAAAGAGCTGCTGCTTGAAACTGTCCACATGCACATCTCCCATACTGGTGTGCTCGTTTCACTACCTGGATTTTGGTTTCCACTTCTTTCTTTGAAATGACAAGCCTTCTTCCTGCATGCTACACACACCTTGTAGCAGTTTCAGCTTGAAGCATGTTGGTGCTCTCAAAACGCTGTGTAACTTCTGTAAGGTGTGTTACTCTCCAGCACTGAATACACTACTTAGAGCTCCTTTCACCACAGACACGCAAACACATCTTTCTGTGAGAGTTCTACCTCAGGTCACTTGGAAATGTAAGGTTTTCATGGAGAACATGAGGTCAATCATGGTTTTGCACTCTGCAACCAATAGAAATGTCCTTTTGTACATAGCCTTCTGAAATTCACATCAAAATACCCTTCTTTTCTGGTTTCTTGAATGTTCTCAACACATTAGGAGAAAGATCGTGTTTGAGCAAGAGTGATGTAGTGTGCGTTTTCCTGGATTTCAAGTGATTTGGGAAACATACTCCTTGTTTTTCCACATTGTGTAAGAAACAACATTAGGCTTGCAAGAGATTGAAACAATGCACCCCAAAACATATTCCTGCAGTGAAAACACATGTTTCTACAAAGACTTTGAAGGAGCAAGCAAAAGCCTAGTGGCAGAGTGTTCTTTCAGAGAGAAACACATGCATTTCATCCTTCTGGAGTGAGTTTTCAGCCTGGAATTCATTTGCATTTTGTACTGTGCAGAATGTAGCTACCTGCTCGGGGGTTGTCTCATAGAAGCACCTTTCCTGTAGGAGCTTGTTGCAACATTCATTGTTTGGCTAAGTTCTTTAGGGTTGGTTTTGGAAGGTCTTTCAACTTTGGCCAAATCCCGCTTCGTACGAAATTTTTTCACAGCGCTGTCTCCAAGTGTCCACAAAGAGCTGCTGCTTGAAACTGTCCACATGCACATCTCCCATACTGGTGTGCTCGTTTCACTACCTGGATTTTGGTTTCCACTTCTTTCTTGGAAATGACAAGCCTTCTTTCTGCATGCTACACACACCTTGTAGCAGTTTCAGCTTGAAGCATGTTGGTGCTCTCAAAACGCTGTGTAACTTCTGTAAGGTGTGTTACTCTCCAGCACTGAATACACTACTTAGAACTCCTTTCAACACAGACACGCAAACACATCTTTCTGTGAAAGTCCTACCTCAGGTCACTTGGAAATGTAAGGTTTTCATGGAGAACATGAGGTCAATCATTGTTTTGCACTCTGCAACCAATAGAAATGTCCTTTTGTACATAGCCATCTGAAATTCACATCAAAATACCCTTCTTTTCTGGTTTCTTGAATGTTCTCAACACATTAGGAGAAAGATCGTGTTTGAGCAAGAGTGATGTAGTGTGCGTTTTCCTGGATTTCAAGTGATTTGGGAAACATACTCCTTGTTTTTCCACATTGTGTAAGAAACAACATTAGGCTTGCAAGAGATTGAAACAATGCACCCCAAAACATATTCCTGCAGTGAAAACACATGTTTCTACAAAGACTTTGAAGGAGCAAGCAAAAGCCTAGTGGCAGAGTGTTCTTTCAGAGAGAAACACATGCATTTCATCCTTCTGGAGTGAGTTTTCAGCCTGGAATTCATTTGCATTTTGTACTGTGCAGAATGTAGCTACCTGCTCGGGGGTTGTCTCATAGAAGCACCTTTCCTGTAGGAGCTTGTTGCAACATTCATTGTTTGGCTAAGTTCTTTAGGGTTGGTTTTGGAAGGTCTTTCAACTTTGGCCAAATCCCGCTTCGTACGAAATTTTTTCACAGCGCTGTCTCCAAGTGTCCACAAAGAGCTGCTGCTTGAAACTGTCCACATGCACATCTCCCATACTGGTGTGCTCGTTTCACTACCTGGATTTTGGTTTCCACTTCTTTCTTGGAAATGACAAGCCTTCTTTCTGCATGCTACACACACCTTGTAGCAGTTTCAGCTTGAAGCATGTTGGTGCTCTCAAAACGCTGTGTAACTTCTGTAAGGTGTGTTACTCTCCAGCACTGAATACACTACTTAGAACTCCTTTCAACACAGACACGCAAACACATCTTTCTGTGAAAGTCCTACCTCAGGTCACTTGGAAATGTAAGGTTTTCATGGAGAACATGAGGTCAATCATTGTTTTGCACTCTGCAACCAATAGAAATGTCCTTTTGTACATAGCCATCTGAAATTCACATCAAAATACCCTTCTTTTCTGGTTTCTTGAATGTTCTCAACACATTAGGAGAAAGATCGTGTTTGAGCAAGAGTGATGTAGTGTGCGTTTTCCTGGATTTCAAGTGATTTGGGAAACATACTCCATGTTTTTCCACATTGTGTAAGAAACAACATGAGGCTTGCAAGAGATTGAAACAATGCAATCCAAAACGTATTCCAGCAGTGAAAACACATGTTTCTACAAAGAGTTTGAAGGAGCAAGCAAAAGCCTAGTGGCAGAGTGTTCTTTCAGAGAGAAACACATGCATTTCATTCTTCTGGAGTGAGTTTTCAGCCTGGAATTCATTTGCATTTTGTACTGTTCAGAATGTAGCTACCTGCTCGGGGGTTGTCTCATACAAGCACCTTTCTTGCAGGAGCTTGTTGCAACATTCATTGTTTGGCTATGTTCTTTAGGGTTGGTTTTGGAAGGTCTTTCAACTTTGGCCAAATCCCGCTTCGTACGAAATTTTTTCACAGCGCTGTCTCCAAGTGTCCACAAAGAGCTGCTGCTTGAAACTGTCCACATGCACATCTCCCATACTGGTGTGCTCGTTTCACTACCTGGATTTTGGTTTCCACTTCTTTCTTTGAAATGACAAGCCTTCTTTCTGCATGCTACACACACCTTGTAGCAGTTTCAGCTTGAAGCATGTTGGTGCTCTCAAAACGCTGTGTAACTTCTGTAGGGTGTGTTCCTCTCCAGCACTGAATACACTACTTAGAGCTCCTTTCACCACAGACACGCAAACACATCTTTCTGTGAAAGTTCTACCTCAGGTCACTTGGAAATGTAAGGTTTTCATGGAGAACATGAGGTCAATCATGGTTTTGCACTCTGCAACCAATAGAAATGTCCTTTTGTACATAGCCTTCTGAAATTCACATCAAAATACCCTTCTTTTCTGGTTTCTTGAATGTTCTCAACACATTAGGAGAAAGATCGTGTTTTAGTAAGAGTGATGTAGTGTGCGTTTTCCAGGATTTCAAGTGATTTGGGAAACATACTCCTTGTTTTTCCACATTGTGTAAGAAACAACATTAGGCTTGCAAGAGATTGAAACAATGCACCCCAAAACATATTCCTGCAGTGAAAACACATGTTTCTACAAAGACTTTGAAGGAGCAAGCAAAAGCCTAGTGGCAGAGTGTTCTTTCAGAGAGAAACACATGCATTTCATCCTTCTGGAGTGAGTTTTCAGCCTGGAATTCATTTGCATTTTGTACTGTGCAGAATGTAGCTACCTGCTCGGGGGTTGTCTCATAGAAGCACCTTTCCTGTAGGAGCTTGTTGCAACATTCATTGTTTGGCTAAGTTCTTTAGGGTTGGTTTTGGAAGGTCTTTCAACTTTGGCCAAATCCCGCTTCGTACGAAATTTTTTCACAGCGCTGTCTCCAAGTGTCCACAAAGAGCTGCTGCTTGAAACTGTCCACATGCACATCTCCCATACTGGTGTGCTCGTTTCACTACCTGGATTTTGGTTTCCACTTCTTTCTTGGAAATGACAAGCCTTCTTTCTGCATGCTACACACACCTTGTAGCAGTTTCAGCTTGAAGCATGTTGGTGCTCTCAAAACGCTGTGTAACTTCTGTAAGGTGTGTTACTCTCCAGCACTGAATACACTACTTAGAACTCCTTTCAACACAGACACGCAAACACATCTTTCTGTGAAAGTCCTACCTCAGGTCACTTGGAAATGTAAGGTTTTCATGGAGAACATGAGGTCAATCATTGTTTTGCACTCTGCAACCAATAGAAATGTCCTTTTGTACATAGCCATCTGAAATTCACATCAAAATACCCTTCTTTTCTGGTTTCTTGAATGTTCTCAACACATTAGGAGAAAGATCGTGTTTGAGCAAGAGTGATGTAGTGTGCGTTTTCCTGGATTTCAAGTGATTTGGGAAACATACTCCATGTTTTTCCACATTGTGTAAGAAACAACATGAGGCTTGCAAGAGATTGAAACAATGCAATCCAAAACGTATTCCAGCAGTGAAAACACATGTTTCTACAAAGAGTTTGAAGGAGCAAGCAAAAGCCTAGTGGCAGAGTGTTCTTTCAGAGAGAAACACATGCATTTCATTCTTCTGGAGTGAGTTTTCAGCCTGGAATTCATTTGCATTTTGTACTGTTCAGAATGTAGCTACCTGCTCGGGGGTTGTCTCATACAAGCACCTTTCTTGCAGGAGCTTGTTGCAACATTCATTGTTTGGCTATGTTCTTTAGGGTTGGTTTTGGAAGGTCTTTCAACTTTGGCCAAATCCCGCTTCGTACGAAATTTTTTCACAGCGCTGTCTCCAAGTGTCCACAAAGAGCTGCTGCTTGAAACTGTCCACATGCACATCTCCCATACTGGTGTGCTCGTTTCACTACCTGGATTTTGGTTTCCACTTCTTTCTTTGAAATGACAAGCCTTCTTTCTGCATGCTACACACACCTTGTAGCAGTTTCAGCTTGAAGCATGTTGGTGCTCTCAAAACGCTGTGTAACTTCTGTAGGGTGTGTTCCTCTCCAGCACTGAATACACTACTTAGAGCTCCTTTCACCACAGACACGCAAACACATCTTTCTGTGAAAGTTCTACCTCAGGTCACTTGGAAATGTAAGGTTTTCATGGAGAACATGAGGTCAATCATGGTTTTGCACTCTGCAACCAATAGAAATGTCCTTTTGTACATAGCCTTCTGAAATTCACATCAAAATACCCTTCTTTTCTGGTTTCTTGAATGTTCTCAACACATTAGGAGAAAGATCGTGTTTTAGTAAGAGTGATGTAGTGTGCGTTTTCCAGGATTTCAAGTGATTTGGGAAACATACTCCTTGTTTTTCCACATTGTGTAAGAAACAACATGAGGCTTGCAAGAGATTGAAACAATGCATCCCAAAACGTATTCCAGCAGTGAAAACACATGTTTCTACAAAGACTTTGAAGGAGCAAGCAAAAGCCTAGTGGCAGAGTGTTCTTTCAGAGAGAAACACATGCATTTCATCCTTCTGGAGTGAGTTTTCAGCCTGGAATTCATTTGCATTTTGTACTGTGCAGAATGTAGCTACCTGCTCGGGGGTTGTCTCATAGAAGCACCTTTCCTGTAGGAGCTTGTTGCAACATTCATTGTTTGGCTAAGTTCTTTAGGGTTGGTTTTGAAAGGTCTTTCAACTTTGGCCAAATCCCGCTTCGTACGAAATTTTTTCACAGCGCTGTCTCCAAGTGTCCACAAAGAGCTGCTGCTTGAAACTGTCCACATGCACATCTCCCATACTGGTGTGCTCGTTTCACTACCTGGATTTTGGTTTCCACTTCTTTCTTTGAAATGACAAGCCTTCTTTCTGCATGCTACACACACCTTGTAGCAGTTTCAGCTTGAAGCATGTTGGTGCTCTCAAAACGCTGTGTAACTTCTGTAAGGTGTGTTACTCTCCAGCACTGAATACACTACTTAGAGCTCCTTTCACCACAAACACGCAAACATATCTTTCTGTGAAAGTCCTACCTCAGGTCACTTGGAAATGTAAGGTTTTCATGGAGAACATGAGGTCAATCATTGTTTTGCACTCTGCAACCAATAGAAATGTCCTTTTGTACATAGCCTTCTGAAATTCACATCAAAATACCCTTCTTTTCTGGTTTCTTGAATGTTCTCAACACATTAGGAGAAAGATCGTGTTTGAGCAAGAGTGATGTAGTGTGCGTTTTCCTGGATTTCAAGTGATTTGGGAAACATACTCCTTGTTTTTCCACATTGTGTAAGAAAAACATGAGGCTTGCAAGAGATTGAAACAATGCATCCCAAAACGTATTCCAGCAGTGAAAACACATGTTTCTACAAAGACTTTGAAGGAGCAAGCAAAAGCCTAGTGGCAGAGTGTTCTTTCAGAGAGAAACACATGCATTTCATTCTTCTGGAGTGAGTTTTCAGCATGGAATTCATTTGCATTTTGTACTGTGCAGAATGTAGCTACCTGCTCGGGGGTTGTCTCATACAAGCACCTTTCTTGCAGGAGCTTGTTGTAACATTCATTGTTTGGCTATGTTCTTTAGGGTTGGTTTTGGAAGGTCTTTGAACTTTGGCCAAATCCCGCTTCGTACGAAATTTTTTCACAGCGCTGTCTCCAAGTGTCCACAAAGAGCTGCTGCTTGAAACTGTCCACATGCACATCTCCCATACTGGTGTGCTCGTTTCACTACCTGGATTTTGGTTTCCACTTCTTTCTTTGAAATGACAAGCCTTCTTTCTGCATGCTACACACACCTTGTAGCAGTTTCAGCTTGAAGCATGTTGGTGCTCTCAAAACGCTGTGTAACTTCTGTAGGGTGTGTTACTCTCCAGCACTGAATACACTACTTAGAGCTCCTTTCACCACAGACACGCAAACACATCTTTCTGTGAAAGTTCTACCTCAGGTCACTTGGAAATGTAAGGTTTTCATGGAGAACATGAGGTCAATCATGGTTTTGCACTCTGCAACCAATAGAAATGTCCTTTTGTACATAGCCTTCTGAAATTCACATCAAAATACCCTTCTTTTCTGGTTTCTTGAATGTTCTCAACACATTAGGAGAAAGATCGTGTTTGAGCAAGAGTGATGTAGTGTGCGTTTTCCTGGATTTCAAGTGATTTGGGAAACATACTCCTTGTTTTTCCACATTGTGTAAGAAAAACATGAGGCTTGCAAGAGATTGAAACAATGCATCCCAAAACGTATTCCAGCAGTGAAAACACATGTTTCTACAAAGACTTTGAAGGAGCAAGCAAAAGCCTAGTGGCAGAGTGTTCTTTCAGAGAGAAACACATGCATTTCATTCTTCTGGAGTGAGTTTTCAGCATGGAATTCATTTGCATTTTGTACTGTGCAGAATGTAGCTACCTGCTCGGGGGTTGTCTCATACAAGCACCTTTCTTGCAGGAGCTTGTTGCAACATTCATTGTTTGGCTATGTTCTTTAGGGTTGGTTTTGGAAGGTCTTTCAACTTTGGCCAAATCCCGCTTCGTACGAAATTTTTTCACAGCGCTGTCTCCAAGTGTCCACAAAGAGCTGCTGCTTGAAACTGTCCACATGCACATCTCCCATACTGGTGTGCTCGTTTCAGTACCTGGATTTTGGTTTCCACTTCTTTCTTTGAAATGACAAGCCTTCTTTCTGCATGCTACACACACCTTGTAGCAGTTTCAGCTTGAAGCATGTTGGTGCTCTCAAAACGCTGTGTAACTTCTGTAGGGTGTGTTCCTCTCCAGCACTGAATACACTACTTAGAGCTCCTTTCACCACAGACACGCAAACACATCTTTCTGTGAAAGTTCTACCTCAGGTCACTTGGAAATGTAAGGTTTTCATGGAGAACATGAGGTCAATCATGGTTTTGCACTCTGCAACCAATAGAAATGTCCTTTTGTACATAGCCTTCTGAAATTCACATCAAAATACCCTTCTTTTCTGGTTTCTTGAATGTTCTCAACACATTAGGAGAAAGATCGTGTTTGAGCAAGAGTGATGTAGTGTGCGTTTTCCTGGATTTCAAGTGATTTAGGAAACATACTCCTTCTTTTTCCACATTGTGTAAGAAACAACATGAGGCTTGCAAGAGATTGAAACAATGCATCCCAAAACGTATTCCTGCAGTGAAAACACATGTTTCTACAAAGACTTTGAAGGAGCAAGCAAAAGCCTAGTGGCAGAGTGTTCTTTCAGAGAGAAACACATGCATTTCATCCTTCTGGAGTGAGTTTTCAGCCTGGAATTCATTTGCATTTTGTACTGTGCAGAATGTAGCTACCTGCTCGGGGGTTGTCTCATACAAGCACCTTTCCTGTAGGAGCTTGTTGCAACATTCATTGTTTGGCTAAGTTCTTTAGGGTTGGTTTTGACAGGTCTTTCAACTTTGGCCAAATCCCGCTTCGTACGAAATTTTTTCACAGCGCTGTCTCCAAGTGTCCACAAAGAGCTGCTGCTTGAAACTGTCCACATGCACATCTCCCATACTGGTGTGCTCGTTTCACTACCTGGATTTTGGTTTCCACTTCTTTCTTTGAAATGACAAGCCTTCTTTCTGCATGCTACACACACCTTGTAGCAGTTTCAGCTTGAAGCATGTTGGTGCTCTCAAAACGCTGTGTAACTTCTGTAAGGTGTGTTACTCTCCAGCACTGAATACACTACTTAGAGCTCCTTTCACCACAGACACGCAAACACATCTTTCTGTGAAAGTCCTACCTCAGGTCACTTGGAAATGTCAGGTTTTCATGGAGAACATGAGGTCAATCATTGTTTTGCACTCTGCAACCAATAGAAATGTCCTTTTGTAAATAGCCATCTGAAATTCACATCAAAATACCCTTCTTTTCTGGTTTCTTGAATGTTCTCAACACATTAGGAGAAAGATCGTGTTTGAGCAAGAGTGATGTAGTGTGCGTTTTCCTGGATTTCAAGTGATTTGGGAAACATACTCCTTGTTTTTCCACATTGTGTAAGAAACAACATTAGGCTTGCAAGAGATTGAAACAATGCATCCCAAAACGTATTCCAGCAGTGAAAACACATGTTTCTACAAAGACTTTGAAGGAGCAAGCAAAAGCCTAGTGGCAGAGTGTTCTTTCAGAGAGAAACACATGCATTTTATCCTTCTGGAGTGAGTTTTCAGCCTGGAATTCATTTGCATTTTGTACTGTTCAGAATGTAGCTACCTGCTCGGGGGTTGTCTCATACAAGCACCTTTCTTGCAGGAGCTTGTTGCAACATTCATTGTTTGGCTAAGTTCTTTAGGGTTGGTTTTGGAAGGTCTTTCAACTTTGGCCAAATCCCGCTTCGTACGAAATTTTTTCACAGCGCTGTCTCAAAGTGCCCACAAAGAGCTGCTGCTTGAAACTGTCCACATGCACATCTCCCATACTGGTGTGCTCGTTTCACTACCTGGATTTTGGTTTCCACTTCTTTCTTTGAAATGACAAGCCTTCTTTCTGCATGCTACACACACCTTGTAGCAGTTTCAGCTTGAAGCATGTTGGTGCTCTCAAAACGCTGTGTAACTTCTGTAGGGTGTGTTACTCTCCAGCACTGAATACACTACTTAGAGCTCCTTTCACCACAGACACGCAAACACATCTTTCTGTGAAAGTTCTACCTCAGGTCACTTGGAAATGTAAGGTTTTCATGGAGAACATGAGGTCAATCATGGTTTTGCACTCTGCAACCAATAGAAATGTCCTTTTGTACATAGCCTTCTGAAATTCACATCAAAATACCCTTCTTTTCTGGTTTCTTGAATGTTCTCAACACATTAGGAGAAAGATCGTGTTTGAGCAAGAGTGATGTAATGTGCGTTTTCCTGGATTTCAAGTGATTTGGGAAACATACTCCTTGTTTTTCCACATTGTGTAAGAAACAACATGAGGCTTGCAAGAGATTGAAACAATGCATCCCAAAACGTATTCCTGCAGTGAAAACACATGTTTCTACAAAGACTTTGAAGGAGCAAGCAAAAGCCTAGTGGCAGAGTGTTCTTTCAGAGAGAAACACATGCATTTCATCCTTCTGGAGTGAGTTTTCAGCCTGGAATTCATTTGCATTTTGTACTGTGCAGAATGTAGCTACCTGCTCGGGGGTTGTCTCATAGAAGCACCTTTCCTGTAGGAGCTTGTTGCAACATTCATTGTTTGGCTAAGTTCTTTAGGGTTGGTTTTGGAAGGTCTTTCAACTTTGGCCAAATCCCGGTTCGTACGAAATTTTTTCACAGCGCTGTCTCCAAGTGTCCACAAAGAGCTGCTGCTTGAAACTGTCCACATGCACATCTCCCATACTGGTGTGCTCGTTTCACTACCTGGATTTTGGTTTCCACTTCTCTCTTGGAAATGACAAGCCTTCTTTCTGCATGCTACACACACCTCGTAGCAGTTTCAGCTTGAAGCATGTTGGTGCTCTCAAAACGCTGTGTAACTTCTGTAAGGTGTGTTACTCTCCAGCACTGAATACACTACTTAGAACTCCTTTCAACACAGACACGCAAACACATCTTTCTGTGAAAGTCCTACCTCAGGTCACTTGGAAATGTAAGGTTTTCATGGAGAACATGAGGTCAATCATTGTTTTGCACTCTGCAACCAATAGAAATGTCCTTTTGTACATAGCCATCTGAAATTCACATCAAAATACCCTTCTTTTCTGGTTTCTTGAATGTTCTCAACACATTAGGAGAAAGATCGTGTTTGAGCAAGAGTGATGTAGTGTGCGTTTTCCTGGATTTCAAGTGATTTGGGAAACATACTCCATGTTTTTCCACATTGTGTAAGAAACAACATGAGGCTTGCAAGAGATTGAAACAATGCAATCCAAAACGTATTCCAGCAGTGAAAACACATGTTTCTACAAAGACTTTGAAGGAGCAAGCAAAAGCCTAGTGGCAGAGTGTTCTTTCAGAGAGAAACACATGCATTTCATTCTTCTGGAGTGAGTTTTCAGCCTGGAATTCATTTGCATTTTGTACTGTTCAGAATGTAGCTACCTGCTCGGGGGTTGTCTCATAGAAGCACCTTTCCTGTAGGAGCTTGTTGCAACATTCATTGTTTGGCTAAGTTCTTTAGGGTTGGTTTTGGAAGGTCTTTCAACTTTGGCCAAATCCCGCTTCGTACGAAATTTTTTCACAGCGCTGTCTCCAACTGTCCACAAAGAGCTGCTGCTTGAAACTGTCCACATGCACATCTCCCATACTGGTGTGCTCGTTTCACTACCTGGATTTTGGTTTCCACTTCTTTCTTGGAAATGACAAGCCTTCTTTCTGCATGCTACACACACCTTGTAGCAGTTTCAGCTTGAAGCATGTTGGTGCTCTCAAAACGCTGTGTAACTTCTGTAAGGTGTGTTACTCTCCAGCACTGAATACACTACTTAGAACTCCTTTCAACACAGACACGCAAACACATCTTTCTGTGAAAGTCCTACCTCAGGTCACTTGGAAATGTAAGGTTTTCATGGAGAACATGAGGTCAATCATGGTTTTGCACTCTGCAACCAATAGAAATGTCCTTTTGTACATAGCCTTCTGAAATTCACATCAAAATACCCTTCTTTTCTGGTTTCTTGAATGTTCTCAACACATTAGGAGAAAGATCGTGTTTGAGCAAGAGTGATGTAGTGTGCGTTTTCCAGGATTTCAAGTGATTTGGGAAACATATTCCTTGTTTTTCCACATTGTGTAAGAAACAACATGAGGCTTGCAAGAGATTGAAACAATGCATCCCAAAACCTATTCCAGCAGTGAAAACACATGTTTCTACAAAGACTTTGAAGGAGCAAGCAAAAGACTAGTGGCAGAGTGTTCTTTCAGAGAGAAACACATGCATTTCATTCTTCTGGAGTGAGTTTTCAGCCTGGAATTCATTTGCATTTTGTACTGTTCAGAATGTAGCCACCTGCTCGGGGGTTGTCTCATACAAGCACCTTTCTTGCAGGAGCTTGTTGCAACATTCATTGTTTGGCTATGTTCTTTAGGGTTGGTTTTGGAAGGTCTTTCAACTTTGGCCAAATCCCGCTTCGTACGAAATTTTTTCACAGCGCTGTCTCCAAGTGTCCACAAAGAGCTGCTGCTTGAAACTGTCCACATGCACATCTCCCATACTGGTGTGCTCGTTTCACTACCTGGATTTTGGTTTCCACTTCTTTCTTTGAAATGACAAGCCTTCTTTCTGCATGCTACACACATCTTGTAGCAGTTTCAGCTTGAAGCATGTTGGTGCTCTCAAAACGCTGTGTAACTTCTGTAGGGTGTGTTACTCTCCAGCACTGAATACACTACTTATAGCTCCTTTCACCACAGACACGCAAACACATCTTTCTGTGAAAGTTCTACCTCAGGTCACTTGGAAATGTAAGGTTTTCATGGAGAACATGAGGTCAATCATGGTTTTGCACTCTGCAACCAATAGAAATGTCCTTTTGTACATAGCCTTCTGAAATTCACATCAAAATACCCTTCTTTTCTGGTTTCTTGAATGTTCTCAACACATTAGGAGAAAGATCGTGTTTGAGCAAGAGTGATGTAGTGTGCGTTTTCCAGGATTTCAAGTGATTTGGGAAACATACTCCTTGTTTTTCCACATTGTGTAAGAAACAACATGAGGCTTGCAAGAGATTGAAACAATGCATCCCAAAACGTATTCCTGCAGTGAAAACACATGTTTCTACAAAGACTTTGAAGGAGCAAGCAAAAGCCTAGTGGCAGAGTGTTCTTTCAGAGAGAAACACATGCATTTCATTCTTCTGGAGTGTGTTTTCAGCCTGGAATTCATTTGCATTTTGTACTGTGCAGAATGTAGCTACCTGCTCGGGGGTTGTCTCATAGAAGCACCTTTCCTGTAGGAGCTTGTTGCAACATTCATTGTTTGGCTAAGTTCTTTAGGGTTGGTTTTGGAAGGTCTTTCAACTTTGGCCAAATCCCGCTTCGTACGAAATTTTTTCACAGCGCTGTCTCCAAGTGTCCACAAAGAGCTGCTGCTTGAAACTGTCCACATGCACATCTCCCATACTGGTGTGCTCGTTTCACTACCTGGATTTTGGTTTCCACTTCTTTCTTTGAAATGACAAGCCTTCTTCCTGCATGCTACACACACCTTGTAGCAGTTTCAGCTTGAAGCATGTTGGTGCTCTCAAAACGCTGTGTAACATCTGTAAGGTGTGTTACTCTCCAGCACTGAATACACTACTTAGAGCTCCTTTCACCACAGACACGCAAACACATCTTTCTGTGAGAGTTCTACCTCAGGTCACTTGGAAATGTAAGGTTTTCATGGAGAACATGAGGTCAATCATGGTTTTGCACTCTGCAACCAATAGAAATGTCCTTTTGTACATAGCCTTCTGAAATTCACATCAAAATACCCTTCTTTTCTGGTTTCTTGAATGTTCTCAACACATTAGGAGAAAGATCGTGTTTGAGCAAGAGTGATGTAGTGTGCGTTTTCCTGGATTTCAAGTGATTTAGGAAACATACTCCTTCTTTTTCCACATTGTGTAAGAAACAACATGAGGCTTGCAAGAGATTGAAACAATGCATCCCAAAACGTATTCCTGCAGTGAAAACACATGTTTCTACAAAGACTTTGAAGGAGCAAGCAAAAGCCTAGTGGCAGAGTGTTCTTTCAGAGAGAAACACATGCATTTCATCCTTCTGGAGTGAGTTTTCAGCCTGGAATTCATTTGCATTTTGTACTGTGCAGAATGTAGCTACCTGCTCGGGGGTTGTCTCATACAAGCACCTTTCCTGTAGGAGCTTGTTGCAACATTCATTGTTTGGCTAAGTTCTTTAGGGTTGGTTTTGACAGGTCTTTCAACTTTGGCCAAATCCCGCTTCGTACGAAATTTTTTCACAGCGCTGTCTCCAAGTGTCCACAAAGAGCTGCTGCTTGAAACTGTCCACATGCACATCTCCCATACTGGTGTGCTCGTTTCACTACCTGGATTTTGGTTTCCACTTCTTTCTTTGAAATGACAAGCCTTCTTTCTGCATGCTACACACACCTTGTAGCAGTTTCAGCTTGAAGCATGTTGGTGCTCTCAAAACGCTGTGTAACTTCTGTAAGGTGTGTTACTCTCCAGCACTGAATACACTACTTAGAGCTCCTTTCACCACAGACACGCAAACACATCTTTCTGTGAAAGTCCTACCTCAGGTCACTTGGAAATGTCAGGTTTTCATGGAGAACATGAGGTCAATCATTGTTTTGCACTCTGCAACCAATAGAAATGTCCTTTTGTACATAGCCATCTGAAATTCACATCAAAATACCCTTCTTTTCTGGTTTCTTGAATGTTCTCAACACATTAGGAGAAAGATCGTGTTTGAGCAAGAGTGATGTAGTGTGCGTTTTCCTGGATTTCAAGTGATTTGGGAAACATACTCCTTGTTTTTCCACATTGTGTAAGAAACAACATTAGGCTTGCAAGAGATTGAAACAATGCATCCCAAAACGTATTCCAGCAGTGAAAACACATGTTTCTACAAAGACTTTGAAGGAGCAAGCAAAAGCCTAGTGGCAGAGTGTTCTTTCAGAGAGAAACACATGCATTTCATCCTTCTGGAGTGAGTTTTCAGCCTGGAATTCATTTGCATTTTGTACTGTTCAGAATGTAGCTACCTGCTCGGGGGTTGTCTCATACAAGCACCTTTCTTGCAGGAGCTTGTTGCAACATTCATTGTTTGGCTAAGTTCTTTAGGGTTGGTTTTGGAAGGTCTTTCAACTTTGGCCAAATCCCGCTTCGTACGAAATTTTTTCACAGCGCTGTCTCAAAGTGCCCACAAAGAGCTGCTGCTTGAAACTGTCCACATGCACATCTCCCATACTGGTGTGCTCGTTTCACTACCTGGATTTTGGTGTCCACTTCTTTCTTTGAAATGACAAGCCTTCTTTCTGCATGCTACACACACCTTGTAGCAGTTTCAGCTTGAAGCATGTTGGTGCTCTCAAAACGCTGTGTAACTTCTGTAGGGTGTGTTACTCTCCAGCACTGAATACACTACTTAGAGCTCCTTTCACCACAGACACGCAAACACATCTTTCTGTGAAAGTTCTACCTCAGGTCACTTGGAAATGTAAGGTTTTCATGGAGAACATGAGGTCAATCATGGTTTTGCACTCTGCAACCAATAGAAATGTCCTTTTGTACATAGCCTTCTGAAATTCACATCAAAATACCCTTCTTTTCTGGTTTCTTGAATGTTCTCAACACATTAGGAGAAAGATCGTGTTTGAGCAAGAGTGATGTAATGTGCGTTTTCCTGGATTTCAAGTGATTTGGGAAACATACTCCTTGTTTTTCCACATTGTGTAAGAAACAACATGAGGCTTGCAAGAGATTGAAACAATGCATCCCAAAACGTATTCCTGCAGTGAAAACACATGTTTCTACAAAGACTTTGAAGGAGCAAGCAAAAGCCTAGTGGCAGAGTGTTCTTTCAGAGAGAAACACATGCATTTCATCCTTCTGGAGTGAGTTTTCAGCCTGGAATTCATTTGCATTTTGTACTGTGCAGAATGTAGCTACCTGCTCGGGGGTTGTCTCATAGAAGCACCTTTCCTGTAGGAGCTTGTTGCAACATTCATTGTTTGGCTAAGTTCTTTAGGGTTGGTTTTGGAAGGTCTTTCAACTTTGGCCAAATCCCGGTTCGTACGAAATTTTTTCACAGCGCTGTCTCCAAGTGTCCACAAAGAGCTGCTGCTTGAAACTGTCCACATGCACATCTCCCATACTGGTGTGCTCGTTTCACTACCTGGATTTTGGTTTCCACTTCTCTCTTGGAAATGACAAGCCTTCTTTCTGCATGCTACACACACCTCGTAGCAGTTTCAGCTTGAAGCATGTTGGTGCTCTCAAAACGCTGTGTAACTTCTGTAAGGTGTGTTACTCTCCAGCACTGAATACACTACTTAGAACTCCTTTCAACACAGACACGCAAACACATCTTTCTGTGAAAGTCCTACCTCAGGTCACTTGGAAATGTAAGGTTTTCATGGAGAACATGAGGTCAATCATTGTTTTGCACTCTGCAACCAATAGAAATGTCCTTTTGTACATAGCCATCTGAAATTCACATCAAAATACCCTTCTTTTCTGGTTTCTTGAATGTTCTCAACACATTAGGAGAAAGATCGTGTTTGAGCAAGAGTGATGTAGTGTGCGTTTTCCTGGATTTCAAGTGATTTGGGAAACATACTCCATGTTTTTCCACATTGTGTAAGAAACAACATGAGGCTTGCAAGAGATTGAAACAATGCAATCCAAAACGTATTCCAGCAGTGAAAACACATGTTTCTACAAAGACTTTGAAGGAGCAAGCAAAAGCCTAGTGGCAGAGTGTTCTTTCAGAGAGAAACACATGCATTTCATTCTTCTGGAGTGAGTTTTCAGCCTGGAATTCATTTGCATTTTGTACTGTTCAGAATGTAGCTACCTGCTCGGGGGTTGTCTCATAGAAGCACCTTTCCTGTAGGAGCTTGTTGCAACATTCATTGTTTGGCTAAGTTCTTTAGGGTTGGTTTTGGAAGGTCTTTCAACTTTGGCCAAATCCCGCTTCGTACGAAATTTTTTCACAGCGCTGTCTCCAAGTGTCCACAAAGAGCTGCTGCTTGAAACTGTCCACATGCACATCTCCCATACTGGTGTGCTCGTTTCACTACCTGGATTTTGGTTTCCACTTCTCTCTTGGAAATGACAAGCCTTCTTTCTGCATGCTACACACACCTCGTAGCAGTTTCAGCTTGAAGCATGTTGGTGCTCTCAAAACGCTGTGTAACTTCTGTAAGGTGTGTTACTCTCCAGCACTGAATACACTACTTAGAACTCCTTTCAACACAGACACGCAAACACATCTTTCTGTGAAAGTCCTACCTCAGGTCACTTGGAAATGTAAGGTTTTCATGGAGAACATGAGGTCAATCATTGTTTTGCACTCTGCAACCAATAGAAATGTCCTTTTGTACATAGCCATCTGAAATTCACATCAAAATACCCTTCTTTTCTGGTTTCTTGAATGTTCTCAACACATTAGGAGAAAGATCGTGTTTGAGCAAGAGTGATGTAGTGTGCGTTTTCCTGGATTTCAAGTGATTTGGGAAACATACTCCATGTTTTTCCACATTGTGTAAGAAACAACATGAGGCTTGCAAGAGATTGAAACAATGCAATCCAAAACGTATTCCAGCAGTGAAAACACATGTTTCTACAAAGACTTTGAAGGAGCAAGCAAAAGCCTAGTGGCAGAGTGTTCTTTCAGAGAGAAACACATGCATTTCATTCTTCTGGAGTGAGTTTTCAGCCTGGAATTCATTTGCATTTTGTACTGTTCAGAATGTAGCTACCTGCTCGGGGGTTGTCTCATAGAAGCACCTTTCCTGTAGGAGCTTGTTGCAACATTCATTGTTTGGCTAAGTTCTTTAGGGTTGGTTTTGGAAGGTCTTTCAACTTTGGCCAAATCCCGCTTCGTACGAAATTTTTTCACAGCGCTGTCTCCAAGTGTCCACAAAGAGCTGCTGCTTGAAACTGTCCACATGCACATCTCCCATACTGGTGTGCTCGTTTCACTACCTGGATTTTGGTTTCCACTTCTTTCTTGGAAATGACAAGCCTTCTTTCTGCATGCTACACACACCTTGTAGCAGTTTCAGCTTGAAGCATGTTGGTGCTCTCAAAACGCTGTGTAACTTCTGTAAGGTGTGTTACTCTCCAGCACTGAATACACTACTTAGAACTCCTTTCAACACAGACACGCAAACACATCTTTCTGTGAAAGTCCTACCTCAGGTCACTTGGAAATGTAAGGTTTTCATGGAGAACATGAGGTCAATCATGGTTTTGCACTCTGCAACCAATAGAAATGTCCTTTTGTACATAGCCTTCTGAAATTCACATCAAAATACCCTTCTTTTCTGGTTTCTTGAATGTTCTCAACACATTAGGAGAAAGATCGTGTTTGAGCAAGAGTGATGTAGTGTGCGTTTTCCAGGATTTCAAGTGATTTGGGAAACATATTCCTTGTTTTTCCACATTGTGTAAGAAACAACATGAGGCTTGCAAGAGATTGAAACAATGCATCCCAAAACATATTCCAGCAGTGAAAACACATGTTTCTACAAAGACTTTGAAGGAGCAAGCAAAAGCCTAGTGGCAGAGTGTTCTTTCAGAGAGAAACACATGCATTTCATTCTTCTGGAGTGAGTTTTCAGCCTGGAATTCATTTGCATTTTGTACTGTTCAGAATGTAGCCACCTGCTCGGGGGTTGTCTCATACAAGCACCTTTCTTGCAGGAGCTTGTTGCAACATTCATTGTTTGGCTATGTTCTTTAGGGTTGGTTTTGGAAGGTCTTTCAACTTTGGCCAAATCCCGCTTCGTACGAAATTTTTTCACAGCGCTGTCTCCAAGTGTCCACAAAGAGCTGCTGCTTGAAACTGTCCACATGCACATCTCCCATACTGGTGTGCTCGTTTCACTACCTGGATTTTGGTTTCCACTTCTTTCTTTGAAATGACAAGCCTTCTTTCTGCATGCTACACACATCTTGTAGCAGTTTCAGCTTGAAGCATGTTGGTGCTCTCAAAACGCTGTGTAACTTCTGTAGGGTGTGTTACTCTCCAGCACTGAATACACTACTTATAGCTCCTTTCACCACAGACACGCAAACACATCTTTCTGTGAAAGTTCTACCTCAGGTCACTTGGAAATGTAAGGTTTTCATGGAGAACATGAGGTCAATCATGGTTTTGCACTCTGCAACCAATAGAAATGTCCTTTTGTACATAGCCTTCTGAAATTCACATCAAAATACCCTTCTTTTCTGGTTTCTTGAATGTTCTCAACACATTAGGAGAAAGATCGTGTTTGAGCAAGAGTGATGTAGTGTGCGTTTTCCAGGATTTCAAGTGATTTGGGAAACATACTCCTTGTTTTTCCACATTGTGTAAGAAACAACATTAGGCTTGCAAGAGATTGAAACAATGCATCCCAAAACGTATTCCTGCAGTGAAAACACATGTTTCTACAAAGACTTTGAAGGAGCAAGCAAAAGCCTAGTGGCAGAGTGTTCTTTCAGAGAGAAACACATGCATTTCATTCTTCTGGAGTGAGTTTTCAGCCTGGAATTCATTTGCATTTTGTACTGTGCAGAATGTAGCTACCTGCTCGGGGGTTGTCTCATAGAAGCACCTTTCCTGTAGGAGCTTGTTGCAACATTCATTGTTTGGCTAAGTTCTTTAGGGTTGGTTTTGGAAGGTCTTTCAACTTTGGCCAAATCCCGCTTCGTACGAAATTTTTTCACAGCGCTGTCTCCAAGTGTCCACAAAGAGCTGCTGCTTGAAACTGTCCACATGCACATCTCCCATACTGGTGTGCTCGTTTCACTACCTGGATTTTGGTTTCCACTTCTTTCTTTGAAATGACAAGCCTTCTTCCTGCATGCTACACACACCTTGTAGCAGTTTCAGCTTGAAGCATGTTGGTGCTCTCAAAACGCTGTGTAACTTCTGTAAGGTGTGTTACTCTCCAGCACTGAATACACTACTTAGAGCTCCTTTCACCACAGACACGCAAACACATCTTTCTGTGAGAGTTCTACCTCAGGTCACTTGGAAATGTAAGGTTTTCATGGAGAACATGAGGTCAATCATGGTTTTGCACTCTGCAACCAATAGAAATGTCCTTTTGTACATAGCCTTCTGAAATTCACATCAAAATACCCTTCTTTTCTGGTTTCCTGAATGTTCTCAACACATTAGGAGAAAGATCGTGTTTGAGCAAGAGTGATGTAGTGTGCGTTTTCCTGGATTTCAAGTGATTTGGGAAACATACTCCTTGTTTTTCCACATTGTGTAAGAAACAACATTAGGCTTGCAAGAGATTGAAACAATGCATCCCAAAACATATTCCTGCAGTGAAAACACATGTTTCTACAAAGACTTTGAAGGAGCAAGCAAAAGCCTAGTGGCAGAGTGTTCTTTCAGAGAGAAACACATGCATTTCATCCTTCTGGAGTGAGTTTTCAGCCTGGAATTCATTTGCATTTTGTACTGTGCAGAATGTAGCTACCTGCTCGGGGGTTGTCTCATAGAAGCACCTTTCCTGTAGGAGCTTGTTGCAACATTCATTGTTTGGCTAAGTTCTTTAGGGTTGGTTTTGGAAGGTCTTTCAACTTTGGCCAGATCCCGCTTCGTACGAAATTTTTTCACAGCGCTGTCTCCAAGTGTCCACAAAGAGCTGCTGCTTGAAACTGTCCACATGCACATCTCCCATACTGGTGTGCTCGTTTCACTACCTGGATTTTGGTTTCCACTTCTTTGTGGAAATGACAAGCCTTCTTTCTGCATGCTACACACACCTTGTAGCAGTTTCAGCTTGAAGCATGTTGGTGCTCTCAAAACGCTGTGTAACTTCTGTAAGGTGTGTTACTCTCCAGCACTGAATACACTACTTAGAACTCCTTTCAACACAGACACGCAAACACATCTTTCTGTGAAAGTCCTACCTCAGGTCACTTGGAAATGTAAGGTTTTCGTGGAGAACATGAGGTCAATCATTGTTTTGCACTCTGCAACCAATAGAAATGTCCTTTCGTACATAGCCTTCTGAAATTCACATCAAAATACCCTTCTTTTCTGGTTTCTTGAATGTTCTCAACACATTAGGAGAAAGATCGTGTTTGAGCAAGAGTGATGTAGTGTGCGTTTTCCAGGATTTCAAGTGATTTGGGAAACATACTCCTTGTTTTTCCACATTGTGTAAGAAACAACATGAGGCTTGCAAGAGATTGAAACAATGCATCCCAAAACGTATTCCTGCAGTGAAAACACATGTTTCTACAAAGACTTTGAAGGAGCAAGCAAAAGCCTAGTGGCAGAGTGTTCTTTCAGAGAGAAACACATGCATTTCATCCTTCTGGAGTGAGTTTTCAGCCTGGAATTCATTTGCATTTTGTACTGTGCAGAATGTAGCTACCTGCTCGGGGGTTGTCTCATAGAAGCACCTTTCCTGTAGGAGCTTGTTGCAACATTCATTGTTTGGCTAAGTTCTTTAGGGTTGGTTTTGGAAGGTCTTTCAACTTTGGCCAAATCCCGCTTCGTACGAAATTTTTTCACAGCGCTGTCTCCAAGTGTCCACAAAGAGCTGCTGCTTGAAACTGTCCACATGCACATCTCCCATACTGGTGTGCTCGTTTCACTACCTGGATTTTGGTTTCCACTTCTTTCTTTGAAATGACAAGCCTTCTTTCTGCATGCTACACACATCTTGTAGCAGTTTCAGTTTGACGCATGTTGGTGCTCTCAAAACGCTGTGTAACTTCTGTAGGGTGTGTTACTCTCCAACAATGAATACACTACTTAGAGCTCCTTTCACCACAGACACGCAAACACATCTTTCTGTGAAAGTTCTACCTCAGGTCACTTGGAAATGTAAGGTTTTCATGGAGAACATGAGGTCAATCATGGTTTTGCACTCTGCAACCAATAGAAATGTCCTTTTGTACATAGCCTTCTGAAATTCACATCAAAATACCCTTCTTTTCTGGTTTCTTGAATGTTCTCAACACATTAGGAGAAAGATCGTGTTTGAGCAAGAGTGATGTAGTGTGCGTTTTCCTGGATTTCAAGTGATTTGGGAAACATACTCCTTGTTTTTCCACATTGTGTAAGAAACAACATGAGGCTTGCAAGAGATTGAAACAAAGCATCCCAAAACATATTCCTGCAGTGAAAACACATGTTTCTACAAAGACTTTGAAGGAGCAAGCAAAAGCCTAGTGGCAGAGTGTTCTTTCAGAGAGAAACACATGCATTTCATCCTTCTGGAGTGAGTTTTCAGCCTGGAATTCATTTGCATTTTGTACTGTGCAGAATGTAGCTACCTGCTCGGGGGTTGTCTCATAGAAGCACCTTTCCTGTAGGAGCTTGTTGCAACATTCATTGTTTGGCTAAGTTCTTTAGGGTTGGTTTTGACAGGTCTTTCAAATTTGGCCAAATCCCGCTTCGTACGAAATTTTTTCACAGCGCTGTCTGCAAGTGTCCACAAAGAGCTGCTGCTTGAAACTGTCCACATGCACATCTCCCATACTGGTGTGCTCGTTTCACTACCTGGATTTTGGTTTCCACTTCTTTCTTTGAAATGACAAGCCTTCTTTCTGCATGCTACACACACCTTGTAGCAGTTTCAGCTTGAAGCATGTTGGTGCTCTCAAAACGCTGTGTAACTTCTGTAGGGTGTGTTACTCTCCAGCACTGAATACACTACTTAGAGCTCCTTTCACCACAGACACGCAAACACATCTTTCTGTGAAAGTCCTACCTCAGGTCACTTGGAAATGTAAGGTTTTCATGGAGAACATGAGGTCAATCATTGTTTTGCACTCTGCAACCAATAAATGTCCTTTTGTACATAGCCATCTGAAATTCACATCAAAATACCCTTCTTTTCTGGTTTCTTGAATGTTCTCAACACATTAGGAGAAAGATCGTGTTTGAGCAAGAGTGATGTACTGTGCGTTTTCCTGGATTTCAAGTGATTTGGGAAACATACTCCTTGTTTTTCCACATTGTGTAAGAAACAACATTAGGCTTGCAAGAGATTGAAACAATGCATCCCAAAACGTATTCCAGCAGTGAAAACACATGTTTCTACAAAGACTTTGAAGGAGCAAGCAAAAGCCTAGTGGCAGAGTGTTCTTTCAGAGAGAAACACATGCATTTCATTCTTCTGGAGTGAGTTTTCAGCCTGGAATTCATTTGCATTTTGTACTGTTCAGAATGTAGCTACCTGCTCGGGGGTTGTCTCATACAAGCACCTTTCTTGCAGGAGCTTGTTGCAACATTCATTGTTTGGCTATGTTCTTTAGGGTTGGTTTTGGAAGGCCTTTCAACTTTGGCCAAATCCCGCTTCGTACGAAATTTTTTCACAGCGCTGTCTCCAAGTGTCCACAAAGAGCTGCTGCATGAAACTGTCCACATGCACATCTCCCATACTGGTGTGCTCGTTTCACTACCTGGATTTTGGTTTCCACTTCTTTCTTTGAAATGACAAGCCTTCTTTCTGCATGCTACACACACCTTGTAGCAGTTTCAGCTTGAAGCATGTTGGTGCTCTCAAAACGCTGTGTAACTTCTGTAGGGTGTGTTACTCTCCAGCACTGAATACACTACTTAGAGCTCCTTTCACCACAGACACGCAAACACATCTTTCTGTGAAAGTCCTACCTCAGGTCACTTGGAAATGTCAGGTTTTCATGGAGAACATGAGGTCAATCATTGTTTTGCACTCTGCAACCAATAGAAATGTCCTTTTGTACATAGCCATCTGAAATTCACATCAAAATACCCTTCTTTTCTGGTTTCTTGAATGTTCTCAACACATTAGGAGAAAGATCGTGTTTGAGCAAGAGTGATGTAGTGTGCGTTTTCCAGGATTTCAAGTGATTTGGGAAACATACTCCTTGTTTTTCCACATTGTGTAAGAAACAACATGAGGCTTGCAAGAGATTGAAACAATGCATCCCAAAACGTATTCCTGCAGTGAAAACACATGTTTCTACAAAGACTTTGAAGGAGCAAGCAAAAGCCTAGTGGCAGAGTGTTCTTTCAGAGAGAAACACATGCATTTCATCCTTCTGGAGTGAGTTTTCAGCCTGGAATTCATTTGCATTTTGTACTGTGCAGAATGTAGCTACCTGCTCGGGGGTTGTCTCATAGAAGCACCTTTCCTGTAGGAGCTTGTTGCAACATTCATTGTTTGGCTAAGTTCTTTAGGGTTGGTTTTGGAAGGTCTTTCAACTTTGGCCAAATCCCGCTTCGTACGAAATTTTTTCACAGCGCTGTCTCCAAGTGTCCACAAAGAGCTGCTGCTTGAAACTGTCCACATGCACATCTCCCATACTGGTGTGCTCGTTTCAATACCTGGATTTTGGTTTCCACTTCTTTCTTGGAAATGACAACCTTCTTTCTGCATGCTACACACACCTTGTAGCAGTTTCAGCTTGAAGCATGTTGGTGCTCTCAAAACGCTGTGTAACTTCTGTAAGGTGTGTTACTCTCCAGCACTGAATACACTACTTAGAACTCCTTTCAACACAGACACGCAAACACATCTTTCTGTGAAAGTCCTACCTCAGGTCACTTGGAAATGTAAGGTTTTCATGGAGAACATGAGGTCAATCATTGTTTTGCACTCTGCAACCAATAGAAATGTCCTTTTGTACATAGCCATCTGAAATTCACATCAAAATACCCTTCTTTTCTGGTTTCTTGAATGTTCTCAACACATTAGGAGAAAGATCGTGTTTGAGCAAAAGTGATGTAGTGTGCGTTTTCCTGGATTTCAAGTGATTTGGGAAACATACTCCATGTTTTTCCACATTGTGTAAGAAACAACATGAGGCTTGCAAGAGATTGAAACAATGCAATCCAAAACGTATTCCAGCAGTGAAAACACATGTTTCTACAAAGAGTTTGAAGGAGCAAGCAAAAGCCTAGTGGCAGAGTGTTCTTTCAGAGAGAAACACATGCATTTCATTCTTCTGGAGTGAGTTTTCAGCCTGGAATTCATTTGCATTTTGTACTGTTCAGAATGTAGCTACCTGCTCGGGGGTTGTCTCATACAAGCACCTTTCTTGCAGGAGCTTGTTGCAACATTCATTGTTTGGCTATGTTCTTTAGGGTTGGTTTTGGAAGGTCTTTCAACTTTGGCCAAATCCCGCTTCGTACGAAATTTTTTCACAGCGCTGTCTCCAAGTGTCCACAAAGAGCTGCTGCTTGAAACTGTCCACATGCACATCTCCCATACTGGTGTGCTCGTTTCACTACCTGGATTTTGGTTTCCACTTCTTTCTTGGAAATGACAAGCCTTCTTTCTGCATGCTACACACACCTTGTAGCAGTTTCAGCTTGAAGCATGTTGGTGCTTTCAAAACGCTGTGTAACTTCTGTAGGGTGTGTTACTCTCCAGCACTGAATACACTACTTAGAGCTCCTTTCACCACAGACACGCAAACACATCTTTCTGTGAAAGTTCTACCTCAGGTCACTTGGAAATGTAAGGTTTTCATGGAGAACATGAGGTCAATCATGGTTTTGCACTCTGCAACCAATAGAAATGTCCTTTTGTACATAGCCTTCTGAAATTCACATCAAAATACCCTTCTTTTCTGGTTTCTTGAATGTTCTCAACACATTAGGAGAAAGATCGTGTTTTAGCAAGAGTGATGTAGTGTGCGTTTTCCAGAATTTCAAGTGATTTGGGAAACATACTCCTTGTTTTTCCACATTGTGTAAGAAACAACATGAGGCTTGCAAGAGATTGAAACAATGCATCCCAAAACATATTCCTGCAGTGAAAACACATGTTTCTACAAAGACTTTGAAGGAGCAAGCAAAAGCCTAGTGGCAGAGTGTTCTTTCAGAGAGAAACACATGCATTTCATCCTTCTGGAGTGAGTTTTCAGCCTGGAATTCATTTGCATTTTGTAGTGTGCAGAATGTAGCTACCTGCTCGGGGGTTGTCTCATAGAAGCACCTTTCCTGTAGGAGCTTGTTGCAACATTCATTGTTTGGCTAAGTTCTTTAGGGTTGGTTTTGGAAGGTCTTTCAACTTTGGCCAAATCCCGCTTCGTACGAAATTTTTTCACAGCGCTGTCTCCAAGTGTCCACAAAGAGCTGCTGCTTGAAACTGTCCACATGCACATCTCCCATACTGGTGTGCTCGTTTCACTACCTGGATTTTGGTTTCCACTTCTTTCTTTGAAATGACAAGCCTTCTTTCTGCATGCTACACACACCTTGTAGCAGTTTCAGCTTGAAGCATGTTGGTGCTCTCAAAACGCTGTGTAACTTCTGTAGGGTGTGTTACTCTCCAGCACTGAATACACTACTTATAGCTCCTTTCACCACAGACACGCAAACACATCTTTCTGTGAAAGTTCTACCTCAGGTCACTTGGAAATGTAAGGTTTTCATGGAGAACATGAGGTCAATCATGGTTTTGCACTCTACAACCAATAGAAATGTCCTTTTGTACATAGCCTTCTGAAATTCACATCAAAATACCCTTCTTTTCTGGTTTCTTGAATGTTCTCAACACATTAGGAGAAAGATCGTGTTTGAGCAAGAGTGATGTAGTGTGCGTTTTCCAGGATTTCAAGTGATTTGGGAAACATACTCCTTGTTTTTCCACATTGTGTAAGAAACAACATGAGGCTTGCAAGAGATTGAAACAATGCATCCCAAAACGTATTCCTGCAGTGAAAACACATGTTTCTACAAAGACTTTGAAGGAGCAAGCAAAAGCCTAGTGGCAGAGTGTTCTTTCAGAGAGAAACACATGCATTTCATTCTTCTGGAGTGAGTTTTCAGCCTGGAATTCATTTGCATTTTGTACTGTTCAGAATGTAGCCACCTGCTCGGGGGTTGTCTCATACAAGCACCTTTCTTGCAGGAGCTTGTTGCAACATTCATTGTTTGGCTATGTTCTTTAGGGTTGGTTTTGGAAGGTCTTTCAACTTTGGCCAAATCCCGCTTCGTACGAAATTTTTTCACAGCGCTGTCTCCAAGTGTCCACAAAGAGCTGCTGCTTGAAACTGTCCACATGCACATCTCCCATACTGGTGTGCTCGTTTCACTACCTGGATTTTGGTTTCCACTTCTTTCTTTGAAATGACAAGCCTTCTTTCTGCATGCTACACACATCTTGTAGCAGTTTCAGCTTGAAGCATGTTGGTGCTCTCAAAACGCTGTGTAACTTCTGTAGGGTGTGTTACTCTCCAGCACTGAATACACTACTTATAGCTCCTTTCACCACAGACACGCAAACACATCTTTCTGTGAAAGTTCTACCTCAGGTCACTTGGAAATGTAAGGTTTTCATGGAGAACATGAGGTCAATCATGGTTTTGCACTCTGCAACCAATAGAAATGTCCTTTTGTACATAGCCTTCTGAAATTCACATCAAAATACCCTTCTTTTCTGGTTTCTTGAATGTTCTCAACACATTAGGAGAAAGATCGTGTTTGAGCAAGAGTGATGTAGTGTGCGTTTTTCAGGATTTCAAGTGATTTGGGAAACACACTCCTTGTTTTTCCACATTGTGTAAGAAACAACATGAGGCTTGCAAGAGATTGAAACAATGCATCCCAAAACGTATTCCTGCAGTGAAAACACATGTTTCTACAAAGACTTTGAAGGAGCAAGCAAAAGCCTAGTGGCAGAGTGTTCTTTCAGAGAGAAACACATGCATTTCATCCTTCTGGAGTGAGTTTTCAGCCTGGAATTCATTTGCATTTTGTAGTGTGCAGAATGTAGCTACCTGCTCGGGGGTTGTCTCATAGAAGCACCTTTCCTGTAGGAGCTTGTTGCAACATTCATTGTTTGGCTAAGTTCTTTAGGGTTGGTTTTGGAAGGTCTTTCAACTTTGGCCAAATCCCGCTTCGTACGAAATTTTTTCACAGCGCTGTCTCCAAGTGTCCACAAAGAGCTGCTGCTTGAAACTGTCCACATGCACATCTCCCATACTGGTGTGCTCGTTTCACTACCTGGATTTTGGTTTCCACTTCTTTCTTTGAAATGACAAGCCTTCTTTCTGCATGCTACACACACCTTGTAGCAGTTTCAGCTTGAAGCATGTTGGTGCTCTCAAAACGCTGTGTAACTTCTGTAGGGTGTGTTACTCTCCAGCACTGAATACACTACTTAGAGCTCCTTTCACCACAGACACGCAAACACATCTTTCTGTGAAAGTTCTACCTCAGGTCACTTGGAAATGTAAGGTTTTCATGGAGAACATGAGGTCAATCATGGTTTTGCACTCTGCAACCAATAGAAATGTCCTTTTGTACATAGCCTTCTGAAATTCACATCAAAATACCCTTCTTTTCTGGTTTCTTGAATGTTCTCAACACATTAGGAGAAAGATCGTGTTTGAGCAAGAGTGATGTAGTGTGCGTTTTCCAGGATTTCAAGTGATTTGGGAAACATACTCCTTGTTTTTCCACATTGTGTAAGAAACAACATGAGGCTTGCAAGAGATTGAAACAATGCATCCCAAAACGTATTCCTGCAGTGAAAACACATGTTTCTACAAAGACTTTGAAGGAGCAAGCAAAAGCCTAGTGGCAGAGTGTTCTTTCAGAGAGAAACACATGCATTTCATTCTTCTGGAGTGAGTTTTCAGCCTGGAATTCATTTGCATTTTGTACTGTTCAGAATGTAGCCACCTGCTCGGGGGTTGTCTCATACAAGCACCTTTCTTGCAGGAGCTTGTTGCAACATTCATTGTTTGGCTATGTTCTTTAGGGTTGGTTTTTGAAGGTCTTTCAACTTTGGCCAAATCCCGCTTCGTACGAAATTTTTTCACAGCGCTGTCTCCAAGTGTCCACAAAGAGCTGCTGCTTGAAACTGTCCACATGCACATCTCCCATACTGGTGTGCTCGTTTCACTACCTGGATTTTGGTTTCCACTTCTTTCTTTGAAATGACAAGCCTTCTTTCTGCATGCTACACACATCTTGTAGCAGTTTCAGCTTGAAGCATGTTGGTGCTCTCAAAACGCTGTGTAACTTCTGTAGGGTGTGTTACTCTCCAGCACTGAATACACTACTTATAGCTCCTTTCACCACAGACACGCAAACACATCTTTCTGTGAAAGTTCTACCTCAGGTCACTTGGAAATGTAAGGTTTTCATGGAGAACATGAGGTCAATCATGGTTTTGCACTCTGCAACCAATAGAAATGTCCTTTTGTACATAGCCTTCTGAAATTCACATCAAAATACCCTTCTTTTCTGGTTTCTTGAATGTTCTCAACACATTAGGAGAAAGATCGTGTTTGAGCAAGAGTGATGTAGTGTGCGTTTTCCAGGATTTCAAGTGATTTGGGAAACATACTCCTTGTTTTTCCACATTGTGTAAGAAACAACATGAGGCTTGCAAGAGATTGAAACAATGCATCCCAAAACGTATTCCTGCAGTGAAAACACATGTTTCTACAAAGACTTTGAAGGAGCAAGCAAAAGCCTAGTGGCAGAGTGTTCTTTCAGAGAGAAACACATGCATTTCATTCTTCTGGAGTGAGTTTTCAGCCTGGAATTCATTTGCATTTTGTACTGTGCAGAATGTAGCTACCTGCTCGGGGGTTGTCTCATAGAAGCACCTTTCCTGTAGGAGCTTGTTGCAACATTCATTGTTTGGCTAAGTTCTTTAGGGTTGGTTTTGGAAGGTCTTTCAACTTTGGCCAAATCCCGCTTCGTACGAAATTTTTTCACAGCGCTGTCTCCAAGTGTCCACAAAGAGCTGCTGCTTGAAACTGTCCACATGCACATCTCCCATACTGGTGTGCTCGTTTCACTACCTGGATTTTGGTTTCCACTTCTTTCTTTGAAATGACAAGCCTTCTTCCTGCATGCTACACACACCTTGTAGCAGTTTCAGCTTGAAGCATGTTGGTGCTCTCAAAACGCTGTGTAACTTCTGTAAGGTGTGTTACTCTCCAGCACTGAATACACTACTTAGAGCTCCTTTCACCACAGACACGCAAACACATCTTTCTGTGAGAGTTCTACCTCAGGTCACTTGGAAATGTAAGGTTTTCATGGAGAACATGAGGTCAATCATGGTTTTGCACTCTGCAACCAATAGAAATGTCCTTTTGTACATAGCCTTCTGAAATTCACATCAAAATACCCTTCTTTTCTGGTTTCTTGAATGTTCTCAACACATTAGGAGAAAGATCGTGTTTGAGCAAGAGTGATGTAGTGTGCGTTTTCCTGGATTTCAAGTGATTTGGGAAACATACTCCTTGTTTTTCCACATTGTGTAAGAAACAACATTAGGCTTGCAAGAGATTGAAACAATGCATCCCAAAACATATTCCTGCAGTGAAAACACATGTTTCTACAAAGACTTTGAAGGAGCAAGCAAAAACCTAGTGGCAGAGTGTTCTTTCAGAGAGAAACACATGCATTTCATCCTTCTGGAGTGAGTTTTCAGCCTGGAATTCATTTGCATTTTGTACTGTGCAGAATGTAGCTACCTGCTCGGGGGTTGTCTCATAGAAGCACCTTTCCTGTAGGAGCTTGTTGCAACATTCATTGTTTGGCTAAGTTCTTTAGGGTTGGTTTTGGAAGGTCTTTCAACTTTGGCCAAATCCCGCTTCGTACGAAATTTTTTCACAGCGCTGTCTCCAAGTGTCCACAAAGAGCTGCTGCTTGAAACTGTCCACATGCACATCTCCCATACTGGTGTGCTCGTTTCACTACCTGGATTTTGGTTTCCACTTCTTTCTTGGAAATGACAAGCCTTCTTTCTGCATGCTACACACACCTTGTAGCAGTTTCAGCTTGAAGCATGTTGGTGCTCTCAAAACGCTGTGTAACTTCTGTAAGGTGTGTTACTCTCCAGCACTGAATACACTACTTAGAACTCCTTTCAACACAGACACGCAAACACATCTTTCTGTGAAAGTTCTACCTCAGGTCACTTGGAAATGTAAGGTTTTCATGGAGAACATGAGGTCAATCATTGTTTTGCACTCTGCAACCAATAGAAATGTCCTTTTGTACATAGCCATCTGAAATTCACATCAAAATACCCTTCTTTTCTGGTTTCTTGAATGTTCTCAACACATTAGGAGAAAGATCGTGTTTGAGCAAGAGTGATGTAGTGTGCGTTTTCCTGGATTTCAAGTGATTTGGGAAACATACTCCATGTTTTTCCACATTGTGTAAGAAACAACATGAGGCTTGCAAGAGATTGAAACAATGCAATCCAAAACGTATTCCAGCAGTGAAAACACATGTTTCTACAAAGAGTTTGAAGGAGCAAGCAAAAGCCTTGTGGCAGAGTGTTCTTTCAGAGAGAAACACATGCATTTCATTCTTCTGGAGTGAGTTTTCAGCCTGGAATTCATTTGCATTTTGTACTGTTCAGAATGTAGCTACCTGCTCGGGGGTTGTCTCATACAAGCACCTTTCTTGCAGGAGCTTGTTGCAACATTCATTGTTTGGCTATGTTCTTTAGGGTTGGTTTTGGAAGGTCTTTCAACTTTGGCCAAATCCCGCTTCGTACGAAATTTTTTCACAGCGCTGTCTCCAAGTGTCCACAAAGAGCTGCTGCTTGAAACTGTCCACATGCACATCTCCCATACTGGTGTGCTCGTTTCACTACCTGGATTTTGGTTTCCACTTCTTTCTTTGAAATGACAAGCCTTCTTTCTGCATGCTACACACACCTTGTAGCAGTTTCAGCTTGAAGCATGTTGGTGCTCTCAAAACGCTGTGTAACTTCTGTAGGGTGTGTTACTCTCCAGCACTGAATACACTACTTAGAGCTCCTTTCACCACAGACACGCAAACACATCTTTCTGTGAAAGTTCTACCTCAGGTCACTTGGAAATGTAAGGTTTTCATGGAGAACATGAGGTCAATCATGGTTTTGCACTCTGCAACCAATAGAAATGTCCTTTTGTACATAGCCTTCTGAAATTCACATCAAAATACCCTTCTTTTCTGGTTTCTTGAATGTTCTCAACACATTAGGAGAAAGATCGTGTTTTAGTAAGAGTGATGTAGTGTGCGTTTTCCAGGATTTCAAGTGATTTGGGAAACATACTCCTTGTTTTTCCACATTGTGTAAGAAACAACATGAGGCTTGCAAGAGATTGAAACAATGCATCCCAAAACATATTCCTGCAGTGAAAACACATGTTTCTACAAAGACTTTGAAGGAGCAAGCAAAAGCCTAGTGGCAGAGTGTTCTTTCAGAGAGAAACACATGCATTTCATTCTTCTGGAGTGAGTTTTCAGCCTGGAATTCATTTGCATTTTGTACTGTGCAGAATGTAGCTACCTGCTCGGGGGTTGTCTCATAGAAGCACCTTTCCTGTAGGAGCTTGTTGCAACATTCATTGTTTGGCTAAGTTCTTTAGGGTTGGTTTTGGAAGGTCTTTCAACTTTGGCCAAATCCCGCTTCGTACGAAATTTTTTCACAGCGCTGTCTCCAAGTGTCCACAAAGAGCTGCTGCTTGAAACTGTCCACATGCACATCTCCCATACTGGTGTGCTCGTTTCACTACCTGGATTTTGGTTTCCACTTCTTTCTTTGAAATGACAAGCCTTCTTTCTGCATGCTACACACATCTTGTAGCAGTTTCAGTTTGACGCATGTTGGTGCTCTCAAAACGCTGTGTAACTTCTGTAGGGTGTGTTACTCTCCAACAATGAATACACTACTTAGAGCTCCTTTCACCACAGACACGCAAACACATCTTTCTGTGAAAGTTCTACCTCAGGTCACTTGGAAATGTAAGGTTTTCATGGAGAACATGAGGTCAATCATGGTTTTGCACTCTGCAACCAATAGAAATGTCCTTTTGTACATAGCCTTCTGAAATTCACATCAAAATACCCTTCTTTTCTGGTTTCTTGAATGTTCTCAACACATTAGGAGAAAGATCGTGTTTGAGCAAGAGTGATGTAGTGTGCGTTTTCCTGGATTTCAAGTGATTTGGGAAACATACTCCTTGTTTTTCCACATTGTGTAAGAAACAACATTAGGCTTGCAAGAGATTGAAACAATGCATCCCAAAACGTATTCCAGCAGTGAAAACACATGTTTCTACAAAGACTTTGAAGGAGCAAGCAAAAGCCTAGTGGCAGAGTGTTCTTTCAGAGAGAAACACATGCATTTCATTCTTCTGGAGTGAGTTTTCAGCCTGGAATTCATTTGCATTTTGTACTGTTCAGAATGTAGCTACCTGCTCGGGGGTTGTCTCATACAAGCACCTTTCTTGCAGGAGCTTGTTGCAACATTCATTGTTTGGCTATGTTCTTTAGGGTTGGTTTTGGAAGGTCTTTCAACTTTGGCCAAATCCCGCTTCGTACGTAATTTTTTCACAGCGCTGTCTCCAAGTGTCCACAAAGAGCTGCTGCATGAAACTGTCCACATGCACATCTCCCATACTGGTGTGCTCGTTTCACTACCTGGATTTTGGTTTCCACTTCTTTCTTTGAAATGACAAGCCTTCTTTCTGCATGCTACACACACCTTGTAGCAGTTTCAGCTTGAAGCATGTTGGTGCTCTCAAAACGCTGTGTAACTTCTGTAGGGTGTGTTACTCTCCAGCACTGAATACACTACTTAGAGCTCCTTTCACCACAGACACGCAAACACATCTTTCTGTGAAAGTTCTACCTCAGGTCACTTGGAAATGTAAGGTTTTCATGGAGAACATGAGGTCAATCATGGTTTTGCACTCTGCAACCAATAGAAATGTCCTTTTGTACATAGCCTTCTGAAATTCACATCAAAATACCCTTCTTTTCTGGTTTCTTGAATGTTCTCAACACATTAGGAGAAAGATCGTGTTTGAGCAAGAGTGATGTAGTGTGCGTTTTCCAGGATTTCAAGTGATTTGGGAAACATACTCCTTGTTTTTCCACATTGTGTAAGAAACAACATGAGGCTTGCAAGAGATTGAAACAATGCATCCCAAAACGTATTCCAGCAGTGAAAACACATGTTTCTACAAAGACTTTGAAGGAGCAAGCAAAAGCCTAGTGGCAGAGTGTTCTTTCAGAGAGAAACACATGCATTTCATTCTTCTGGAGTGAGTTTTCAGCCTGGAATTCATTTGCATTTTGTACTGTTCAGAATGTAGCCACCTGCTCGGGGGTTGTCTCATACAAGCACCTTTCTTGCAGGAGCTTGTTGCAACATTCATTGTTTGGCTATGTTCTTTAGGGTTGGTTTTGGAAGGTCTTTCAACTTTGGCCAAATCCCGCTTCGTACGAAATTTTTTCACAGCGCTGTCTCCAAGTGTCCACAAAGAGCTGCTGCTTGAAACTGTCCACATGCACATCTCCCATACTGGTGTGCTCGTTTCACTACCTGGATTTTGGTTTCCACTTCTTTCTTTGAAATGACAAGCCTTCTTTCTGCATGCTACACACATCTTGTAGCAGTTTCAGCTTGAAGCATGTTGGTGCTCTCAAAACGCTGTGTAACTTCTGTAGGGTGTGTTACTCTCCAGCACTGAATACACTACTTAGAGCTCCTTTCACCACAGACACGCAAACACATCTTTCTGTGAAAGTTCTACCTCAGGTCACTTGGAAATGTAAGGTTTTCATGGAGAACATGAGGTCAATCATGGTTTTGCACTCTGCAACCAATAGAAATGTACTTTTGTACATAGCCTTCTGAAATTCACATCAAAATACCCTTCTTTTCTGGTTTCTTGAATGTTCTCAACACATTAGGAGAAAGATCGTGTTTGAGCAAGAGTGATGTAGTGTGCGTTTTCCAGGATTTCAAGTGATTTGGGAAACATACTCCTTGTTTTTCCACATTGTGTAAGAAACAACATGAGGCTTGCAAGAGATTGAAACAATGCATCCCAAAACGTATTCCTGCAGTGAAAACACATGTTTCTACAAAGACTTTGAAGGAGCAAGCAAAAGCCTAGTGGCAGAGTGTTCTTTCAGAGAGAAACACATGCATTTCATTCTTCTGGAGTGAGTTTTCAGCCTGGAATTCATTTGCATTTTGTACTGTTCAGAATGTAGCCACCTGCTCGGGGGTTGTCTCATACAAGCACCTTTCTTGCAGGAGCTTGTTGCAACATTCATTGTTTGGCTATGTTCTTTAGGGTTGGTTTTGGAAGGTCTTTCAACTTTGGCCAAATCCCGCTTCGTACGAAATTTTTTCACAGCGCTGTCTCCAAGTGTCCACAAAGAGCTGCTGCTTGAAACTGTCCACATGCACATCTCCCATACTGGTGTGCTCGTTTCACTACCTGGATTTTGGTTTCCACTTCTTTCTTTGAAATGACAAGCCTTCTTTCTGCATGCTACACACATCTTGTAGCAGTTTCAGCTTGAAGCATGTTGGTGCTCTCAAAACGCTGTGTAACTTCTGTAGGGTGTGTTACTCTCCAGCACTGAATACACTACTTATAGCTCCTTTCACCACAGACACGCAAACACATCTTTCTGTGAAAGTTCTACCTCAGGTCACTTGGAAATGTAAGGTTTTCATGGAGAACATGAGGTCAATCATGGTTTTGCACTCTGCAACCAATAGAAATGTCCTTTTGTACATAGCCTTCTGAAATTCACATCAAAATACCCTTCTTTTCTGGTTTCTTGAATGTTCTCAACACATTAGGAGAAAGATCGTGTTTGAGCAAGAGTGATGTAGTGTGCGTTTTCCAGGATTTCAAGTGATTTGGGAAACATACTCCTTGTTTTTCCACATTGTGTAAGAAACAACATGAGGCTTGCAAGAGATTGAAACAATGCATCCCAAAACGTATTCCTGCAGTGAAAACACATGTTTCTACAAAGACTTTGAAGGAGCAAGCAAAAGCCTAGTGGCAGAGTGTTCTTTCAGAGAGAAACACATGCATTTCATTCTTCTGGAGTGAGTTTTCAGCCTGGAATTCATTTGCATTTTGTACTGTTCAGAATGTAGCTACCTGCTCGGGGGTTGTCTCATACAAGCACCTTTCTTGCAGGAGCTTGTTGCAACATTCATTGTTTGGCTATGTTCTTTAGGGTTGGTTTTGGAAGGTCTTTCAACTTTGGCCAAATCCCGCTTCGTACGAAATTTTTTCACAGCGCTGTCTCCAAGTGTCCACAAAGAGCTGCTGCATGAAACTGTCCACATGCACATCTCCCATACTGGTGTGCTCGTTTCACTACCTGGATTTTGGTTTCCACTTCTTTCTTTGAAATGACAAGCCTTCTTTCTGCATGCTACACACACCTTGTAGCAGTTTCAGCTTGAAGCATGTTGGTGCTCTCAAAACGCTGTGTAACTTCTGTAGGGTGTGTTACTCTCCAGCACTGAATACACTACTTAGAGCTCCTTTCACCACAGACACGCAAACACATCTTTCTGTGAAAGTTCTACCTCAGGTCACTTGGAAATGTAAGGTTTTCATGGAGAACATGAGGTCAATCATGGTTTTGCACTCTGCAACCAATAGAAATGTCCTTTTGTACATAGCCTTCTGAAATTCACATCAAAATACCCTTCTTTTCTGGTTTCTTGAATGTTCTCAACACATTAGGAGAAAGATCGTGTTTGAGCAAGAGTGATGTAGTGTGCGTTTTCCAGGATTTCAAGTGATTTGGGAAACATACTCCTTGTTTTTCCACATTGTGTAAGAAACAACATGAGGCTTGCAAGAGATTGAAACAATGCATCCCAAAACGTATTCCAGCAGTGAAAACACATGTTTCTACAAAGACTTTGAAGGAGCAAGCAAAAGCCTAGTGGCAGAGTGTTCTTTCAGAGAGAAACACATGCATTTCATTCTTCTGGAGTGAGTTTTCAGCCTGGAATTCATTTGCATTTTGTACTGTTCAGAATGTAGCCACCTGCTCGGGGGTTGTCTCATACAAGCACCTTTCTTGCAGGAGCTTGTTGCAACATTCATTGTTTGGCTATGTTCTTTAGGGTTGGTTTTGGAAGGTCTTTCAACTTTGGCCAAATCCCGCTTCGTACGAAATTTTTTCACAGCGCTGTCTCCAAGTGTCCACAAAGAGCTGCTGCTTGAAACTGTCCACATGCACATCTCCCATACTGGTGTGCTCGTTTCACTACCTGGATTTTGGTTTCCACTTCTTTCTTTGAAATGACAAGCCTTCTTTCTGCATGCTACACACATCTTGTAGCAGTTTCAGCTTGAAGCATGTTGGTGCTCTCAAAACGCTGTGTAACTTCTGTAGGGTGTGTTACTCTCCAGCACTGAATACACTACTTAGAGCTCCTTTCACCACAGACACGCAAACACATCTTTCTGTGAAAGTTCTACCTCAGGTCACTTGGAAATATAAGGTTTTCATGGAGAACATGAGGTCAATCATGGTTTTGCACTCTGCAACCAATAGAAATGTCCTTTTGTACATAGCCTTCTGAAATTCACATCAAAATACCCTTCTTTTCTGGTTTCTTGAATGTTCTCAACACATTAGGAGAAAGATCGTGTTTGAGCAAGAGTGATGTAGTGTGCGTTTTCCAGGATTTCAAGTGATTTGGGAAACATACTCCTTGTTTTTCCACATTGTGTAAGAAACAACATGAGGCTTGCAAGAGATTGAAACAATGCATCCCAAAACGTATTCCTGCAGTGAAAACACATGTTTCTACAAAGACTTTGAAGGAGCAAGCAAAAGCCTAGTGGCAGAGTGTTCTTTCAGAGAGAAACACATGCATTTCATTCTTCTGGAGTGAGTTTTCAGCCTGGAATTCATTTGCATTTTGTACTGTGCAGAATGTAGCTACCTGCTCGGGGGTTGTCTCATAGAAGCACCTTTCCTGTAGGAGCTTGTTGCAACATTCATTGTTTGGCTAAGTTCTTTAGGGTTGGTTTTGGAAGGTCTTTCAACTTTGGCCAAATCCCGCTTCGTACGAAATTTTTTCACAGCGCTGTCTCCAAGTGTCCACAAAGAGCTGCTGCTTGAAACTGTCCACATGCACATCTCCCATACTGGTGTGCTCGTTTCACTACCTGGATTTTGGTTTCCACTTCTTTCTTGGAAATGACAAGCCTTCTTTCTGCATGCTACACACACCTTGTAGCAGTTTCAGCTTGAAGCATGTTGGTGCTCTCAAAACGCTGTGTAACTTCTGTAAGGTGTGTTACTCTCCAGCACTGAATACACTACTTAGAACTCCTTTCAACACAGACACGCAAACACATCTTTCTGTGAAAGTTCTACCTCAGGTCACTTGGAAATGTAAGGTTTTCATGGAGAACATGAGGTCAATCATTGTTTTGCACTCTGCAACCAATAGAAATGTCCTTTTGTACATAGCCATCTGAAATTCACATCAAAATACCCTTCTTTTCTGGTTTCTTGAATGTTCTCAACACATTAGGAGAAAGATCGTGTTTGAGCAAGAGTGATGTAGTGTGCGTTTTCCTGGATTTCAAGTGATTTGGGAAACATACTCCATGTTTTTCCACATTGTGTAAGAAACAACATGAGGCTTGCAAGAGATTGAAACAATGCAATCCAAAACGTATTCCAGCAGTGAAAACACATGTTTCTACAAAGAGTTTGAAGGAGCAAGCAAAAGCCTTGTGGCAGAGTGTTCTTTCAGAGAGAAACACATGCATTTCATTCTTCTGGAGTGAGTTTTCAGCCTGGAATTCATTTGCATTTTGTACTGTTCAGAATGTAGCTACCTGCTCGGGGGTTGTCTCATACAAGCACCTTTCTTGCAGGAGCTTGTTGCAACATTCATTGTTTGGCTATGTTCTTTAGGGTTGGTTTTGGAAGGTCTTTCAACTTTGGCCAAATCCCGCTTCGTACGAAATTTTTTCACAGCGCTGTCTCCAAGTGTCCACAAAGAGCTGCTGCTTGAAACTGTCCACATGCACATCTCCCATACTGGTGTGCTCGTTTCACTACCTGGATTTTGGTTTCCACTTCTTTCTTTGAAATGACAAGCCTTCTTTCTGCATGCTACACACACCTTGTAGCAGTTTCAGCTTGAAGCATGTTGGTGCTCTCAAAACGCTGTGTAACTTCTGTAGGGTGTGTTACTCTCCAGCACTGAATACACTACTTATAGCTCCTTTCACCACAGACACGCAAACACATCTTTCTGTGAAAGTTCTACCTCAGGTCACTTGGAAATGTAAGGTTTTCATGGAGAACATGAGGTCAATCATGGTTTTGCACTCTGCAACCAATAGAAATGTCCTTTTGTACATAGCCTTCTGAAATTCACATCAAAATACCCTTCTTTTCTGGTTTCTTGAATGTTCTCAACACATTAGGAGAAAGATCGTGTTTTAGTAAGAGTGATGTAGTGTGCGTTTTCCAGGATTTCAAGTGATTTGGGAAACATACTCCTTGTTTTTCCACATTGTGTAAGAAACAACATGAGGCTTGCAAGAGATTGAAACAATGCATCCCAAAACATATTCCTGCAGTGAAAACACATGTTTCTACAAAGACTTTGAAGGAGCAAGCAAAAGCCTAGTGGCAGAGTGTTCTTTCAGAGAGAAACACATGCATTTCATCCTTCTGGAGTGAGTTTTCAGCCTGGAATTCATTTGCATTTTGTACTGTGCAGAATGTAGCTACCTGCTCGGGGGTTGTCTCATAGAAGCACCTTTCCTGTAGGAGCTTGTTGCAACATTCATTGTTTGGCTAAGTTCTTTAGGGTTGGTTTTGGAAGGTCTTTCAACTTTGGCCAAATCCCGCTTCGTACGAAATTTTTTCACAGCGCTGTCTCCAAGTGTCCACAAAGAGCTGCTGCTTGAAACTGTCCACATGCACATCTCCCATACTGGTGTGCTCGTTTCACTACCTGGATTTTGGTTTCCACTTCTTTCTTTGAAATGACAAGCCTTCTTTCTGCATGCTACACACATCTTGTAGCAGTTTCAGTTTGACGCATGTTGGTGCTCTCAAAACGCTGTGTAACTTCTGTAGGGTGTGTTACTCTCCAACAATGAATACACTACTTAGAGCTCCTTTCACCACAGACACGCAAACACATCTTTCTGTGAAAGTTCTACCTCAGGTCACTTGGAAATGTAAGGTTTTCATGGAGAACATGAGGTCAATCATGGTTTTGCACTCTGCAACCAATAGAAATGTCCTTTTGTACATAGCCTTCTGAAATTCACATCAAAATACCCTTCTTTTCTGGTTTCTTGAATGTTCTCAACACATTAGGAGAAAGATCGTGTTTGAGCAAGAGTGATGTAGTGTGCGTTTTCCTGGATTTCAAGTGATTTGGGAAACATACTCCTTGTTTTTCCACATTGTGTAAGAAACAACATTAGGCTTGCAAGAGATTGAAACAATGCATCCCAAAACATATTCCTGCAGTGAAAACACATGTTTCTACAAAGACTTTGAAGGAGCAAGCAAAAGCCTAGTGGCAGAGTGTTCTTTCAGAGAGAAACACATGCATTTCATCCTTCTGGAGTGAGTTTTCAGCCTGGAATTCATTTGCATTTTGTACTGTGCAGAATGTAGCTACCTGCTCGGGGGTTGTCTCATAGAAGCACCTTTCCTGTAGGAGCTTGTTGCAACATTCATTGTTTGGCTAAGTTCTTTAGGGTTGGTTTTGGAAGGTCTTTCAACTTTGGCCAAATCCCGCTTCGTACGAAATTTTTTCACAGCGCTGTCTCCAAGTGTCCACAAAGAGCTGCTGCTTGAAACTGTCCACATGCACATCTCCCATACTGGTGTGCTCGTTTCACTACCTGGATTTTGGTTTCCACTTCTTTCTTGGAAATGACAAGCCTTCTTTCTGCATGCTACACACACCTTGTAGCAGTTTCAGCTTGAAGCATGTTGGTGCTCTCAAAACGCTGTGTAACTTCTGTAAGGTGTGTTACTCTCCAGCACTGAATACACTACTTAGAACTCCTTTCAACACAGACACGCAAACACATCTTTCTGTGAAAGTTCTACCTCAGGTCACTTGGAAATGTAAGGTTTTCATGGAGAACATGAGGTCAATCATTGTTTTGCACTCTGCAACCAATAGAAATGTCCTTTTGTACATAGCCATCTGAAATTCACATCAAAATACCCTTCTTTTCTGGTTTCTTGAATGTTCTCAACACATTAGGAGAAAGATCGTGTTTGAGCAAGAGTGATGTAGTGTGCGTTTTCCTGGATTTCAAGTGATTTGGGAAACATACTCCATGTTTTTCCACATTGTGTAAGAAACAACATGAGGCTTGCAAGAGATTGAAACAATGCAATCCAAAACGTATTCCAGCAGTGAAAACACATGTTTCTACAAAGAGTTTGAAGGAGCAAGCAAAAGCCTTGTGGCAGAGTGTTCTTTCAGAGAGAAACACATGCATTTCATTCTTCTGGAGTGAGTTTTCAGCCTGGAATTCATTTGCATTTTGTACTGTTCAGAATGTAGCTACCTGCTCGGGGGTTGTCTCATACAAGCACCTTTCTTGCAGGAGCTTGTTGCAACATTCATTGTTTGGCTATGTTCTTTAGGGTTGGTTTTGGAAGGTCTTTCAACTTTGGCCAAATCCCGCTTCGTACGAAATTTTTTCACAGCGCTGTCTCCAAGTGTCCACAAAGAGCTGCTGCTTGAAACTGTCCACATGCACATCTCCCATACTGGTGTGCTCGTTTCACTACCTGGATTTTGGTTTCCACTTTTTTCTTTGAAATGACAAGCCTTCTTTCTGCATGCTACACACACCTTGTAGCAGTTTCAGCTTGAAGCATGTTGGTGCTCTCAAAACGCTGTGTAACTTCTGTAGGGTGTGTTACTCTCCAGCACTGAATACACTACTTATAGCTCCTTTCACCACAGACACGCAAACACATCTTTCTGTGAAAGTTCTACCTCAGGTCACTTGGAAATGTAAGGTTTTCATGGAGAACATGAGGTCAATCATGGTTTTGCACTCTGCAACCAATAGAAATGTCCTTTTGTACATAGCCTTCTGAAATTCACATCAAAATACCCTTCTTTTCTGGTTTCTTGAATGTTCTCAACACATTAGGAGAAAGATCGTGTTTTAGTAAGAGTGATGTAGTGTGCGTTTTCCAGGATTTCAAGTGATTTGGGAAACATACTCCTTGTTTTTCCACATTGTGTAAGAAACAACATGAGGCTTGCAAGAGATTGAAACAATGCATCCCAAAACATATTCCTGCAGTGAAAACACATGTTTCTACAAAGACTTTGAAGGAGCAAGCAAAAGCCTAGTGGCAGAGTGTTCTTTTAGAGAGAAACACATGCATTTCATCCTTCTGGAGTGAGTTTTCAGCCTGGAATTCATTTGCATTTTGTACTGTGCAGAATGTAGCTACCTGCTCGGGGGTTGTCTCATAGAAGCACCTTTCCTGTAGGAGCTTGTTGCAACATTCATTGTTTGGCTAAGTTCTTTAGGGTTGGTTTTGGAAGGTCTTTCAACTTTGGCCAAATCCCGCTTCGTACGAAATTTTTTCACAGCGCTGTCTCCAAGTGTCCACAAAGAGCTGCTGCTTGAAACTGTCCACATGCACATCTCCCATACTGGTGTGCTCGTTTCACTACCTGGATTTTGGTTTCCACTTCTTTCTTTGAAATGACAAGCCTTCTTTCTGCATGCTACACACATCTTGTAGCAGTTTCAGTTTGACGCATGTTGGTGCTCTCAAAACGCTGTGTAACTTCTGTAGGGTGTGTTACTCTCCAACAATGAATACACTACTTAGAGCTCCTTTCACCACAGACACGCAAACACATCTTTCTGTGAAAGTTCTACCTCAGGTCACTTGGAAATGTAAGGTTTTCATGGAGAACATGAGGTCAATCATGGTTTTGCACTCTGCAACCAATAGAAATGTCCTTTTGTACATAGCCTTCTGAAATTCACATCAAAATACCCTTCTTTTCTGGTTTCTTGAATGTTCTCAACACATTAGGAGAAAGATCGTGTTTGAGCAAGAGTGATGTAGTGTGCGTTTTCCTGGATTTCAAGTGATTTGGGAAACATACTCCTTGTTTTTCCACATTGTGTAAAAAACAACATTAGGCTTGCAAGAGATTGAAACAATGCATCCCAAAACGTATTCCAGCAGTGAAAACACATGTTTCTACAAAGACTTTGAAGGAGCAAGCAAAAGCCTAGTGGCAGAGTGTTCTTTCAGAGAGAAACACATGCATTTCATTCTTCTGGAGTGAGTTTTCAGCCTGGAATTCATTTGCATTTTGTACTGTTCAGAATGTAGCTACCTGCTCGGGGGTTGTCTCATACAAGCACCTTTCTTGCAGGAGCTTGTTGCAACATTCATTGTTTGGCTATGTTCTTTAGGGTTGGTTTTGGAAGGTATTTCAACTTTGGCCAAATCCCGCTTCGTACGAAATTTTTTCACAGCGCTGTCTCCAAGTGTCCACAAAGAGCTGCTGCATGAAACTGTCCACATGCACATCTCCCATACTGGTGTGCTCGTTTCACTACCTGGATTTTGGTTTCCACTTCTTTCTTTGAAATGACAAGCCTTCTTTCTGCATGCTACACACACCTTGTAGCAGTTTCAGCTTGAAGCATGTTGGTGCTCTCAAAACGCTGTGTAACTTCTGTAGGGTGTGTTACTCTCCAGCACTGAATACACTACTTAGAGCTCCTTTCACCACAGACACGCAAACACATCTTTCTGTGAAAGTTCTACCTCAGGTCACTTGGAAATGTAAGGTTTTCATGGAGAACATGAGGTCAATCATGGTTTTGCACTCTGCAACCAATAGAAATGTCCTTTTGTACATAGCCTTCTGAAATTCACATCAAAATACCCTTCTTTTCTGGTTTCTTGAATGTTCTCAACACATTAGGAGAAAGATCGTGTTTGAGCAAGAGTGATGTAGTGTGCGTTTTCCAGGATTTCAAGTGATTTGGGAAACATACTCCTTGTTTTTCCACATTGTGTAAGAAACAACATGAGGCTTGCAAGAGATTGAAACAATGCATCCCAAAACGTATTCCAGCAGTGAAAACACATGTTTCTACAAAGACTTTGAAGGAGCAAGCAAAAGCCTAGTGGCAGAGTGTTCTTTCAGAGAGAAACACATGCATTTCATTCTTCTGGAGTGAGTTTTCAGCCTGGAATTCATTTGCATTTTGTACTGTTCAGAATGTAGCCACCTGCTCGGGGGTTGTCTCATACAAGCACCTTTCTTGCAGGAGCTTGTTGCAACATTCATTGTTTGGCTATGTTCTTTAGGGTTGGTTTTGGAAGGTCTTTCAACTTTGGCCAAATCCCGCTTCGTACGAAATTTTTTCACAGCGCTGTCTCCAAGTGTCCACAAAGAGCTGCTGCTTGAAACTGTCCACATGCACATCTCCCATACTGGTGTGCTCGTTTCACTACCTGGATTTTGGTTTCCACTTCTTTCTTTGAAATGACAAGCCTTCTTTCTGCATGCTACACACACCTTGTAGCAGTTTCAGCTTGAAGCATGTTGGTGCTCTCAAAACGCTGTGTAACTTCTGTAGGGTGTGTTACTCTCCAGCACTGAATACACTACTTAGAGCTCCTTTCACCACAGACACGCAAACACATCTTTCTGTGAAAGTTCTACCTCAGGTCACTTGGAAATGTAAGGTTTTCATGGAGAACATGAGGTCAATCATGGTTTTGCACTCTGCAACCAATAGAAATGTCCTTTTGTACATAGCCTTCTGAAATTCACATCAAAATACCCTTCTTTTCTGGTTTCTTGAATGTTCTCAACACATTAGGAGAAAGATCGTGTTTGAGCAAGAGTGATGTAGTGTGCGTTTTCCAGGATTTCAAGTGATTTGGGAAACATACTCCTTGTTTTTCCACATTGTGTAAGAAACAACATGAGGCTTGCAAGAGATTGAAACAATACATCCCAAAACGTATTCCTGCAGTGAAAACACATGTTTCTACAAAGACTTTGAAGGAGCAAGCAAAAGCCTAGTGGCAGAGTGTTCTTTCAGAGAGAAACACATGCATTTCATCCTTCTGGAGTGAGTTTTCAGCCTGGAATTCATTTGCATTTTGTACTGTGCAGAATGTAGCTACCTGCTCGGGGGTTGTCTCATAGAAGCACCTTTCCTGTAGGAGCTTGTTGCAACATTCATTGTTTGGCTAAGTTCTTTAGGGTTGGTTTTGGAAGGTCTTTCAACTTTGGCCAAATCCCGCTTCGTACGAAATTTTTTCACAGCGCTGTCTCCAAGTGTCCACAAAGAGCTGCTGCTTGAAATTGTCCACATGCACATCTCCCATACTGGTGTGCTCGTTTCACTACCTGGATTTTGCTTTCCACTTCTTTCTTTGAAATGACAAGCCTTCTTCCTGCATGCTACACACACCTTGTAGCAGTTTCAGCTTGAAGCATGTTGGTGCTCTCAAAACGCTGTGTAACTTCTGTAGGGTGTGTTACTCTCCAGCACTGAATACACTACTTATAGCTCCTTTCACCACAGACACGCAAACACATCTTTCTGTGAAAGTTCTACCTCAGGTCACTTGGAAATGTAAGGTTTTCATGGAGAACATGAGGTCAATCATGGTTTTGCACTCTGCAACCAATAGAAATGTCCTTTTGTACATAGCCTTCTGAAATTCACATCAAAATACCCTTCTTTTCTGGTTTCTTGAATGTTCTCAACACATTAGGAGAAAGATCGTGTTTGAGCAAGAGTGATGTAGTGTGCGTTTTCCTGGATTTCAAGTGATTTGGGAAACATACTCCTTGTTTTTCCACATTGTGTAAGAAACAACATGAGGCTTGCAAGACATTGAAACAAAGCATCCCAAAACATATTCCTGCAGTGAAAACACATGTTTCTACAAAGACTTTGAAGGAGCAAGCAAAAGCCTAGTGGCAGAGTGTTCTTTCAGAGAGAAACACATGCATTTCATCCTTCTGGAGTGAGTTTTCAGCCTGGAATTCATTTGCATTTTGTACTGTGCAGAATGTAGCTACCTGCTCGGGGGTTGTCTCATAGAAGCACCTTTCCTGTAGGAGCTTGTTGCAACATTCATTGTTTGGCTAAGTTCTTTAGGGTTGGTTTTGACAGGTCTTTCAACTTTGGCCAAATCCCGCTTCGTACGAAATTTTTTCACAGCGCTGTCTCCAAGTGTCCACAAAGAGCTGCTGCTTGAAACTGTCCACATGCACATCTCCCATACTGGTGTGCTCGTTTCACTACCTGGATTTTGGTTTCCACTTCTTTCTTTGAAATGACAAGCCTTCTTTCTGCATGCTACACACACCTTGTAGCAGTTTCAGCTTGAAGCATGTTGGTGCTCTCAAAACGCTGTGTAACTTCTGTAGGGTGTGTTACTCTCCAGCACTGAATACACTACTTAGAGCTCCTTTCACCACAGACACGCAAACACATCTTTCTGTGAAAGTCCTACCTCAGGTCACTTGGAAATGTAAGGTTTTCATGGAGAACATGAGGTCAATCATTGTTTTGCACTCTGCAACCAATAGAAATGTCCTTTTGAACATAGCCATCTGAAATTCACATCAAAATACCCTTCTTTTCTGGTTTCTTGAATGTTCTCAACACATTAGGAGAAAGATCGTGTTTGAGCAAGAGTGATGTACTGTGCGTTTTCCTGGATTTCAAGTGATTTGGGAAACATACTCCTTGTTTTTCCACATTGTGTAAGAAACAACATTAGGCTTGCAAGAGATTGAAACAATGCATCCCAAAACGTATTCCAGCAGTGAAAACACATGTTTCTACAAAGACTTTGAAGGAGCAAGCAAAAGCCTAGTGGCAGAGTGTTCTTTCAGAGAGAAACACATGCATTTCATTCTTCTGGAGTGAGTTTTCAGCCTGGAATTCATTTGCATTTTGTACTGTTCAGAATGTAGCTACCTGCTCGGGGGTTGTCTCATACAAGCACCTTTCTTGCAGGAGCTTGTTGCAACATTCATTGTTTGGCTATGTTCTTTAGGGTTGGTTTTGGAAGGTCTTTCAACTTTGGCCAAATCCCGCTTCGTACGAAATTTTTTCACAGCGCTGTCTCCAAGTGTCCACAAAGAGCTGCTGCATGAAACTGTCCACATGCACATCTCCCATACTGGTGTGCTCGTTTCACTACCTGGATTTTGGTTTCCACTTCTTTCTTTGAAATGACAAGCCTTCTTTCTGCATGCTACACACACCTTGTAGCAGTTTCAGCTTGAAGCATGTTGGTGCTCTCAAAACGCTGTGTAACTTCTGTAGGGTGTGTTACTCTCCAGCACTGAATACACTACTTAGAGCTCCTTTCTCCACAGACACGCAAACACATCTTTCTGTGAAAGTTCTACCTCAGGTCACTTGGAAATGTAAGGTTTTCATGGAGAACATGAGGTCAATCATGGTTTTGCACTCTGCAACCAATAGAAATGTCCTTTTGTACATAGCCTTCTGAAATTCACATCAAAATACCCTTCTTTTCTGGTTTCTTGAATGTTCTCAACACATTAGGAGAAAGATCGTGTTTGAGCAAGAGTGATGTAGTGTGCGTTTTCCAGGATTTCAAGTGATTTGGGAAACATACTCCTTGTTTTTCCACATTGTGTAAGAAACAACATGAGGCTTGCAAGAGATTGAAACAATGCATCCCAAAACGTATTCCAGCAGTGAAAACACATGTTTCTACAAAGACTTTGAAGGAGCAAGCAAAAGCCTAGTGGCAGAGTGTTCTTTCAGAGAGAAACACATGCATTTCATTCTTCTGGAGTGAGTTTTCAGCCTGGAATTCATTTGCATTTTGTACTGTTCAGAATGTAGCCACCTGCTCGGGGGTTGTCTCATACAAGCACCTTTCTTGCAGGAGCTTGTTGCAACATTCATTGTTTGGCTATGTTCTTTAGGGTTGGTTTTGGAAGGTCTTTCAACTTTGGCCAAATCCCGCTTCGTACGAAATTTTTTCACAGCGCTGTCTCCAAGTGTCCACAAAGAGCTGCTGCTTGAAACTGTCCACATGCACATCTCCCATACTGGTGTGCTCGTTTCACTACCTGGATTTTGGTTTCCACTTCTTTCTTTGAAATGACAAGCCTTCTTTCTGCATGCTACACACATCTTGTAGCAGTTTCAGCTTGAAGCATGTTGGTGCTCTCAAAACGCTGTGTAACTTCTGTAGGGTGTGTTACTCTCCAGCACTGAATACACTACTTAGAGCTCCTTTCACCACAGACACGCAAACACATCTTTCTGTGAAAGTTCTACCTCAGGTCACTTGGAAATGTAAGGTTTTCATGGAGAACATGAGGTCAATCATGGTTTTGCACTCTGCAACCAATAGAAATGTCCTTTTGTACATAGCCTTCTGAAATTCACATCAAAATACCCTTCTTTTCTGGTTTCTTGAATGTTCTCAACACATTAGGAGAAAGATCGTGTTTGAGCAAGAGTGATGTAGTGTGCGTTTTCCAGGATTTCAAGTGATTTGGTAAACATACTCCTTGTTTTTCCACATTGTGTAAGAAACAACAGGAGGCTTGCAAGAGATTGAAACAATACATCCCAAAACGTATTCCTGCAGTGAAAACACATGTTTCTACAAAGACTTTGAAGGAGCAAGCAAAAGCCTAGTGGCAGAGTGTTCTTTCAGAGAGAAACACATGCATTTCATCCTTCTGGAGTGAGTTTTCAGCCTGGAATTCATTTGCATTTTGTACTGTGCAGAATGTAGCTACCTGCTCGGGGGTTGTCTCATAGAAGCACCTTTCCTGTAGGAGCTTGTTGCAACAATCATTGTTTGGCTAAGTTCTTTAGGGTTGGTTTTGGAAGGTCTTTCAACTTTGGCCAAATCCCGCTTCGTACGAAATTTTTTCACAGCGCTGTCTCCAAGTGTCCACAAAGAGCTGCTGCTTGAAACTGTCCACATGCACATCTCCCATACTGGTGTGCTCGTTTCACTACCTGGATTTTGGTTTCCACTTCTTTCTTTGAAATGACAAGCCTTCTTCCTGCATGCTACACACACCTTGTAGCAGTTTCAGCTTGAAGCATGTTGGTGCTCTCAAAACGCTGTGTAACTTCTGTAGGGTGTGTTACTCTCCAGCACTGAATACACTACTTAGAGCTCCTTTCACCACAGACACGCAAACACATCTTTCTGTGAAAGTTCTACCTCAGGTCACTTGGAAATGTAAGGTTTTCATGGAGAACATGAGGTCAATCATGGTTTTGCACTCTGCAACCAATAGAAATGTCCTTTTGTACATAGCCTTCTGAAATTCACATCAAAATACCCTTCTTTTCTGGTTTCTTGAATGTTCTCAACACATTAGGAGAAAGATCGTGTTTGAGCAAGAGTGATGTAGTGTGCGTTTTCCTGGATTTCAAGTGATTTGGGAAACATACTCCTTGTTTTTCCACATTGTGTAAGAAACAACATTAGGCTTGCAAGAGATTGAAACAATGCATCCCAAAACGTATTCCAGCAGTGAAAACACATGTTTCTACAAAGACTTTGAAGGAGCAAGCAAAAGCCTAGTGGCAGAGTGTTCTTTCAGAGAGAAACACATGCATTTCATTCTTCTGGAGTGAGTTTTCAGCCTGGAATTCATTTGCATTTTGTACTGTTCAGAATGTAGCTACCTGCTCGGGGGTTGTCTCATACAAGCACCTTTCTTGCAGGAGCTTGTTGCAACATTCATTGTTTGGCTATGTTCTTTAGGGTTGGTTTTGGAAGGTCTTTCAACTTTGGCCAAATCCCGCTTCGTACGAAATTTTTTCACAGCGCTGTCTCCAAGTGTCCACAAAGAGCTGCTGCTTGAAACTGTCCACATGCACATCTCCCATACTGGTGTGCTCGTTTCACTACCTGGATTTTGGTTTCCACTTCTTTCTTTGAAATGACAAGCCTTCTTTCTGCATGCTACACACACCTTGTAGCAGTTTCAGCTTGAAGCATGTTGGTGCTCTCAAAACGCTGTGTAACTTCTGTAGGGTGTGTTACTCTCCAGCACTGAATACACTACTTAGAGCTCCTTTCACCACAGACACGCAAACACATCTTTCTGTGAAAGTTCTACCTCAGGTCACTTGGAAATGTAAGGTTTTCATGGAGAACATGAGGTCAATCATGGTTTTGCACTCTGCAACCAATAGAAATGTCCTTTTGTACATAGCCTTCTGAAATTCACATCAAAATACCCTTCTTTTCTAGTTTCTTGAATGTTCTCAACACATTAGGAGAAAGATCGTGTTTGAGCAAGAGTGATGTAGTGTGCGTTTTCCAGGATTTCAAGTGATTTGGGAAACATACTCCTTGTTTTTCCACATTGTGTAAGAAACAACATGAGGCTTGCAAGAGATTGAAACAATGCATCCCAAAACGTATTCCTGCAGTGAAAACACATGTTTCTACAAAGACTTTGAAGGAGCAAGCAAAAGCCTAGTGGCAGAGTGTTCTTTCAGAGAGAAACACATGCATTTCATCCTTCTGGAGTGAGTTTTCAGCCTGGAATTCATTTGCATTTTGTACTGTGCAGAATGTAGCTACCTGCTCGGGGGTTGTCTCACAGAAGCACCTTTCCGGTAGGAGCTTGTTGCAACATTCATTGTTTGGCTAAGTTCTTTAGGGTTGGTTTTGACAGGTCTTTCAACTTTGGCCAAATCCCGCTTCGTACGAAATTTTTTCACAGCGCTGTCTCCAAGTGTCCACAAAGAGCTGCTGCTTGAAACTGTCCACATGCACATCTCCCATACTGGTGTGCTCGTTTCACTACCTGGATTTTGGTTTCCACTTCTTTCTTTGAAATGACAAGCCTTCTTCCTGCATGCTACACACACCTTGTAGCAGTTTCAGCTTGAAGCATGTTGGTGCTCTCAAAACGCTGTGTAACTTCTGTAGGGTGTGTTACTCTCCAGCACTGAATACACTACTTAGAGCTCCTTTCACCACAGACACGCAAACACATCTTTCTGTGAAAGTTCTACCTCAGGTCACTTGGAAATGTAAGGTTTTCATGGAGAACATGAGGTCAATCATGGTTTTGCACTCTGCAACCAATAGAAATGTCCTTTTGTACATAGCCTTCTGAAATTCACATCAAAATACCCTTCTTTTCTGGTTTCTTGAATGTTCTCAACACATTAGGAGAAAGATCGTGTTTGAGCAAGAGTGATGTAGTGTGCGTTTTCCTGGATTTCAAGTGATTTGGGAAACATACTCCTTGTTTTTCCACATTGTGTAAGAAACAACATTAGGCTTGCAAGAGATTGAAACAATGCATCCCAAAACGTATTCCAGCAGTGAAAACACAGGTTTCTACAAAGACTTTGAAGGAGCAAGCAAAAGCCTAGTGGCAGAGTGTTCTTTCAGAGAGAAACACATGCATTTCATTCTTCTGGAGTGAGTTTTCAGCCTGGAATTCATTTGCATTTTGTACTGTTCAGAATGTAGCTACCTGCTCGGGGGTTGTCTCATACAAGCACCTTTCTTGCAGGAGCTTGTTGCAACATTCATTGTTTGGCTATGTTCTTTAGGGTTGGTTTTGGAAGGTCTTTCAACTTTGGCCAAATCCCGCTTCGTACGAAATTTTTTCACAGCGCTGTCTCCAAGTGTCCACAAAGAGCTGCTGCTTGAAACTGTCCACATGCACATCTCCCATACTGGTGTGCTCGTTTCACTACCTGGATTTTGGTTTCCACTTCTTTCTTTGAAATGACAAGCCTTCTTTCTGCATGCTACACACACCTTGTAGCAGTTTCAGCTTGAAGCATGTTGGTGCTCTCAAAACGCTGTGTAACTTCTGTAGGGTGTGTTACTCTCCAGCACTGAATACACTACTTAGAGCTCCTTTCACCACAGACACGCAAACACATCTTTCTGTGAAAGTTCTACCTCAGGTCACTTGGAAATGTAAGGTTTTCATGGAGAACATGAGGTCAATCATGGTTTTGCACTCTGCAACCAATAGAAATGTCCTTTTGTACATAGCCTTCTGAAATTCACATCAAAATACCCTTCTTTTCTGGTTTCTTGAATGTTCTCAACACATTAGGAGAAAGATCGTGTTTGAGCAAGAGTGATGTAGTGTGCGTTTTCCAGGATTTCAAGTGATTTGGGAAACATACTCCTTGTTTTTCCACATTGTGTAAGAAACAACATGAGGCTTGCAAGAGATTGAAACAATGCATCCCAAAACGTATTCCTGCAGTGAAAACACATGTTTCTACAAAGACTTTGAAGGAGCAAGCAAAAGCCTAGTGGCAGAGTGTTCTTTCAGAGAGAAACACATGCATTTCATCCTTCTGGAGTGAGTTTTCAGCCTGGAATTCATTTGCATTTTGTACTGTACAGAATGTAGCTACCTGCTCGGGGGTTGTCTCACAGAAGCACCTTTCCGGTAGGAGCTTGTTGCAACATTCATTGTTTGGCTAAGTTCTTTAGGGTTGGTTTTGACAGGTCTTTCAACTTTGGCCAAATCCCGCTTCGTACGAAATTTTTTCACAGCGCTGTCTCCAAGTGTCCACAAAGAGCTGCTGCTTGAAACTGTCCACATGCACATCTCCCATACTGGTGTGCTCGTTTCACTACCTGGATTTTGGTTTCCACTTCTTTCTTTGAAATGACAAGCCTTCTTTCTGCATGCTACACACACCTTGTAGCAGTTTCAGCTTGAAGCATGTTGGTGCTCCCAAAACGCTGTGTAACTTCTGTAAGGTGTGTTACTCTCCAGCACTGAATACACTACTTAGAGCTCCTTTCACCACAGACACGCAAACACATCTTTCTGTGAAAGTTCTACCTCAGGTCACTTGGAAATGTAAGGTTTTCATGGAGAACATGAGGTCAATCATTGTTTTGCACTCTGCAACCAATAGAAATGTCCTTTTGTACATAGCCATCTGAAATTCACATCAAAATACCCTTCTTTTCTGGTTTCTTGAATGTTCTCAACACATTAGGAGAAAGATCGTGTTTGAGCAAGAGTGATGTAGTGTGCGTTTTCCTGGATTTCAAGTGATTTGGGAAACATACTCCTTGTTTTTCCACATTGTGTAAGAAACAACGTTAGGCTTGCAAGAGATTGAAACAATGCATCCCAAAACGTATTCCAGCAGTGAAAACACATGTTACTACAAAGACTTTGAAGGAGCAAGCAAAAGCCTAGTGGCAGAGTGTTCTTTCAGAGAGAAACACATGCATTTCATTCTTCTGGAGTGAGTTTTCAGCCTGGAATTCATTTGCATTTTGTACTGTTCAGAATGTAGCTACCTGCTCGGGGGTTGTCTCATACAAGCACCTTTCTTGCAGGAGCTTGTTGCAACATTCATTGTTTGGCTATGTTCTTTAGGGTTGGTTTTGGAAGGTCTTTCAACTTTGGCCAAATCCCGCTTCGTACGAAATTTTTTCACAGCGCTGTCTCCAAGTGTCCACAAAGAGCTGCTGCTTGAAACTGTCCACATGCACATCTCCCATACTGGTGTGCTCGTTTCACTACCTGGATTTTGCTTTCCACTTCTTTCTTTGAAATGACAAGCCTTCTTTCTGCATGCTACACACACCTTGTAGCAGTTTCAGTTTGACGCATGTTAGTGCTCTCAAAACGCTGTGTAACTTCTGTAGGGTGTGTTACTCTCCAGCACTGAATACACTACTTAGAGCTCCTTTCACCACAGACACGCAAACACATCTTTCTGTGAAAGTTCTACCTCAGGTCACTTGGAAATGTAAGGTTTTCATGGAGAACATGAGGTCAATCATGGTTTTGCACTCTGCAACCAATAGAAATGTCCTTTTGTACATAGCCTTCTGAAATTCACATCAAAATACCCTTCTTTTCTGGTTTCTTGAATGTTCTCAACACATTAGGAGAAAGATCGTGTTTGAGCAAGAGTGATGTAGTGTGCGTTTTCCTGGATTTCAAGTGATTTGGGAAACATACTCCTTGTTTTTCCACATTGTGTAAGAAACAACATGAGGCTTGCAAGACATTGAAACAAAGCATCCCAAAACATATTCCTGCAGTGAAAATACATGTTTCTACAAAGACTTTGAAGGAGCAAGCAAAAGCCTAGTGGCAGAGTGTTCTTTCAGAGAGAAACACATGCATTTCATCCTTCTGGAGTGAGTTTTCAGCCTGGAATTCATTTGCATTTTGTATTGTGCAGAATGTAGCTACCTGCTCGGGGGTTGTCTCATAGAAGCACCTTTCCTGTAGGAGCTTGTTGCAACATTCATTGTTTGGCTCAGTTCTTTAGGGTTGGTTTTGACAGGTCTTTCAACTTTGGCCAAATCCCTCTTCGTACGAAATTTTTTCACAGCGCTGTCTCCAAGTGTCCACAAAGAGCTGCTGCTTGAAACTGTCCACATGCACATCTCCCATACTGGTGTGCTCGTTTCACTAGCTGGATTTTGGTTTCCACTTCTTTCTTTGAAATGACTAGCCTTCTTTCTGCATGCTACACACACCTTGTAGCAGTTTCAGCTTGAAGCATGTTGGTGCTCTCAAAACGCTGTGTAACTTCTGTAAGGGGTGTTACTCTCCAGCACTGAATACACTACTTAGAGCTCCTTTCACCACAGACACGCAAACACATCTTTCTGTGAAAGTCCTACCTGAGGTCACTTGGAAATGTAAACTTTTCATGAGGAACATGAGGTCAATCATTGTTTTGCACTCTGCAACCAATAGAAATGTCCTTTTGTACATAGCCATCTGAAATTCACATCAAAATACCCTTCTTTTCTGGTTTCTTGAATGTTCTCAACACATTAGGAGAAAGATCGTGTTTGAGCAAGAGTGATGTAGTGTGCGTTTTCCTGGATTTCAAGTGATTTGGGAAACATACTCCTTGTTTTTCCACATTGTGTAAGAAACAACATTAGGCTTGCAAGAGATTGAAACAATGCATCCCAAAACGTATTCCAGCAGTGAAAACACATGTTTCTACAAAGACTTTGAAGGAGCAAGCAAAAGCCTAGTGGCAGAGTGTTCTTTCAGAGAGAAACACATGCATTTCATTCTTCTGGAGTGAGTTTTCAGCCTGGAATTCATTTTCATTTTGTACTGTTCAGAATGTAGCTACCTGCTCGGGGGTTGTCTCATACAAGCACCTTTCTTGCAGGAGCTTGTTGCAACATTCATTGTTTGGCTATGTTCTTTAGGGTTGGTTTTGGAAGGTCTTTCAACTTTGGCCAAATCCCGCTTCGTACGAAATTTTTTCACAGCGCTGTCTCCAAGTGTCCACAAAGAGCTGCTGCTTGAAACTGTCCACATGCACATCTCCCATACTGGTGTGCTCGTTTTACTACCTGGATTTTGGTTTCCACTTCTTTCTTTGAAATGACAAGCCTTCTTTCTGCATGCTACACACACCTTGTAGCAGTTTCAGCTTGAAGCATGTTGGTGCTCTCAAAACGCTGTGTAACTTCTGTAAGGTGTGTTACTCTCCAGCACTGAATACACTACTTAGAGCTCCTTTCACCACAGACACGCAAACACATCTTTCTGTGAAAGTTCTACCTCAGGTCACTTGGAAATGTAAGGTTTTCATGGAGAACATGAGGTCAATCATGGTTTTGCACTCTGCAACCAATAGAAATGTCCTTTTGTACATAGCCTTCTGAAATTCACATCAAAATACCCTTCTTTTCTGGTTTCTTGAATGTTCTCAACACATTAGGAGAAAGATCGTGTTTGAGCAAGAGTGATGTAGTGTGCGTTTTCCAGGATTTCAAGTGATTTGGGAAACATACTCCTTGTTTTTCCACATTGTGTAAGAAACAACATGAGGCTTGCAAGAGATTGAAACAATGCATCCCAAAACGTATTCCAGCAGTGAAAACACATGTTTCTACAAAGACTTTGAAGGAGCAAGCAAAAGCCTAGTGGCAGAGTGTTCTTTCAGAGAGAAACACATGCATTTCATTCTTCTGGAGTGAGTTTTCAGCCTGGAATTCATTTGCATTTTGTACTGTTCAGAATGTAGCCACCTGCTCGGGGGTTGTCTCATACAAGCACCTTTCTTGCAGGAGCTTGTTGCAACATTCATTGTTTGGCTAAGTTCTTTAGTGTTGGTTTTGGAAGGTCTTTCAACTTTGGCCAAATCCCGCTTGGTACGAAATTTTTTCACAGCGCTGTCTCCAAGTGTCCACAAAGAGCTGCTGCTTGAAACTGTCCACATGCACATCTCCCATACTGGTGTGCTCGTTTCAGTACCTGGATGTTGGATTACCCTTCTTTCTTTGAAATGACAAGCCTTCTTCCTGCATGCTACACACACCTTGTAGCAGTTTCAGCTTTAAGCATGTTGGTGCTCTCAAAACGCTGTGTAACTTCTGTAGGCTGTGTTACTCTCCAGCACTGAATACACTACTTAGAGCTCCTTAAAACACAGACACGCAAACACATCTTTTTGTGAAAGTGCTACCTCAGGTCACTTGGAAATGTAAGGTTTTCATGGAGAACATGAGGTCAATTTTGGTTTTGCACTCTGCAACCAATAGAAATGTCCTTTTGTACATAGCCATCTGAAATTCACATCAAAATACCCTTCTTTTCTGGTTTCTTGAATTTTCTCAACACATTAGTAGAAACATCGTGTTTGAGCAAGAGTGATGTAGTGTGCGTTTTTCTGCATTTCAAGTGATTTGGGAAACATACTCCTTGTTTTTCCACATTGTGTAAGAAACAACATGAGGCTTGCAAGAGATTGAAACAATGCATCCCAAAACGTATTCCAGCAGTGAAAACACATGTTTCTACAAAGACTTTGAAGGAGCAAGCAAAAGCCTAGTGGCAGAGTGTTCTTTCAGAGAGAAACACATGCATTTCATCCTTCTGGAGTGAGTTTTCAGACTGGAATTCATTTGTATTTTGTACTGTGCAGAATGTAGCTACCTGCTCGGGGGTTGTCTCACAGAAGCACCTTTCCGGTAGGAGCTTGTTGCAACATTCATTGTTTGCCTAAGTTCTTTAGGGTTGGTTTTGACAGGTCTTTCAACTTTGGCCAAATCCCGCTTCGTACGAAATTTTTTCACAGCGCTGTCTCCAAGTGTCCACAAAGAGCTGCTGCTTGAAACTGTCCACATGCACATCTCCCATACTGGTGTGCTCGTTTCACTACCTGGATTTTGGTTTCCACTTCTTTCTTTGAAATGACAAGCCTTCTTCCTGCATGCTACACACACCTTGTAGCAGTTTCAGCTTGAAGCATGTTGGTGCTCTCAAAACGCTGTGTAACTTCTGTAGGGTGTGTTACTCTCCAGCACTGAATACACTACTTAGAGCTCCTTTCACCACAGACACGCAAACACATCTTTCTGTGAAAGTTCTACCTCAGGTCACTTGGAAATGTAAGGTTTTCATGGAGAACATGAGGTCAATCATGGTTTTGCACTCTGCAACCAATAGAAATGTCCTTTTGTACATAGCCTTCTGAAATTCACATCAAAATACCCTTCTTTTCTGGTTTCTTGAATGTTCTCAACACATTAGGAGAAAGATCGTGTTTGAGCAAGAGTGATGTAGTGTGCGTTTTCCTGGATTTCAAGTGATTTGGGAAACATACTCCTTGTTTTTCCACATTGTGTAAGAAACAACATTAGGCTTGCAAGAGATTGAAACAATGCATCCCAAAACGTATTCCAGCAGTGAAAACACAGGTTTCTACAAAGACTTTGAAGGAGCAAGCAAAAGCCTAGTGGCAGAGTGTTCTTTCAGAGAGAAACACATGCATTTCATTCTTCTGGAGTGAGTTTTCAGCCTGGAATTCATTTGCATTTTGTACTGTTCAGAATGTAGCTACCTGCTCGGGGGTTGTCTCATACAAGCACCTTTCTTGCAGGAGCTTGTTGCAACATTCATTGTTTGGCTATGTTCTTTAGGGTTGGTTTTGGAAGGTCTTTCAACTTTGGCCAAATCCCGCTTCGTACGAAATTTTTTCACAGCGCTGTCTCCAAGTGTCCACAAAGAGCTGCTGCTTGAAACTGTCCACATGCACATCTCCCATACTGGTGTGCTCGTTTCACTACCTGGATTTTGGTTTCCACTTCTTTCTTTGAAATGACAAGCCTTCGTTCTGCATGCTACACACACCTTGTAGCAGTTTCAGCTTGAAGCATGTTGGTGCTCTCAAAACGCTGTGTAACTTCTGTAGGGTGTGTTACTCTCCAGCACTGAATACACTACTTAGAGCTCCTTTCACCACAGACACGCAAACACATCTTTCTGTGAAAGTTCTACCTCAGGTCACTTGGAAATGTAAGGTTTTCATGGAGAACATGAGGTCAATCATGGTTTTGCACTCTGCAACCAATAGAAATGTCCTTTTGTACATAGCCTTCTGAAATTCACATCAAAATACCCTTCTTTTCTGGTTTCTTGAATGTTCTCAACACATTAGGAGAAAGATCGTGTTTGAGCAAGAGTGATGTAGTGTGCGTTTTCCAGGATTTCAAGTGATTTGGGAAACATACTCCTTGTTTTTCCACATTGTGTAAGAAACAACATGAGGCTTGCAAGAGATTGAAACAATGCATCCCAAAACGTATTCCTGCAGTGAAAACACATGTTTCTACAAAGACTTTGAAGGAGCAAGCAAAAGCCTAGTGGCAGAGTGTTCTTTCAGAGAGAAACACATGCATTTCATCCTTCTGGAGTGAGTTTTCAGCCTGGAATTCATTTGCATTTTGTACTGTACAGAATGTAGCTACCTGCTCGGGGGTTGTCTCACAGAAGCACCTTTCCGGTAGGAGCTTGTTGCAACATTCATTGTTTGGCTAAGTTCTTTAGGGTTGGTTTTGACAGGTCTTTCAACTTTGGCCAAATCCCGCTTCGTACGAAATTTTTTCACAGCGCTGTCTCCAAGTGTCCACAAAGAGCTGCTGCTTGAAACTGTCCACATGCACATCTCCCATACTGGTGTGCTCGTTTCACTACCTGGATTTTGGTTTCCACTTCTTTCTTTGAAATGACAAGCCTTCTTTCTGCATGCTACACACACCTTGTAGCAGTTTCAGCTTGAAGCATGTTGGTGCTCTCAAAACGCTGTGTAACTTCTGTAAGGTGTGTTACTCTCCAGCACTGAATACACTACTTAGAGCTCCTTTCACCACAGACACGCAAACACATCTTTCTGTGAAAGTTCTACCTCAGGTCACTTGGAAATGTAAGGTTTTCATGGAGAACATGAGGTCAATCATTGTTTTGCACTCTGCAACCAATAGAAATGTCCTTTTGTACATAGCCATCTGAAATTCACATCAAAATACCCTTCTTTTCTGGTTTCTTGAATGTTCTCAACACATTAGGAGAAAGATCGTGTTTGAGCAAGAGTGATGTAGTGTGCGTTTTCCTGGATTTCAAGTGATTTGGGAAACATACTCCTTGTTTTTCCACATTGTGTAAGAAACAACGTTAGGCTTGCAAGAGATTGAAACAATGCATCCCAAAACGTATTCCAGCAGTGAAAACACATGTTACTACAAAGACTTTGAAGGAGCAAGCAAAAGCCTAGTGGCAGAGTGTTCTTTCAGAGAGAAACACATGCATTTCATTCTTCTGGAGTGAGTTTTCAGCCTGGAATTCATTTGCATTTTGTACTGTTCAGAATGTAGCTACCTGCTCGGGGGTTGTCTCATACAAGCACCTTTCTTGCAGGAGCTTGTTGCAACATTCATTGTTTGGCTATGTTCTTTAGGGTTGGTTTTGGAAGGTCTTTCAACTTTGGCCAAATCCCGCTTCGTACGAAATTTTTTCACAGCGCTGTCTCCAAGTGTCCACAAAGAGCTGCTGCTTGAAACTGTCCACATGCACATCTCCCATACTGGTGTGCTCGTTTCACTACCTGGATTTTGGTTTCCACTTCTTTCTTTGAAATGACAAGCCTTCTTTCTGCATGCTACACACACCTTGTAGCAGTTTCAGCTTGAAGCATGTTGGTGCTCTCAAAACGCTGTGTAACTTCTGTAGGGTGTGTTACTCTCCAGCACTGAATACACTACTTAGAGCTCCTTTCACCACAGACACGCAAACACATCTTTCTGTGAAAGTTCTACCTCAGGTCACTTGGAAATGTAAGGTTTTCATGGAGAACATGAGGTCAATCATGGTTTTGCACTCTGCAACCAACAGAAATGTCCTTTTGTACATAGCCTTCTGAAATTCACATCAAAATACCCTTCTTTTCTGGTTTCTTGAATGTTCTCAACACATTAGGAGAAAGATCGTGTTTGAGCAAGAGTGATGTAGTGTGCGTTTTCCAGGATTTCAAGTGATTTGGGAAACATACTCCTTGTTTTTCCACATTGTGTAAGAAACAACATGAGGCTTGCAAGAGATTGAAACAATGCATCCCAAAACGTATTCCTGCAGTGAAAACACATGTTTCTACAAAGACTTTGAAGGAGCAAGCAAAAGCCTAGTGGCAGAGTGTTCTTTCAGAGAGAAACACATGCATTTCATCCTTCTGGAGTGAGTTTTCAGCCTGGAATTCATTTGCATTTTGTACTGTGCAGAATGTAGCTACCTGCTCGGGGGTTGTCTCATAGAAGCACCTTTCCTGTAGGAGCTTGTTGCAACATTCATTGTTTGGCTAAGTTCTTTAGGGTTGGTTTTGGAAGGTCTTTCAACTTTGGCCAAATCCCGCTTCGTACGAAATTTTTTCACAGCGCTGTCTCCAAGTGTCCACAAAGAGCTGCTGCTTGAAACTGTCCACATGCACATCTCCCATACTGGTGTGCTCGTTTCACTACCTGGATTTTGGTTTCCACTTCTTTCTTTGAAATGACAAGCCTTCTTTCTGCATGCTACACACACCTTGTAGCAGTTTCAGTTTGACGCATGTTAGTGCTCTCAAAACGCTGTGTAACTTCTGTAGGGTGTGTTACTCTCCAGCACTGAATACACTACTTAGAGCTCCTTTCACCACAGACACGCAAACACATCTTTCTGTGAAAGTTCTACCTCAGGTCACTTGGAAATGTAAGGTTTTCATGGAGAACATGAGGTCAATCATGGTTTTGCACTCTGCAACCAATAGAAATGTCCTTTTGTACATAGCCTTCTGAAATTCACATCAAAATACCCTTCTTTTCTGGTTTCTTGAATGTTCTCAACACATTAGGAGAAAGATCGTGTTTGAGCAAGAGTGATGTAGTGTGCGTTTTCCTGGATTTCAAGTGATTTGGGAAACATACTCCTTGTTTTTCCACATTGTGTAAGAAACAACATGAGGCTTGCAAGACATTGAAACAAAGCATCCCAAAACATATTCCTGCAGTGAAAATACATGTTTCTACAAAGACTTTGAAGGAGCAAGCAAAAGCCTAGTGGCAGAGTGTTCTTTCAGAGAGAAACACATGCATTTCATCCTTCTGGAGTGAGTTTTCAGCCTGGAATTCATTTGCATTTTGTATTGTGCAGAATGTAGCTACCTGCTCGGGGGTTGTCTCATAGAAGCACCTTTCCTGTAGGAGCTTGTTGCAACATTCATTGTTTGGCTCAGTTCTTTAGGGTTGGTTTTGACAGGTCTTTCAACTTTGGCCAAATCCCTCTTCGTACGAAATTTTTTCACAGCGCTGTCTCCAAGTGTCCACAAAGAGCTGCTGCTTGAAACTGTCCACATGCACATCTCCCATACTGGTGTGCTCGTTTCACTAGCTGGATTTTGGTTTCCACTTCTTTCTTTGAAATGACTAGCCTTCTTTCTGCATGCTACACACACCTTGTAGCAGTTTCAGCTTGAAGCATGTTGGTGCTCTCAAAACGCTGTGTAACTTCTGTAAGGGGTGTTACTTTCCAGCACTGAATACACTACTTAGAGCTCCTTTCACCACAGACACGCATACACATCTTTCTGTGAAAGTCCTACCTGAGGTCACTTGGAAATGTAAACTTTTCATGAGGAACATGAGGTCAATCATTGTTTTGCACTCTGCAACCAATAGAAATGTCCTTTTGTACATAGCCATCTGAAATTCACATCAAAATACCCTTCTTTTCTGGTTTCTTGAATGTTCTCAACACATTAGGAGAAAGATCGTGTTTGAGCAAGAGTGATGTAGTGTGCGTTTTCCTGGATTTCAAGTGATTTGGGAAACATACTCCTTGTTTTTCCACATTGTGTAAGAAACAACATTAGGCTTGCAAGAGATTGAAACAATGCATCCCAAAACGTATTCCAGCAGTGAAAACACATGTTTCTACAAAGACTTTGAAGGAGCAAGCAAAAGCCTAGTGGCAGAGTGTTCTTTCAGAGAGAAACACATGCATTTCATCCTTCTGGAGTGAGTTTTCAGCCTGGAATTCATTTTCATTTTGTACTGTTCAGAATGTAGCTACCTGCTCGGGGGTTGTCTCATACAAGCACCTTTCTTGCAGGAGCTTGTTGCAACATTCATTGTTTGGCTATGTTCTTTAGGGTTGGTTTTGGAAGGTCTTTCAACTTTGGCCAAATCCCGCTTCGTACGAAATTTTTTCACAGCGCTGTCTCCAAGTGTCCACAAAGAGCTGCTGCTTGAAACTGTCCACATGCACATCTCCCATACTGGTGTGCTCGTTTTACTACCTGGATTTTGGTTTCCACTTCTTTCTTTGAAATGACAAGCCTTCTTTCTGCATGCTACACACACCTTGTAGCAGTTTCAGCTTGAAGCATGTTGGTGCTCTCAAAACTCTGTGTAACTTCTGTAAGGTGTGTTACTCTCCAGCACTGAATACACTACTTAGAGCTCCTTTCACCACAGACACGCAAACACATCTTTCTGTGAAAGTTCTACCTCAGGTCACTTGGAAATGTAAGGTTTTCATGGAGAACATGAGGTCAATCATGGTTTTGCACTCTGCAACCAATAGAAATGTCCTTTTGTACATAGCCTTCTGAAATTCACATCAAAATACCCTTCTTTTCTGGTTTCTTGAATGTTCTCAACACATTAGGAGAAAGATCGTGTTTGAGCAAGAGTGATGTAGTGTGCGTTTTCCAGGATTTCAAGTGATTTGGGAAACATACTCCTTGTTTTTCCACATTGTGTAAGAAACAACATGAGGCTTGCATGAGATTGAAACAATGCATCCCAAAACGTATTCCAGCAGTGAAAACACATGTTTCTACAAAGACTTTGAAGGAGCAAGCAAAAGCCTAGTGGCAGAGTGTTCTTTCAGAGAGAAACACATGCATTTCATTCTTCTGGAGTGAGTTTTCAGCCTGGAATTCATTTGCATTTTGTACTGTTCAGAATGTAGCCACCTGCTCGGGGGTTGTCTCATACAAGCACCTTTCTTGCAGGAGCTTGTTGCAACATTCATTGTTTGGCTAAGTTCTTTAGTGTTGGTTTTGGAAGGTCTTTCAACTTTGGCCAAATCCCGCTTGGTACGAAATTTTTTCACAGCGCTGTCTCCAAGTGTCCACAAAGAGCTGCTGCTTGAAACTGTCCACATGCACATCTCCCATACTGGTGTGCTCGTTTCAGTACCTGGATGTTGGATTACCCTTCTTTCTTTGAAATGACAAGCCTTCTTCCTGCATGCTACACACACCTTGTAGCAGTTTCAGCTTTAAGCATGTTGGTGCTCTCAAAACGCTGTGTAACTTCTGTAGGCTGTGTTAATCTCCAGCACTGAATACACTACTTAGAGCTCCTTAAAACACAGACACGCAAACACATCTTTTTGTGAAAGTCCTACCTCAGGTCACTTGGAAATGTAAGGTTTTCATGGAGAACATGAGGTCAATTTTGGTTTTGCACTCTGCAACCAATAGAAATGTCCTTTTGTACATAGCCATCTGAAATTCACATCAAAATACCCTTCTTTTCTGGTTTCTTGAATTTTCTCAACACATTAGTAGAAACATCGTGTTTGAGCAAGAGTGATGTAGTGTGCGTTTTTCTGCATTTCAAGTGATTTGGGAAACATACTCCTTGTTTTTCCACATTGTGTAAGAAACAACATGAGGCTTGCAAGAGATTGAAACAATGCATCCCAAAACGTATTCCAGCAGTGAAAACACATGTTTCTACAAAGACTTTGAAGGAGCAAGCAAAAGCCTAGTGGCAGAGTGTTCTTTCAGAGAGAAACACATGCATTTCATCCTTCTGGAGTGAGTTTTCAGACTGGAATTCATTTGTATTTTGTACTGTGCAGAATGTAGCTACCTGCTCGGGGGTTGTCTCATAGAAGCACCTTTCCTGCAGGAGCTTGTTGCAACATTCATTGTTTGGCTAAGTTCTTTAGGGTTGGTATTGGAAGGTCTTTCATCTTTGGCCAAATCCCGCTTCGTTTGAAATTTTTTCACAGCGCTGTCTCCAAGTGTCCACAAAGAGCTGCTGCTTGAAACTGTCCACATGCACATCTCCCATACTGGTGTGCTCGTTTCAGTACCTGGATGTTGGATTACACTTCTTTCTTTGAAATGACAAGCCTTCTTCCTGCATGCTACACACACCTTGTAGCAGTTTCAGCTTGAAGCATGTTGGTGCTCTCAAAACGCTGTGTAACTTCTGTAGGGTGTGTTACTCTCCAGCACTGAATACACTACTTAGAGCTCCTTAAACCACAGACACGCAAACACATCTTTTTGTGAAAGTCCTACCACAGGTCACTTGGAAATGTAAGGTTTTCATGGAGAACATGAGGTCAATTATGGTTTTGCACTCTGCAACCAATAGAAATGTCCTTTTGTACATAGCCATCTGAAATTCACATCAAAATACCCTTCTTTTCTGGTTTCTTGAATGTTCTCAACACATTAGGAGAAAGATCGTGTTTGAGCAAGAGTGATGTAGTGTACGTTTTCCTGGATTTGAAGTGATTTGGGAAACATACTCCTTGTTTTTCCACATTGTGTAAGAAACAACATGAGGCTTGCAAGAGATTGAAACAATGCATCCCAAAACGTATTCCAGCAGTGAAAACACATGTTTCTACAAAGACTTTGAAGGAGCAAGCAAAAGCCTAGTGGCAGAGTGTTCTTTCAGAGAGAAACACATGCATTTCATCCTTCTGGAGTGAGTTTTCAGCCTGGAATTCATTTGCATTTTGTACTGTGCAGAATGTAGCTACCTGCTCGGGGGTTGTCTCATAGAAGCACCTTTCCTGCAGGAGCTTGTTGACACATTCATTGTTTGGCTAAGTTCTTTAGGGTTGGTTTTGGAAGATCTTTCAACTTTGGCCAAATCCCGCTTGGTACGAAATTTTTTCACACCGCTGTCTCCAAGTGGCCACAAAGAGCTGCTGCTTGAAACTGTTCACATGCACATCTCCCGTACTGCTGTGCTCGTTTCACTACTTGGATTTTGGTTTCCACTTCTTTCTTTGACATGACAAGCCTTCTTTCTGCATGCTACACACACCTTGTAGCAGTTTCAGCTTGAAGCATGTTGGTGCTCTCAAAACGCTGTGTAACTTCAGTAGGGTGTGTTACTCTCCAGCACTGAATACACTACTTAGAGCTCCTTAAAGCACAGACACGCAAACACATCTTTTTGTGAAAGTCCTACCTCAGGTCACTTGGAAATGTAAGGTTTTCATGGCGAACATGAGGTCAATTTTGGTTTTGCACTTTGCAACCAATAGAAATGTCCTTTTGTACATAGCCATCTGAAATTCACATCAAAATACCCTTCTTTTCTGGTTTCTTGAATTTTCTCAACACATTAGTAGAAACATCGTGTTTGAGCAAGAGTGATGTAGTGTGCGTTTTTCTGGATTTCAAGTGATTTGGGAAACATACTCCTTGTTTTTCCACATTGTGTAAGAAACAACATGAGGCTTGCAAGAGATTGAAACAATGCATCCCAAAACGTATTCCAGCAGTGAAAACACATGTTTCTACAAAGACTTTGAAGGAGCAAGCAAAAGCCTAGTGGCAGAGTGTTCTTTCAGAGAGAAACACATGCATTTCATCCTTCTGGAGTGAGTTTTCAGCCTGGAATTCATTTGTATTTTGTACTGTGCAGAATGTAGCTACCTGCTCGGGGGTTGTTTCATAGAAGCACCTTTCCTGCAGGAGCTTGTTGCAACATTCATTGTTTGGCTAAGTTCTTTAGGGTTGGTATTGGAAGGTCTTTCATCTTTGGCCAAATCCCGCTTCGTTTGAAATTTTTTCACAGCGCTGTCTCCAAGTGTCCACAAAGAGCTGCTGCTTGAAACTGTCCACATGCACATCTCCCATACTGGTGTGCTCGTTTCAGTACCTGGATGTTGGATTACCCTTCTTTCTTTGAAATGACAAGCCTTCTTCCTGCATGCTACACACACCTTGTAGCAGTTTCAGCTTGAAGCATGTTGGTGCTCTCAAAACGCTGTGTAACTTCTGTAGGGTGTGTTACTCTCCAGCACTGAATACACTACTTAGAGCTCCTTAAACCACAGACACGCAAACACATCTTTTTGTGAAAGTCCTACCACAGGTCACTTGGAAATGTAAGGTTTTCATGGAGAACATGAGGTCAATTATGGTTTTGCACTCTGCAACCAATAGAAATGTCCTTTTGTACATAGCCATCTGAAATTCACATCAAAATACCCTTCTTTTCTGGTTTCTTGAATGTTCTCAACACATTAGGAGAAAGATCGTGTTTGAGCAAGAGTGATGTAGTGTACGTTTTCCTGGATTTGAAGTGATTTGGGAAACATACTCCTTGTTTTTCCACATTGTGTAAGAAACAACATGAGGCTTGCAAGAGATTGAAACAATGCATCCCAAAACGTATTCCAGCAGTGAAAACACATGTTTCTACAAAGACTTTGAAGGAGCAAGCAAAAGCCTAGTGGCAGAGTGTTCTTTCAGAGAGAAACGCATGCATTTCATCCTTCTGGAGTGAGTTTTCAGCCTGGAATTCATTTGCATTTTGTACTGTGCAGAATGTAGCTACCTGCTCGGGGGTTGTCTCATAGAAGCACCTTTCCTGCAGGAGCTTGTTGCCACATTCATTGTTTGGCTAAGTTCTTTAGGGTTGGTTTTGGAAGATCTTTCAACTTTGGCCAAATCACGCTTGGTACGAAATTTTTTCACAGCGCTGTCTCCAAGTGGCCACAAAGAGCTGCTGCTTGAAACTGTTCACATGCACATCTCCCGTACTGCTGTGCTCGTTTCACTACCTGGATTTTGGTTTCCACTTCTTTCTTTGACATGACAAGCCTTCTTTCTGCATGCTACACACACCTTGTAGCAGTTTCAGCTTGAAGCATGTTGGTGCTCTCAAAACGCTGTGTAACTTCAGTAGGGTGTGTTACTCTCCAGCACTGAATACACTACTTAGAGCTCCTTAAAGCACAGACACGCAAACACATCTTTTTGTGAAAGTCCTACCTCAGGTCACTTGGAAATGTAAGGTTTTCATGGCGAACATGAGGTCAATTTTGGTTTTGCACTCTGCAACCAATAGAAATGTCCTTTTGTACATAGCCATCTGAAATTCACATCAAAATACCCTTCTTTTCTGGTTTCTTGAATGTTCTCAACACATTAGGGGAAAGATCGTGTTTGAGCAAGAGTGATGTAGTGTGCGTTTTCCTGGATTTCAAGTGATTTGGGAAACATACTCCTTGTTTTTCCACATTGTGTAAGAAACAACACGAGGCTTGCAAGAGATTGAAACAATGCATCCCAAAACGTATTCCAGCAGTGAAAACACATGTTTCTACAAAGACTTTGAAGGAGCAAGCAAAAGCCTAGTGGCAGAGTGTTCTTTCAGAGAGAAACACATGCATTTCATCCTTCTGGAGTGAGTTTTCAGCCTGGAATTCATTTGCATTTTGTACTGTGCAGAATGTAGCTACCTGCTCGGGGGTTGTCTCATAGAAGCACCTTTACTACAGGAGCTTGTTGCCACATTCATTGTTTGACTAAGTTCTTTAGGGTTGGTTTTGGAAGGTCTTTCAACTTTGGCCAAATCCCGCTTGGTACGAAATTTTTTCACAGCGCTGTCTCCAAGTGTCCACAAAGAGCTGCTGCTTGAAACTGTTCACATGCACATCTCCCGTACTGCTGTGCTCGTTTCACTACCTGGATTTTGGTTTCCACTTCTTTCTTTGACATGACAAGCCTTCTTTCTGCATGCTACACACACCTTGTAGCATTTTCAGTTTGAAGCATGTTGGTGCTCTCAAAACGCTGTGTAACTTCTGTAGGGTGTGTTACTCTCCAGCACTGAATACACTACTTAGAGCTCCTTAAACCACAGACACGCAAACACATCTTTCTGTGAAAGTCCTACCTCAGGTCACTTGGAAATGTAAGGTTTTCATGGAGAACATGAGGTCAATTATGGTTTTGCACTCTGCAACCAATAGAAATGTCCTTTTGTACATAGCCATCTGAAATTCACATCAAAATACCCTTCTTTTCTGGTTTCTTGAATGTTCTCAACACATTAGGAGAAAGATCGTGTTTGAGCAAGAGTGATGTTGTGTGCGCTTTCCTTGATTTCAATTGATTTGGGAAGCATACTCCTTTTTTTTCCACATTGTGTAAGAAAAAACATGAGGCTTGCAAGAGATTGAAACAATGCATCCCAAAACGTATTCCAGCAGTGAAAACACATGTTTCTACAAAGACTTTGAAGGAGCAAGCAAAAGCCTAGTGGCAGAGTGTTCTTTCAGAGAGAAACATGCATTTCATCCTTCTGGAGTGAGTTTTCAGCCTGGAATTCATTTGCATTTTGTACTGTGCAGAATGTAGCTACCTGCTCGGGGGTTGTCTCATAGAAGCACCTTTCCTGCAGGAGCTTGTTGCCACATTCATTGTTTGGCTAAGTTCTTTAGGGTTGGTTTTGTAAGGTCTTTCAACTTTGCCCAAATCCCGCGTCGTACAAAATTTTTTCACAGCGCTGTCTCCAAGTGTCCACAAACAGCTGCTGCTTGAAACTGTCCACATGCACATCTCCCATACTGGTGTGCTCGTTTCAGTACCTGGATGTTGGATTACACTTCTCTCTTTGAAATGACAAGCCTTCTTCCTGCATGCTACACACACCTTGTAGCAGTTTCAGCTTGAAGCATGTTGGTGCTCCCAAAACGCTGTGTAACTTCTGTAGGGTGTGTTACTCTCCAGCACTGAATACACTACTTAGAGCTCCTTAAACCACAGACACGCAAACACATCTTTCTGTGAAAGTCCTACCACAGGTCACTTGGAAATGTAAGGTTTTCATGGAGAACATGAGGTCAATCATGGTTTTGCACTCTGCAACCAATAGAAATATCCTTTTGTACATAGCCATCTGAAATTCACATCAAAATACCCTTCTTTTCTGGTTTCTTGAATGTTCTCAACACATTAGGAGAAAGATCGTGTTTGAGCAACAGTGATGTAGTGTGCGTTTTCCCGGATTTCAAGTGATTTGGGAAACATACTCCTTGTTTTTCCACATTGTGTAAGAAACAACATGAGGCTTGCAAGAGATTTAAACAATGCATCCCAAAACGTATTCCGGCAGTGAAAACACGTTTCTACAAAGACTTTGGAGGAGCACGCAAAAGCCTAGTGCAGAGTGTTCTTTCAGAGAGAAAAACATGCATTTCATCCTTCTGGAGTGAGTTTTCAGCCTGGAATTCATTTGCATTTTGTACTGTGCAGAATGTAGCTACCTGCTCGGGGGTTGTCTCATAGAAGCACCTTTCCTGCAGGAGCTTGTTGCCACATTCATTGTTTGGCTAAGTTCTTTAGGGTTGGTTTTGGAAGATCTTTCAACTTTGGCCAAATCCCGCTTGGTACGAAATTTTTTCACAGCGCTGTCTCCAAGTGGCCACAAAGAGCTGCTGCTTGAAACTGTTCACATGCACATCTCCCGTACTGCTGTGCTCGTTTCACTACCTGAATTTTGGTTTCCACTTCTTTCTTTGACATGACAAGCCTTCTTTCTGCATGCTACACACACCTTGTAGCAGTTTCAGCTTGAAGCATGTTGGTGCTCTCAAAACGCTGTGTAACTTCAGTAGGGTGTGTTACTCTCCAGCACTGAATACACTACTTAGAGCTCCTTAAAGCACAGACACGCAAACACATCTTTTTGTGAAAGTCCTACCTCAGGTCACTAGGAAATGTAAGGTTTTCATGGCGAACATGAGGTCAATTTTGGTTTTGCACTCTGCAACCAATAGAAATGTCCTTTTGTACATAGCCATCTGAAATTCACATCAAAATACCCTTCTTTTCTGGTTTCTTGAATGTTCTCAACACATTAGTAGAAACATCGTGTTTGAGCAAGAGTGATGTAGTGTGCGTTTTTCTGCATTTCAAGTGATTTGGGAAACATACTCCCTGTTTTTCCACATTGTGTAAGAAACAACATGAGGCTTGCAAGAGATTGAAACAATGCATCCCAAAACGTATTCCAGCAGTGAAAACACATGTTTCTACAAAGACTTTGAAGGAGCAAGCAAAAGCCTAGTGGCAGAGTGTTCTTTCAGAGAGAAACACATGCATTTCATCCTTCTGGAGTGAGTTTTCAGCCTGGAATTCATTTGCATTTTGTACTGTGCAGAATGTAGCTACCTGCTCGGGGGTTGTCTCATAGAAGCACCTTTCCTGCAGGAGCTTGTTGCCACATTCATTGTTTGGCTAAGTTCTTTAGGGTTGGTTTTGGAAGATCTTTCAACTTTGGCCAAATCCCGCTTGGTACGAAATTTTTTCACAGCGCTGTCTCCAAGTGGCCACAAAGAGCTGCTGCTTGAAACTGTCCACATGCACATCTCCCATACTGGTGTGCTCATTTCACTACCTGGATGTTGGATTACACTTCTTTCTTTGAAATGACAAGCCTTCTTTCTGCATGCTACACACACCTTGTAGCAGTTTCAGTTTGAAGCATGTTGGTGCTCTCATAACGCTGTGTAACTTCTGTAGGGTGTGTTACTCTCCAGCAGTGAATACACTACTTTGAGCTCCGTAAATCACAGACACGCAAACACATCTTTCTGTGAAAGTCCTACCTCAGGTCACTTGGAAATGTAACGTTTACATGGAGAACATGAGGTCAATCATGGTTTTGCACTCTGCAACCAATAGAAATGTCCTTTTGTACATAGCCATCTGAAATTCACATCAAAATACCCTTGTTTTCTGGTTTCTTGAATGTTCTCAACACATTAGTAGAAAGATCGTGTTTGAGCAAGAGTGATGTAGTGTGCGTTTTCCTGGATTTCAAGTGATTTGGGAAACATACTCCTTGTTTTTCCACATTGTGTAAGAAACAACATGAGGCTTGCAAGAGATTGAAACAATGCATCCCAAAACGTATTCCAGCAGTGAAAACACATGTTTCTACAAAGACTTTGAAGGAGCAAGCAAAAGCCTAGTGGCAGAGTGTTCTTTCAGAGAGAAACACATGCATTTCATCCTTCTGGAGTGAGTTTTCAGCCTGGAATTCATTTGCATTTTGTACTGTGCAGAATGTAGCTACCTGCTCGAGGGTTGTCTCATAGAAGCACCTTTCCTGCAGGAGCTTGTTGCCACATTCATTGTTTGGCTAAGTTCTTTAGGGTTGGTTTTGGAAGATCTTTCAACTTTGGCCAAATCCCGCTTGGTACGAAATTTTTTCACAGCGCTGTCTCCAAGTGGCCACAAAGAGCTGCTGCTTGAAACAGTTCACATGCACATCTCCCGTACTGCTGTGCTCGTTTCACTACCTGGATTTTGGTTTCCACTTCTTTCTTTGACATGACAAGCCTTCTTTCTGCATGCTACACACACCTTGTAGCAGTTTCAGCTTGAAGCATGTTGGTGCTCTCAAAACGCTCTGTAACTTCAGTAGGGTGTGTTACTCTCCAGCACTGAACACTACTTAGAGCTCCTTAAAGCACAGACACGCAAACACATCTTTTTGTGAAAGTCCTACCTCAGGTCACTTGGAAATGTTAGGTTTTCATGGAGAACATGAGGTCAATTTTGGTTTTGCACTCTGCAACCAATAGAAATGTCCTTTTGTACATAGCCATCTGAAATTCACATCAAACTACCCTTCTTTTCTGGTTTCTTGAATTTTCTCAACACATTAGTAGAAACATCGTGTTTGAGCAAGAGTGATGTAGTGTGCGTTTTCCTGGATTTCAAGTGATTTGGGAAACATACTCCTTGTTTTTCCACATTGTGTAAGAAACAACATGAGGCTTGCAAGAGATTGAAACAATGCATCCCAAAACGTATTCCAGCAGTGAAAACACATGTTTCTACAAAGACTTTGAAGGAGCAAGCAAGAGCCTAGTGGCAGAGTGTTCTTTCAGAGAGAAACACATGCATTTCATCCTTCTGGAGTGAGTTTTCAGCCTGGAATTCATTTGTATTTTGTACTGTGCAGAATGTAGCTACCTGCTCGGGGGTTGTCTCATAGAAGCACCTTTCCTGCAGGAGCTTGTTGCCACATTCATTGTTTGGCTAAGTTCTTTAGGGTTGGTTTTGGAAGATCTTTCAACTTTGGCCAAATCCCGCTTGGTACGAAATTTTTTCACAGCGCTGTCTCCAAGTGTCCACAAAGAGCTGCTGCTTGAAACTGTTCACATGCACATCTCCCGTACTGCTGTGCTCGTTTCACTACCTGGATTTTGGTTTCCACTTCTTTCTTTGACATGACAAGCCTTCTTTCTGCATGCTACACACACCTTGTTGCAGTTTCAGCTTGAAGCATGTTGGTGCTCTCAAAACGCTGTGTAACTTCAGTAGGGTGTGTTACTCTCCAGCACTGAATACACTACTTAGAGCTCCTTAAAGCACAGACACGCAATCACATCTTTTTGTGAAAGTCCTACCTCAGGTCACTTGGAAATGTAAGGTTTTCATGGAGAACATGAGGTCAATCATGGTTTTGCACTCTGCAACCAATAGAAATGTCCCTTTTATATAGCCATCTGAAATTCACATCAAAATACCCTTCATTTCTGGTTTCTTGAATTTTCTCAACACATTAGTAGAAACATCGTGTTTGAGCAAGAGTGATGTAGTGTGCGTTTTTCTGGATTTCAAGTGATTTGGGAAACATACTCCTTGTTTTTCCACATTGTGTAAGAAACAACATGAGGCTTGCAAGAGATTGAAACAATGCATCCCAAAACGTATTCCAGCAGTGAAAACACATGTTTCTACAAAGACTTTGAAGGAGCAAGCAAAAGCCTAGTGGCAGAGTGTTCTTTCAGAGAGAAACACATGCATTTCATCCTTCTGGAGTGAGTTTTCAGCCTGGAATTCATTTGTATTTTGTACTGTGCAGAATGTAGCTACCTGCTCGGGGGTTGTCTCATTGAAGCACCTTTCCTGCAGGAGCTTGTTGCAACATTCATTGTTTGGCTAAGTTCTTTAGGGTTGGTATTGGAAGGTCTTTCATCTTTGGCCAAATCCCGCTTCGTTTGAAATTTTTTCACAGCGCTGTCTCCAAGTGTCCACAAAGAGCTGCTGCTTGAAACTGTCCACATGCACATCTCCCATACTGGTGTGCTCGTTTCAGTACCTGGATGTTGGATTACCCTTCTTTCTTTGAAATGCCAAGCCTCCTTCCTGCATGCTACACAAACCTTGTAGCAGTTTCAGCTTGAAGCATGTTGGTGCTCTCAAAACGCTGTGTAACTTCTTTAGGCTGTGTTACTCTCCAGCACTGAATACACTACTTAGAGCTCCTTAAACCACAGACACGCAAACACATCTTTTTGTGAAAGTCCTACCTCAGGTCACTTGGAAATGTAAGGTTTTCATGGAGAACATGAGGTCAATTATGGTTTTGCACTCTGCAACCAATAGAAATGTCCTTTTGTACATAGCCATCTGAAATTCACATCAAAATACCCTTCTTTTCTGGTTTCTTGAATGTTCTGAACACATTAGGAGAAAGATCGTGTTTGAGCAAGAGTGATGTAGTGTACGTTTTCCTGGATTTGAAGTGATTTGGGAAACATACTCCTTGTTTTTCCACATTGTGTAAGAAACAACATGAGGCTTGCAAAGGATTGAAACAATGCATCCCAAAACGTATTCCAGCAGTGAAAACACATGTTTCTACAAAGACTTTGAAGGAGCAAGCAAAAGCCTAGTGGCAGAGTGTTCTTTCAGAGAGAAACACATGCATTTCATCCTTCTGGAGTGAGTTTTCAGCCTGGAATTCATTTGCATTTTGTACTGTGCAGAATGTAGCTACCTGCTCGGGGGTTGTCTCATAGAAGCACCTTTCCTGCAGAAGCTTGTTGCCACATTCATTGTTTGGCTAAGTTCTTTAGGGTTGGTTTTGGAAGATCTTTCAACTTTGGCCAAATCCCGCTTGGTACGAAATTTTTTCACAGCGCTGTCTCCAAGTGTCCACAAAGAGCTGCTGCTTGAAACTGTTCACATGCACATCTCCCGTACTGCTGTGCTCGTTTCACTACCTGGATTTTGGTTTCCACTTCTTTCTTTGACATGACAAGCCTTCTTTCTGCATGCTACACACACCTTGTAGCATTTTCAGTTTGAAGCATGTTGGTGCTCTCAAAACGCTGTGTAACTTCTGTAGGGTGTGTTACTCTCCAGCACTGAATACACTACTTAGAGCTCCTTAAACCACAGACACGCAAACACATCTTTCTGTGAAAGTCCTACCTCAGGTCACTTGGAAATGTAAGGTTTTCATGGAGAACATGAGGTCAATTATGGTTTTGCACTCTGCAACCAATAGAAATGTCCTTTTGTACATAGCCATCTGAAATTCACATCAAAATACCCTTCTTTTCTGGTTTCTTGAATGTTCTCAACACATTAGGAGAAAGATCGTGTTTGAGCAAGAGTGATGTTGTGTGCGCTTTCCTTGATTTCAATTGATTTGGGAAGCATACTCCTTGTTTTTCCACATTGTGTAAGAAAAAACATGAGGCTTGCAAAGGATTGAAACAATGCATCCCAAAACGTATTCCAGCAATGAAAACACATGTTTCTACAAAGACTTTGAAGGAGCAAGCAAAAGCCTAGTGGCAGAGTGTTCTTTCAGAAAGAAACATGCATTTCATCCTTCTGGAGTGAGTTTTCAGCCTGGAATTCATTTGCATTTTGTACTGTGCAGAATGTAGCTACCTGCTCGGGTTTTGTCTCATAGAAGCACCTTTCCTGCAGGAGCTTGATGCCACATTCATTGTTTGGCTAAGTTCTTTAGGGTTGGTTTTGTAAGGTCTTTCAACTTTGCCCAAATCCCGCGTCGTACGAAATTTTTTCACAGCGCTGTCTCCAAGTGTCCACAAACAGCTGCTGCTTGAAACTGTCCACATGCACATCTCCCATACTGGTGTGCTCGTTTCAGTACCTGGATGTTGGATTACACTTCTCTCTTTGAAATGACAAGCCTTCTTCCTGCATGCTACACACACCTTGTAGCAGTTTCAGCTTGAAGCATGTTGGTGCTCCCAAAACGCTGTGTAACTTCTGTAGGGTGTGTTACTCTCCAGCACTGAATACACTACTTAGAGCTCCTTAAACCACAGACACGCAAACACATCTTTCTGTGAAAGTCCTACCACAGGTCACTTGGAAATGTAAGGTTTTCATGGAGAACATGAGGTCAATTATGGTTTTGCACTCTGCAACCAATAGAAATGTCCTTTTGTACATAGCCATCTGAAATTCACATCAAAATACCCTTCTTTTCTGGTTTCTTGAATGTTCTCAACACATTAGGAGAAAGATCGTGTTTGAGCAAGAGTGATGTTGTGTGCGCTTTCCTTGATTTCAATTGATTTGGGAAGCATACTCCTTGTTTTTCCACATTGTGTAAGAAAAAACATGAGGCTTGCAAGAGATTGAAACAATGCATCCCAAAACGTATTCCAGCAATGAAAACACATGTTTCTACAAAGACTTTGAAGGAGCAAGCAAAAGCCTAGTGGCAGAGTGTTCTTTCAGAAAGAAACATGCATTTCATCCTTCTGGAGTGAGTTTTCAGCCTGGAATTCATTTGCATTTTGTACTGTGCAGAATGTAGCTACCTGCTCGGGTTTTGTCTCATAGAAGCACCTTTCCTGCAGGAGCTTGATGCCACATTCATTGTTTGGCTAAGTTCTTTAGGGTTGGTTTTGTAAGGTCTTTCAACTTTGCCCAAATCCCGCGTCGTACGAAATTTTTTCACAGCGCTGTCTCCAAGTGTCCACAAACAGCTGCTGCTTGAAACTGTCCACATGCACATCTCCCATACTGGTGTGCTCGTTTCAGTACCTGGATGTTGGATTACACTTCTCTCTTTGAAATGACAAGCCTTCTTCCTGCATGCTACACACACCTTGTAGCAGTTTCAGCTTGAAGCATGTTGGTGCTCCCAAAACGCTGTGTAACTTCTGTAGGGTGTGTTACTCTCCAGCACTGAATACACTACTTAGAGCTCCTTAAACCACAGACACGCAAACACATCTTTCTGTGAAAGTCCTACCACAGGTCACTTGGAAATGTAAGGTTTTCATGGAGAACATGAGGTCAATCATGGTTTTGCACTCTGCAACCAATAGAAATATCCTTTTGTACATAGCCATCTGAAATTCACATCAAAATACCCTTCTTTTCTGGTTTCTTGAATGTTCTCAACACATTAGGAGAAAGATCGTGTTTGAGCAAGAGTGATGTAGTGTGCGTTTTCCCGGATTTCAAGTGATTTGGGAAACATACTCCTTGTTTTTCCACATTGTGTAAGAAACAACATGAGGCTTGCAAGAGATTTAAACAATGCATCCCAAAACGTATTCCGGCAGTGAAAACACGTTTATACAAAGACTTTGGAGGAGCACGCAAAAGCCTAGTGGCAGAGTGTTCTTTCAGAGAGAAAAACATGCATTTCATCCTTCTGGAGTGAGTTTTCAGCCTGGAATTCATTTGCATTTTGTACTGTGCAGATTGTAGCTACCTGCTGAGGGGTTGTCTCATACAAGCACCTTTCCTGCAGGAGCTTGTTGCAACATTCATTGTTTGGCTATGTTTTTTAGGGTTGGTGGAAGGTCTTTCAACTTTGGCCAAATCCCGCTTCGTACGAAATTTTTTCACACCGCTGTCTCCAAGTGGCCACAAAGAGCTGCTGCTTGAAACTGTCCACATGCACATCTCCCATACTGGTGTGCTCGTTTCACTACCTGGATGTTGGATTACACTTCTTTCTTTGAAATGACAAGCCTTCTTTCTGCATGCTACACACACCTTGTAGCAGTTTCAGCTTGAAGCATGTTGGTGCTCTCAAAACGCTGTGTAACTTCAGTAGGGTGTGTTACTCTCCAGCACTGAACACTACTTAGAGCTCCTTAAAGCACAGACACGCAAACACATCTTTTTGTGAAAGTCCTACCTCAGGTCACTTGGAAATGTTAGGTTTTCATGGAGAACATGTGGTCAATTTTGGTTTTGCACTCTGCAACCAATAGAAATGTCCTTTTGTACATAGCCTTCTGAAATTCACATCAAACTACCCTTCTTTTCTGGTTTCTTGAATTTTCTCAACACATTAGTAGAAACATCGTGTTTGTGCAAGAGTGATGTAGTGTGCGTTTTCCTGGATTTCAAGTGATTTGGGAAACATACTCCTTGTTTTTCCACATTGTGTAAGAAACAACATGAGGCTTGCAAGAGATTGAAACAATGCATCCCAAAACGTATTCCAGCAGTGAAAACACATGTTTCTACAAAGACTTTGAAGGAGCAAGCAAAAGCCTAGTGGCAGAGTGTTCTTTCAGAGAGAAACACATGCATTTCATCCTTCTGGAGTGAGTTTTCAGCCTGGAATTCATTTGTATTTTGTACTGTGCAGAATGAAGCTACCTGCTCGGGGGTTGTCTCATAGAAGCACCTTTCCTGCAGGAGCTTGTTGCCACATTCATTGTTTGGCTAAGTTCTTTAGGGTTGGTTTTGGAAGATCTTTCAACTTTGGCCAAATCCCGCTTGGTACGAAATTTTTTCACAGCGCTGTCTCCAAGTGGCCACAAAGAGCTGCTGCTTGAAACTGTTCACATGCACATCTCCCGTACTGCTGTGCTCGTTTCACTACCTGGATTTTGGTTTCCACTTCTTTCTTTGACATGACAAGCCTTCTTTCTGCATGCTACACACACCTTGTAGCAGTTTCAGCTTGAAGCATGTTGGTGCTCTCAAAACGCTGTGTAACTTCAGTAGGGTGTGTTACTCTCCAGCACTGAATACACTACTTAGAGCTCCTTAAAGCACAGACACGCAAACACATCTTTTTGTGAAAGTCCTACCTCAGGTCACTTGGAAATGTAAGGTTTTCATGGAGAACATGAGGTCAATCATGGTTTTGCACTCTGCAACCAATAGAAATGTCCCTTTTATATAGCCATCTGAAATTCACATCAAAATACCCTTCTTCTCTGGTTTCTTGAATTTTCTCAACACATTAGTAGAAACATCGTGTTTGAGCAAGAGTGATGTAGTGTGCGTTTTTCTGGATTTCAAGTGATTTGGGAAACATACTCCTTGTTTTTCCACATTGTGTAAGAAACAACATGAGGCTTGCAAGAGATTGAAACAATGCATCCCAAAACGTATTCCAGCAGTGAAAACACATGTTTCTACAAAGACTTTGAAGGAGCAAGCAAAAGCCTAGTGGCAGAGTGTTCTTTCAGAGAGAAACACATGCATTTCATCCTTCTGGAGTGAGTTTTCAGCCTGGAATTCATTTGTATTTTGTACTGTGCAGAATGTAGCTACCTGCTCGGGGGTTGTCTCATAGAAGCACCTTTCCTGCAGGAGCTTGTTGCAACATTCATTGTTTGGCTAAATTCTTTAGGGTTGGTATTGGAAGGTCTTTCATCTTTGGCCAAATCCCGCTTCGTTTGAAATTTTTTCACAGCGCTGTCTCCAAGTGTCCACAAAGAGCTGCTGCTTGAAACTGTCCACATGCACATCTCCCATACTGGTGTGCTCGTTTCAGTACCTGGATGTTGGATTACCCTTCTTTCTTTGAAATGCCAAGCCTCCTTCCTGCATGCTACACAAACCTTGTAGCAGTTTCAGCTTGAAGCATGTTGGTGCTCTCAAAACGCTGTGTAACTTCTTTAGGCTGTGTTACTCTCCAGCACTGAATACACTACTTAGAGCTCCTTAAACCACAGACACGCAAACACATCTTTTTGTGAAAGTCCTACCTCAGGTCACTTGGAAATGTAAGGTTTTCATGGAGAACATGAGGTCAATTATGGTTTTGCACTCTGCAACCAATAGAAATGTCCTTTTGTACATAGCCATCTGAAATTCACATCAAAATACCCTTCTTTTCTGGTTTCTTGAATGTTCTGAACACATTAGGAGAAAGATCGTGTTTGAGCAAGAGTGATGTAGTGTACGTTTTCCTGGATTTGAAGTGATTTGGGAAACATACTCCTTGTTTTTCCACATTGTGTAAGAAACAACATGAGGCTTGCAAAGGATTGAAACAATGCATCCCAAAACGTATTCCAGCAGTGAAAACACATGTTTCTACAAAGACTTTGAAGGAGCAAGCAAAAGCCTAGTGGCAGAGTGTTCTTTCAGAGAGAAACACATGCATTTCATCCTTCTGGAGTGAGTTTTCAGCCTGGAATTCATTTGCATTTTGTACTGTGCAGAATGTAGCTACCTGCTCGGGGGTTGTCTCATAGAAGCACCTTTCCTGCAGGAGCTTGTTGCCACATTCATTGTTTGGCTAAGTTCTTTAGGGTTGGTTTTGGAAGATCTTTCAACTTTGGCCAAATCCCGCTTGGTACGAAATTTTTTCACAGCGCTGTCTCCAAGTGTCCACAAAGAGCTGCTGCTTGAAACTGTTCACATGCACATCTCCCGTACTGCTGTGCTCGTTTCACTACCTGGATTTTGGTTTCCACTTCTTTCTTTGACATGACAAGCCTTCTTTCTGCATGCTACACACACCTTGTAGCAGTTTCAGCTTGAAGCATGTTGGTGCTCTCAAAACGCTGTGTAACTTCTGTAGGGTGTGTTACTCTCCAGCACTGAATACACTACTTAGAGCTCCTTAAAGCACAGACACGCAAACACATCTTTTGTGAAAGTCCTACCTCAGGTCACTTGGAAATGTAAGGTTTTCATGGAGAACATGAGGTCAATCATGGTTTTGCACTCTGCAACCAATAGAAATGTCCTTTTGTATATAGCCATCTGAAATTCACATCAAAATACCCTTCTTTTCTGGTTTCTTGAATTTTCTCAACACATTAGTAGAAACATCGTGTTTGAGCAAGAGTGATGTAGTGTGCGTTTTTCTGGATTTCAAGTGATTTGGGAAACATACTCCTTGTTTTTCCACATTGTGTAAGAAACAACATGAGGCTTGTAAGAGATTGAAACAATGCATCCCAAAACGTATTCCAGCAGTGAAAACACATGTTTCTACAAAGACTTTGAAGGAGCAAGCAAAAGCCTAGTGGCAGAGTGTTCTTTCAGAGAGAAACACATGCATTTCATCCTTCTGGAGTGAGTTTTCAGCCTGGAATTCATTTGTATTTTGTACTGTGCAGAATGTAGCTACCTGCTCGGGGGTTGTCTCATAGAAGCACCTTTCCTGCAGGAGCTTGTTGCAACATTCATTGTTTGGCTAAGTTCTTTAGGGTTGGTATTGGAAGGTCTTTCATCTTTGGCCAAATCCCGCTTCGTTTGAAATTTTTTCACAGCGCTGTCTCCAAGTGTCCACAAAGAGCTGCTGCTTGAAACTGTCCACATGCACATCTCCCATACTGGTGTGCTCGTTTCAGTACCTGGATGTTGGATTACCCTTCTTTCTTTGAAATGCCAAGCCTCCTTCCTGCATGCTACACAAACCTTGTAGCAGTTTCAGCTTGAAGCATGTTGGTGCTCTCAAAACGCTGTGTAACTTCTGTAGGCTGTGTTACTCTCCAGCACTGAATACACTACTTAGAGCTCCTTAAACCACAGACACGCAAACACATCCTTCTGTGAAAGTCCTACCTCAGGTCACTTGGAAATGTAAGGTTTTCATGGAGAACATGAGGTCAATTATGGTTTTGCACTCTGCAACCAATAGAAATGTCCTTTTGTACATAGCCATCTGAAATTCACATCAAAATACCCTTCTTTTCTGGTTTCTTGAATGTTCTCAACACATTAGGAGAAAGATCGTGTTTGAGCAAGAGTGATGTAGTGTACGTTTTCCTGGATTTGAAGTGATTTGGGAAACATACTCCTTGTTTTTCCACATTGTGTAAGAAACAACATGAGGCTTGCAAAGGATTGAAACAATGCATCCCAAAACCTATTCCAGCAGTGAAAACACATGTTTCTACAAAGACTTTGAAGGAGCAAGCAAAAGCCTATTGGCAGAGTGTTCTTTCAGAGAGAAACACATGCATTTCATCCTTCTGGAGTGAGTTTTCAGCCTGGAATTCATTTGCATTTTGTACTGTGCAGAATGTAGCTACCTGCTCGGGGGTTGTCTCATAGAAGCACCTTTCCTGCAGGAGCTTGTTGCCACATTCATTGTTTGGCTAAGTTCTTTAGGGTTGGTTTTGGAAGATCTTTCAACTTTGGCCAAATCCCGCTTGGTACGAAATTTTTTCACAGCGCTGTCTCCAAGTGGCCACAAAGAGCTGCTGCTTGAAACTGTTCACATGCACATCTCCCGTACTGCTGTGCTCGTTTCACTACCTGGATTTTGGTTTCGACTTCTTTCTTTGACATGACAAGCCTTCTTTCTGCATGCTACACACACCTTGTAGCAGTTTCAGCTTGAAGCATGTTGGTGCTCTCAAAACGCTGTGTAACTTCAGTAGGGTGTGTTACTCTCCAGCACTGAATACACTACTTAGAGCTCCTTAAAGCACAGACACGCAAACACATCTTTTTGTGAAAGTCCTACATCAGGTCACTTGGAAATGTAAGGTTTTCATGGAGAACATGAGGTCAATTTTGGTTTTGCACTCTGCAACCAATAGAAATGTCCTTTTGTACATAGCCATCTGAAATTCACATCAAAATACCCTTCTTTTCTGGTTTCTTGAATTTTCTCAACACATTAGTAGAAACATCGTGTTTGAGCAAGAGTGATGTAGTGTGCATTTTTCTGGATTTCAAGTGATTTGGGAAACATACTCCTTGTTTTTCCACATTGTGTAAGAAACAACATGAGGCTTGCAAAGGATTGAAACAATGCATCCCAAAACGTATTCCAGCAGTGAAAACACATGTTTCTACAAAGACTTTGAAGGAGCAAGCAAAAGCCTAGTGGCAGAGTGTTCTTTCAGAGAGAAACACATGCATTTCATCCTTCTGGAGTGAGTTTTCAGCCTGGAATTCATTTGCATTTTGTACTGTGCAGAATGTAGCTACCTGCTCGGGGGTTGTCTCATAGAAGCACCTTTCCTGCAGGAGCTTGTTGCCACATTCATTGTTTGGCTAAGTTCTTTAGGGTTGGTTTTGGAAGATCTTTCAACTTTGGCCAAATCCCGCTTGGTACGAAATTTTTTCACAGCGCTGTCTCCAAGTGTCCACAAAGAGCTGCTGCTTGAAACTGTTCACATGCACATCTCCCGTACTGCTGTGCTCGTTTCACTACCTGGATTTTGGTTTCCACTTCTTTCTTTGACATGACAAGCCTTCTTTCTGCATGCTACACACACCTTGTAGCAGTTTCAGCTTGAAGCATGTTGGTGCTCTCATAACGCTGTGTAACTTCTGTAGGGTGTGTTACTCTCCAGCACTGAATACACTACTTAGAGCTCCTTAAAGCACAGACACGCAAACACATCTTTTGTGAAAGTCCTACCTCAGGTCACTTGGAAATGTAAGGTTTTCATGGAGAACATGAGGTCAATTATGGTTTTGCACTCTGCAACCAATAGAAATGTCCTTTTGTACATAGCCATCTGAAATTCACATCAAAATACCCTTCTTTTCTGGTTTCTTGAATGTTCTCAACACATTAGGAGAAAGATCGTGTTTGAGCAAGAGTGATGTAGTGTACGTTTTCCTGGATTTGAAGTGATTTGGGAAACATACTCCTTGTTTTTCCACATTGTGTAAGAAACAACATGAGGCTTGCAAAGGATTGAAACAATGCATCCCAAAACCTATTCCAGCAGTGAAAACACATGTTTCTACAAAGACTTTGAAGGAGCAAGCAAAAGCCTATTGGCAGAGTGTTCTTTCAGAGAGAAACACATGCATTTCATCCTTCTGGAGTGAGTTTTCAGCCTGGAATTCATTTGCATTTTGTACTGTGCAGAATGTAGCTACCTGCTCGGGGATTGTCTCATAGAAGCACCTTTCCTGCAGGAGCTTGTTGCCACATTCATTGTTTGGCTAAGTTCTTTAGGGTTGGTTTTGGAAGATCTTTCAACTTTGGCCAAATCCCGCTTGGTACGAAATTTTTTCACAGCGCTGTCTCCAAGTGGCCACAAAGAGCTGCTGCTTGAAACTGTTCACATGCACATCTCCCGTACTGCTGTGCTCGTTTCACTACCTGGATTTTGGTTTCGACTTCTTTCTTTGACATGACAAGTCTTCTTTCTGCATGCTACACACACCTTGTAGCAGTTTCAGCTTGAAGCATGTTGGTGCTCTCAAAACGCTGTGTAACTTCAGTAGGGTGTGTTACTCTCCAGCACTGAATACACTACTTAGAGCTCCTTAAAGCACAGACACGCAAACACATCTTTTTGTGAAAGTCCTACATCAGGTCACTTGGAAATGTAAGGTTTTCATGGAGAACATGAGGTCAATTTTGGTTTTGCACTCTGCAACCAATAGAAATGTCCTTTTGTACATAGCCATCTGAAATTCACATCAAAATACCCTTCTTTTCTGGTTTCTTGAATTTTCTCAACACATTAGTAGAAACATCGTGTTTGAGCAAGAGTGATGTAGTGTGCGTTTTTCTGGATTTCAAGTGATTTGGGAAACATACTCCTTGTTTTTCCACATTGTGTAAGAAACAACATGAGGCTTGCAAAGGATTGAAACAATGCATCCCAAAACGTATTCCAGCAGTGAAAACACATGTTTCTACAAAGACTTTGAAGGAGCAAGCAAAAGCCTAGTGGCAGAGTGTTCTTTCAGAGAGAAACACATGCATTTCATCCTTCTGGAGTGAGTTTTCAGCCTGGAATTCATTTGCATTTTGTACTGTGCAGAATGTAGCTACCTGCTCGGGGGTTGTCTCATAGAAGCACCTTTCCTGCAGGAGCTTGTTGCCACATTCATTGTTTGGCTAAGTTCTTTAGGGTTGGTTTTGGAAGATCTTTCAACTTTGGCCAAATCCCGCTTGGTACGAAATTTTTTCACAGCGCTGTCTCCAAGTGGCCACAAAGAGCTGCTGCTTGAAACTGTCCACATGCACATCTCCCATACTGGTGTGCTCGTTTCAGTACCTGGATGTTGGATTACCCTTCTTTCTTTGAAATGCCAAGCCTCCTTCCTGCATGCTACACAAACCTTGTAGCAGTTTCAGCTTGAAGCATGTTGGTGCTCTCAAAACGCTGTGTAACTTCTGTAGGCTGTGTTACTCTCCAGCACTGAATACACTACTTAGAGCTCCTTAAACCACAGACACGCAAACACATCCTTCTGTGAAAGTCCTACCTCAGGTCACTTGGAAATGTAAGGTTTTCATGGAGAACATGAGGTCAATTATGGTTTTGCACTCTGCAACCAATAGAAATGTCCTTTTGTACATAGCCATCTGAAATTCACATCAAAATACCCTTCTTTTCTGGTTTCTTGAATTTTCTCAACACATTAGTAGAAACATCGTGTTTGAGCAAGAGTGATGTAGTGTGCGTTTTTCTGGATTTCAAGTGATTTGGGAAACATACTCCTTGTTTTTCCACATTGTGTAAGAAACAACATGAGGCTTGCAAGAGATTGAAACAATGCATCCCAAAACGTATTCCAGCAGTGAAAACACATGTTTCTACAAAGACTTTGAAGGAGCAAGCAAAAGCCTAGTGGCAGAGTGTTCTTTCAGAGAGAAACACATGCATTTCATCCTTCTGGAGTGAGTTTTCAGCCTGGAATTCATTTGTATTTTGTACTGTGCAGAATGTAGCTACCTGCTCGGGGGTTGTCTCATAGAAGCACCTTTCCTGCAGGAGCTTGTTGCAACATTCATTGTTTGGCTAAGTTCTTTAGGGTTGGTATTGGAAGGTCTTTCATCTTTGGCCAAATCCCGCTTCGTTTGAAATTTTTTCACAGCGCTGTCTCCAAGTGTCCACAAAGAGCTGCTGCTTGAAACTGTCCACATGCACATCTCCCATACTGATGTGCTCGTTTCAGTACCTGGATGTTGGATTACACTTCTTTCTTTGAAATGACAAGCCTTCTTCCTGCATGCTACACACACCTTGTAGCAGTTTCAGCTTGAAGCATGTTGGTGCTCTCAAAACGCTGTGTAACTTCTGTAGGGTGTGTTACTCTCCAGCACTGAATACACTACTTAGAGCTCCTTTCACCACAGACACGCAAACACATCTTTCTGTGAAAGTCCTACCTCAGGTCACTTGGAAATGTAAGGTTTTCATGGAGAACATGAGGTCAATCATTGTTTTGCACTCTGCAACCAATAGAAATGTCCTTTTGTACATAGCCATCTGAAATTCACATCAAAATACCCTTCTTTTCTGGTTTCTTGAATGTTCTCAACACATTAGGAGAAAGATCGTGTTTGAGCAAGAGTGATGTACTGTGCGTTTTCCTGGATTTCAAGTGATTTGGGAAACATACTCCTTGTTTTTCCACATTGTGTAAGAAACAACATTAGGCTTGCAAGAGATTGAAACAATGCATCCCAAAACGTATTCCAGCAGTGAAAACACATGTATCTACAAAGACTTTGAAGGAGCAAGCAAAAGCCTAGTGGCAGAGTGTTCTTTCAGAGAGAAACACATGCATTTCATTCTTCTGGAGTGAGTTTTCAGCCTGGAATTCATTTGCATTTTGTACTGTTCAGAATGTAGCTACCTGCTCGGGGGTTGTCTCATACAAGCACCTTTCTTGCAGGAGCTTGTTGCAACATTCATTGTTTGGCTATGTTCTTTAGGGTTGGTTTTGGAAGGTCTTTCAACTTTGGCCAAATCCCGCTTCGTACGAAATTTTTTCACAGCGCTGTCTCCAAGTGTCCACAAAGAGCTGCTGCATGAAACTGTCCACATGCACATCTCCCATACTGGTGTGCTCGTTTCACTACGTGGATTTTGGTTTCCACTTCTTTCTTTGAAATGACAAGCCTTCTTTCTGCATGCTACACACACCTTGTAGCAGTTTCAGCTTGAAGCATGTTGGTGCTCTCAAAACGCTGTGTAACTTCTGTAGGGTGTGTTACTCTCCAGCACTGAATACACTACTTAGAGCTCCTTTCACCACAGACACGCAAACACATCTTTCTGTGAAAGTTCTACCTCAGGTCACTTGGAAATGTAAGGTTTTCATGGAGAACATGAGGTCAATCATGGTTTTGCACTCTGCAACCAATAGAAATGTCCTTTTGTACATAGCCTTCTGAAATTCACATCAAAATACCCTTCTTTTCTGGTTTCTTGAATGTTCTCAACACATTAGGAGAAAGATCGTGTTTGAGCAAGAGTGATGTAGTGTGCGTTTTCCAGGATTTCAAGTGATTTGGGAAACATACTCCTTGTTTTTCCACATTGTGTAAGAAACAACATGAGGCTTGCAAGAGATTGAAACAATGCATCCCAAAACGTATTCCAGCAGTGAAAACACATGTTTCTACAAAGACTTTGAAGGAGCAAGCAAAAGCCTAGTGGCAGAGTGTTCTTTCAGAGAGAAACACATGCATTTCATTCTTCTGGAGTGAGTTTTCAGCCTGGAATTCATTTGCATTTTGTACTGTTCAGAATGTAGCCACCTGCTCGGGGGTTGTCTCATACAAGCACCTTTCTTGCAGGAGCTTGTTGCAACATTCATTGTTTGGCTATGTTCTTTAGGGTTGGTTTTGGAAGGTCTTTCAACTTTGGCCAAATCCCGCTTCGTACGAAATTTTTTCACAGCGCTGTCTCCAAGTGTCCACAAAGAGCTGCTGCTTGAAACTGTCCACATGCACATCTCCCATACTGGTGTGCTCGTTTCACTACCTGGATTTTGGTTTCCACTTCTTTCTTTGAAATGACAAGCCTTCTTTCTGCATGCTACACACATCTTGTAGCAGTTTCAGCTTGAAGCATGTTGGTGCTCTCAAAACGCTGTGTAACTTCTGTAGGGTGTGTTACTCTCCAGCACTGAATACACTACTTAGAGCTCCTTTCACCACAGACACGCAAACACATCTTTCTGTGAAAGTTCTACCTCAGGTCACTTGGAAATGTAAGGTTTTCATGGAGAACATGAGGTCAATCATGGTTTTGCACTCTGCAACCAATAGAAATGTCCTTTTGTACATAGCCTTCTGAAATTCACATCAAAATACCCTTCTTTTCTGGTTTCTTGAATGTTCTCAACACATTAGGAGAAAGATCGTGTTTGAGCAAGAGTGATGTAGTGTGCGTTTTCCAGGATTTCAAGTGATTTGGGAAACATACTCCTTGTTTTTCCACATTGTGTAAGAAACAACATGAGGCTTGCAAGAGATTGAAACAATACATCCCAAAACGTATTCCTGCAGTGAAAACACATGTTTCTACAAAGACTTTGAAGGAGCAAGCAAAAGCCTAGTGGCAGAGTGTTCTTTCAGAGAGAAACACATGCATTTCATCCTTCTGGAGTGAGTTTTCAGCCTGGAATTCATTTGCATTTTGTACTGTGCAGAATGTAGCTACCTGCTCGGGGGTTGTCTCATAGAAGCACCTTTCCTGTAGGAGCTTGTTGCAACATTCATTGTTTGGCTAAGTTCTTTAGGGTTGGTTTTGGAAGGTCTTTCAACTTTGGCCAAATCCCGCTTCGTACGAAATTTTTTCACACCGCTGTCTCCAAGTGGCCACAAAGAGCTGCTGCTTGAAACTGTTCACATGCACATCTCCCGTACTGCTGTGCTCGTTTCACTACCTGGATTTTGGTTTCCACTTCTTTCTTTGACATGACAAGCCTTCTTTCTGCATGCTACACACACCTTGTAGCAGTTTCAGCTTGAAGCATGTTGGTGCTCTCATAACGCTGTGTAACTTCTGTAGGGTGTGTTACTCTCCAGCACTGAATACACTACTTAGAGCTCCTTAAAGCACAGACACGCAAACACATCTTTTGTGAAAGTCCTACCTCAGGTCACTTGGAAATGTAAGGTTTTCATGGAGAACATGAGGTCAATTATGGTTTTGCACTCTGCAACCAATAGAAATGTCCTTTTGTACATAGCCATCTGAAATTCACATCAAAATACCCTTCTTTTCTGGTTTCTTGAATGTTCTCAACACATTAGGAGAAAGATCGTGTTTGAGCAAGAGTGATGTAGTGTACGTTTTCCTGGATTTGAAGTGATTTGGGAAACATACTCCTTGTTTTTCCACATTGTGTAAGAAACAACATGAGGCTTGCAAAGGATTGAAACAATGCATCCCAAAACGTATTCCAGCAGTGAAAACACATGTTTCTACAAAGACTTTGAAGGAGCAAGCAAAAGCCTAGTGGCAGAGTGTTCTTTCAGAGAGAAACACATGCATTTCATCCTTCTGGAGTGAGTTTTCAGCCTGGAATTCATTTGCATTTTGTACTGTGCAGAATGTAGCTACCTGCTCGGGGGTTGTCTCATAGAAGCACCTTTCCTGCAGGAGCTTGTTGCCACATTCATTGTTTGGCTAAGTTCTTTAGGGTTGGTTTTGGAAGATCTTTCAACTTTGGCCAAATCCCGCTTGGTACGAAATTTTTTCACAGCGCTGTCTCCAAGTGGCCACAAAGAGCTGCTGCTTGAAACTGTCCACATGCACATCTCCCATACTGGTGTGCTCGTTTCAGTACCTGGATGTTGGATTACCCTTCTTTCTTTGAAATGCCAAGCCTCCTTCCTGCATGCTACACAAACCTTGTAGCAGTTTCAGCTTGAAGCATGTTGGTGCTCTCAAAACGCTGTGTAACTTCTGTAGGCTGTGTTACTCTCCAGCACTGAATACACTACTTAGAGCTCCTTAAACCACAGACACGCAAACACATCCTTCTGTGAAAGTCCTACCTCAGGTCACTTGGAAATGTAAGGTTTTCATGGAGAACATGAGGTCAATTATGGTTTTGCACTCTGCAACCAATAGAAATGTCCTTTTGTACATAGCCATCTGAAATTCACATCAAAATACCCTTCTTTTCTGGTTTCTTGAATGTTCTCAACACATTAGGAGAAAGATCGTGTTTGAGCAAGAGTGATGTAGTGTACGTTTTCCTGGATTTGAAGTGATTTGGGAAACATACTCCTTGTTTTTCCACATTGTGTAAGAAACAACATGAGGCTTGCAAAGGATTGAAACAATGCATCCCAAAACGTATTCCAGCAGTGAAAACACATGTTTCTACAAAGACTTTGAAGGAGCAAGCAAAAGCCTAGTGGCAGAGTGTTCTTTCAGAGAGAAACACATGCATTTCATCCTTCTGGAGTGAGTTTTCAGCCTGGAATTCATTTGCATTTTGTACTGTGCAGAATGTAGCTACCTCCTCGGGGGTTGTCTCATAGAAGCACCTTTCCTGCAGGAGCTTGTTGCCACATTCATTGTTTGGCTAAGTTCTTTAGGGTTGGTTTTGGAAGATCTTTGAACTTTGGCCAAATCCCGCTTGGTACGAAATTTTTTCACAGCGCTGTCTCCAAGTGGCCACAAAGAGCTGCTGCTTGAAACTGTTCACATGCACATCTCCCGTACTGCTGTGCTCGTTTCACTACCTGGATTTTGGTTTCGACTTCTTTCTTTGACATGACAAGCCTTCTTTCTGAATGCTACAAACACCTTGTAGCAGTTTCAGCTTGAAGCATGTTGGTGCTCTCAAAACGCTGTGTAACTTCAGTAGGGTGTGTTACTCTCCAGCACTGAATACACTACTTAGAGCTCCTTAAAGCACAGACACGCAAACACATCTTTTTGTGAAAGTCCTACATCAGGTCACTTGGAAATGTAAGGTTTTCATGGAGAACATGAGGTCAATTTTGGTTTTGCACTCTGCAACCAATAGAAATGTCCTTTTGTACATAGCCATCTGAAATTCACATCAAAATACCCTTCTTTTCTGGTTTCTTGAATTTTCTCAACACATTAGTAGAAACATCGTGTTTGAGCAAGAGTGATGTAGTGTGCGTTTTTCTGGATTTCAAGTGATTTGGGAAACATACTCCTTGTTTTTCCACATTGTGTAAGAAACAACATGAGGCTTGCAAGAGATTGAAACAATGCATCCCAAAACGTATTCCAGCAGTGAAAACACATGTTTCTACAAAGACTTTGAAGGAGCAAGCAAAAGCCTAGTGGCAGAGTGTTCTTTCAGAGAGAAACACATGCATTTCATCCTTCTGGAGTGAGTTTTCAGCCTGGAATTCATTTGTATTTTGTACTGTGCAGAATGTAGCTACCTGCTCGGGGGTTGTCTCATAGAAGCACCTTTCCTGCAGGAGCTTGTTGCAACATTCATTGTTTGGCTAAGTTCTTTAGGGTTGGTATTGGAAGGTCTTTCATCTTTGGCCAAATCCCGCTTCGTTTGAAATTTTTTCACAGCGCTGTCTCCAAGTGTCCACAAAGAGCTGCTGCTTGAAACTGTCCACATGCACATCTCCCATACTGATGTGCTCGTTTCAGTACCTGGATGTTGGATTACACTTCTTTCTTTGAAATGACAAGCCTTCTTCCTGCATGCTACACACACCTTGTAGCAGTTTCAGCTTGAAGCATGTTGGTGCTCTCAAAACGCTGTGTAACTTCTGTAGGGTGTGTTACTCTCCAGCACTGAATACACTACTTAGAGCTCCTTTCACCACAGACACGCAAACACATCTTTCTGTGAAAGTCCTACCTCAGGTCACTTGGAAATGTAAGGTTTTCATGGAGAACATGAGGTCAATCATTGTTTTGCACTCTGCAACCAATAGAAATGTCCTTTTGTACATAGCCATCTGAAATTCACATCAAAATACCCTTCTTTTCTGGTTTCTTGAATGTTCTCAACACATTAGGAGAAAGATCGTGTTTGAGCAAGAGTGATGTACTGTGCGTTTTCCTGGATTTCAAGTGATTTGGGAAACATACTCCTTGTTTTTCCACATTGTGTAAGAAACAACATTAGGCTTGCAAGAGATTGAAACAATGCATCCCAAAACGTATTCCAGCAGTGAAAACACATGTTTCTACAAAGACTTTGAAGGAGCAAGCAAAAGCCTAGTGGCAGAGTGTTCTTTCAGAGAGAAACACATGCATTTCATTCTTCTGGAGTGAGTTTTCAGCCTGGAATTCATTTGCATTTTGTACTGTTCAGAATGTAGCTACCTGCTCGGGGGTTGTCTCATACAAGCACCTTTCTTGCAGGAGCTTGTTGCAACATTCATTGTTTGGCTATGTTCTTTAGGGTTGGTTTTGGAAGGTCTTTCAACTTTGGCCAAATCCCGCTTCGTACGAAATTTTTTCACAGCGCTGTCTCCAAGTGTCCACAAAGAGCTGCTGCATGAAACTGTCCACATGCACATCTCCCATACTGGTGTGCTCGTTTCACTACGTGGATTTTGGTTTCCACTTCTTTCTTTGAAATGACAAGCCTTCTTTCTGCATGCTACACACACCTTGTAGCAGTTTCAGCTTGAAGCATGTTGGTGCTCTCAAAACGCTGTGTAACTTCTGTAGGGTGTGTTACTCTCCAGCACTGAATACACTACTTAGAGCTCCTTTCACCACAGACACGCAAACACATCTTTCTGTGAAAGTTCTACCTCAGGTCACTTGGAAATGTAAGGTTTTCATGGAGAACATGAGGTCAATCATGGTTTTGCACTCTGCAACCAATAGAAATGTCCTTTTGTACATAGCCTTCTGAAATTCACATCAAAATACCCTTCTTTTCTGGTTTCTTGAATGTTCTCAACACATTAGGAGAAAGATCGTGTTTGAGCAAGAGTGATGTAGTGTGCGTTTTCCAGGATTTCAAGTGATTTGGGAAACATACTCCTTGTTTTTCCACATTGTGTAAGAAACAACATGAGGCTTGCAAGAGATTGAAACAATGCATCCCAAAACGTATTCCAGCAGTGAAAACACATGTTTCTACAAAGACTTTGAAGGAGCAAGCAAAAGCCTAGTGGCAGAGTGTTCTTTCAGAGAGAAACACATGCATTTCATTCTTCTGGAGTGAGTTTTCAGCCTGGAATTCATTTGCATTTTGTACTGTTCAGAATGTAGCCACCTGCTCGGGGGTTGTCTCATACAAGCACCTTTCTTGCAGGAGCTTGTTGCAACATTCATTGTTTGGCTATGTTCTTTAGGGTTGGTTTTGGAAGGTCTTTCAACTTTGGCCAAATCCCGCTTCGTACGAAATTTTTTCACAGCGCTGTCTCCAAGTGTCCACAAAGAGCTGCTGCTTGAAACTGTCCACATGCACATCTCCCATACTGGTGTGCTCGTTTCACTACCTGGATTTTGGTTTCCACTTCTTTCTTTGAAATGACAAGCCTTCTTTCTGCATGCTACACACATCTTGTAGCAGTTTCAGCTTGAAGCATGTTGGTGCTCTCAAAACGCTGTGTAACTTCTGTAGGGTGTGTTACTCTCCAGCACTGAATACACTACTTAGAGCTCCTTTCACCACAGACACGCAAACACATCTTTCTGTGAAAGTTCTACCTCAGGTCACTTGGAAATGTAAGGTTTTCATGGAGAACATGAGGTCAATCATGGTTTTGCACTCTGCAACCAATAGAAATGTCCTTTTGTACATAGCCTTCTGAAATTCACATCAAAATACCCTTCTTTTCTGGTTTCTTGAATGTTCTCAACACATTAGGAGAAAGATCGTGTTTGAGCAAGAGTGATGTAGTGTGCGTTTTCCAGGATTTCAAGTGATTTGGGAAACATACTCCTTGTTTTTCCACATTGTGTAAGAAACAACATGAGGCTTGCAAGAGATTGAAACAATACATCCCAAAACGTATTCCTGCAGTGAAAACACATGTTTCTACAAAGACTTTGAAGGAGCAAGCAAAAGCCTAGTGGCAGAGTGTTCTTTCAGAGAGAAACACATGCATTTCATCCTTCTGGAGTGAGTTTTCAGCCTGGAATTCATTTGCATTTTGTACTGTGCAGAATGTAGCTACCTGCTCGGGGGTTGTCTCATAGAAGCACCTTTCCTGTAGGAGCTTGTTGCAACATTCATTGTTTGGCTAAGTTCTTTAGGGTTGGTTTTGGAAGGTCTTTCAACTTTGGCCAAATCCCGCTTCGTACGAAATTTTTTCACACCGCTGTCTCCAAGTGGCCACAAAGAGCTGCTGCTTGAAACTGTTCACATGCACATCTCCCGTACTGCTGTGCTCGTTTCACTACCTGGATTTTGGTTTCCACTTCTTTCTTTGACATGACAAGCCTTCTTTCTGCATGCTACACACACCTTGTAGCAGTTTCAGCTTGAAGCATGTTGGTGCTCTCATAACGCTGTGTAACTTCTGTAGGGTGTGTTACTCTCCAGCACTGAATACACTACTTAGAGCTCCTTAAAGCACAGACACGCAAACACATCTTTTGTGAAAGTCCTACCTCAGGTCACTTGGAAATGTAAGGTTTTCATGGAGAACATGAGGTCAATTATGGTTTTGCACTCTGCAACCAATAGAAATGTCCTTTTGTACATAGCCATCTGAAATTCACATCAAAATACCCTTCTTTTCTGGTTTCTTGAATGTTCTCAACACATTAGGAGAAAGATCGTGTTTGAGCAAGAGTGATGTAGTGTACGTTTTCCTGGATTTGAAGTGATTTGGGAAACATACTCCTTGTTTTTCCACATTGTGTAAGAAACAACATGAGGCTTGCAAAGGATTGAAACAATGCATCCCAAAACGTATTCCAGCAGTGAAAACACATGTTTCTACAAAGACTTTGAAGGAGCAAGCAAAAGCCTAGTGGCAGAGTGTTCTTTCAGAGAGAAACACATGCATTTCATCCTTCTGGAGTGAGTTTTCAGCCTGGAATTCATTTGCATTTTGTACTGTGCAGAATGTAGCTAACTGCTCGGGGGTTGTCTCATAGAAGCACCTTTCCTGCAGGAGCTTGTTGCCACATTCATTGTTTGGCTAAGTTCTTTAGGGTTGGTTTTGGAAGATCTTTCAACTTTGGCCAAATCCCGCTTGGTACGAAATTTTTTCACAGCGCTGTCTCCAAGTGGCCACAAAGAGCTGCTGCTTGAAACTGTCCACATGCACATCTCCCATACTGGTGTGCTCGTTTCAGTACCTGGATGTTGGATTACCCTTCTTTCTTTGAAATGCCAAGCCTCCTTCCTGCATGCTACACAAACCTTGTAGCAGTTTCAGCTTGAAGCATGTTGGTGCTCTCAAAACGCTGTGTAACTTCTGTAGGCTGTGTTACTCTCCAGCACTGAATACACTACTTAGAGCTCCTTAAACCACAGACACGCAAACACATCCTTCTGTGAAAGTCCTACCTCAGGTCACTTGGAAATGTAAGGTTTTCATGGAGAACATGAGGTCAATTATGGTTTTGCACTCTGCAACCAATAGAAATGTCCTTTTGTACATAGCCATCTGAAATTCACATCAAAATACCCTTCTTTTCTGGTTTCTTGAATGTTCTCAACACATTAGGAGAAAGATCGTGTTTGAGCAAGAGTGATGTAGTGTACGTTTTCCTGGATTTGAAGTGATTTGGGAAACATACTCCTTGTTTTTCCACATTGTGTAAGAAACAACATGAGGCTTGCAAAGGATTGAAACAATGCATCCCAAAACGTATTCCAGCAGTGAAAACACATGTTTCTACAAAGACTTTGAAGGAGCAAGCAAAAGCCTAGTGGCAGAGTGTTCTTTCAGAGAGAAACACATGCATTTCATCCTTCTGGAGTGAGTTTTCAGCCTGGAATTCATTTGCATTTTGTACTGTGCAGAATGTAGCTACCTCCTCGGGGGTTGTCTCATAGAAGCACCTTTCCTGCAGGAGCTTGTTGCCACATTCATTGTTTGGCTAAGTTCTTTAGGGTTGGTTTTGGAAGATCTTTCAACTTTGGCCAAATCCCGCTTGGTACGAAATTTTTTCACAGCGCTGTCTCCAAGTGGCCACAAAGAGCTGCTGCTTGAAACTGTTCACATGCACATCTCCCGTACTGCTGTGCTCGTTTCACTACCTGGATTTTGGTTTCGACTTCTTTCTTTGACATGACAAGCCTTCTTTCTGAATGCTACAAACACCTTGTAGCAGTTTCAGCTTGAAGCATGTTGGTGCTCTCAAAACGCTGTGTAACTTCAGTAGGGTGTGTTACTCTCCAGCACTGAATACACTACTTAGAGCTCCTTAAAGCACAGACACGCAAACACATCTTTTTGTGAAAGTCCTACATCAGGTCACTTGGAAATGTAAGGTTTTCATGGAGAACATGAGGTCAATTTTGGTTTTGCACTCTGCAACCAATAGAAATGTCCTTTTGTACATAGCCATCTGAAATTCACATCAAAATACCCTTCTTTTCTGGTTTCTTGAATTTTCTCAACACATTAGTAGAAACATCGTGTTTGAGCAAGAGTGATGTAGTGTGCGTTTTTCTGGATTTCAAGTGATTTGGGAAACATACTCCTTGTTTTTCCACATTGTGTAAGAAACAACATGAGGCTTGCAAGAGATTGAAACAATGCATCCCAAAACGTATTCCAGCAGTGAAAACACATGTTTCTACAAAGACTTTGAAGGAGCAAGCAAAAGCCTAGTGGCAGAGTGTTCTTTCAGAGAGAAACACATGCATTTCATCCTTCTGGAGTGAGTTTTCAGCCTGGAATTCATTTGTATTTTGTACTGTGCAGAATGTAGCTACCTGCTCGGGGGTTGTCTCATAGAAGCACCTTTCCTGCAGGAGCTTGTTGCAACATTCATTGTTTGGCTAAGTTCTTTAGGGTTGGTATTGGAAGGTCTTTCATCTTTGGCCAAATCCCGCTTCGTTTGAAATTTTTTCACAGCGCTGTCTCCAAGTGTCCACAAAGAGCTGCTGCTTGAAACTGTCCACATGCACATCTCCCATACTGATGTGCTCGTTTCAGTACCTGGATGTTGGATTACACTTCTTTCTTTGAAATGACAAGCCTTCTTCCTGCATGCTACACACACCTTGTAGCAGTTTCAGCTTGAAGCATGTTGGTGCTCTCAAAACGCTGTGTAACTTCTGTAGGGTGTGTTACTCTCCAGCACTGAATACACTACTTAGAGCTCCTTTCACCACAGACACGCAAACACATCTTTCTGTGAAAGTCCTACCTCAGGTCACTTGGAAATGTAAGGTTTTCATGGAGAACATGAGGTCAATCATTGTTTTGCACTCTTCAACCAATAGAAATGTCCTTTTGTACATAGCCATCTGAAATTCACATCAAAATACCCTTCTTTTCTGGTTTCTTGAATGTTCTCAACACATTAGGAGAAAGATCGTGTTTGAGCAAGAGTGATGTACTGTGCGTTTTCCTGGATTTCAAGTGATTTGGGAAACATACTCCTTGTTTTTCCACATTGTGTAAGAAACAACATTAGGCTTGCAAGAGATTGAAACAATGCATCCCAAAACGTATTCCAGCAGTGAAAACACATGTTTCTACAAAGACTTTGAAGGAGCAAGCAAAAGCCTAGTGGCAGAGTGTTCTTTCAGAGAGAAACACATGCATTTCATTCTTCTGGAGTGAGTTTTCAGCCTGGAATTCATTTGCATTTTGTACTGTTCAGAATGTAGCTACCTGCTCGGGGGTTGTCTCATACAAGCACCTTTCTTGCAGGAGCTTGTTGCAACATTCATTGTTTGGCTATGTTCTTTAGGGTTGGTTTTGGAAGGTCTTTCAACTTTGGCCAAATCCCGCTTCGTACGAAATTTTTTCACAGCGCTGTCTCCAAGTGTCCACAAAGAGCTGCTGCATGAAACTGTCCACATGCACATCTCCCATACTGGTGTGCTCGTTTCACTACCTGGATTTTGGTTTCCACTTCTTTCTTTGAAATGACAAGCCTTCTTTCTGCATGCTACACACACCTTGTAGCAGTTTCAGCTTGAAGCATGTTGGTGCTCTCAAAACGCTGTGTAACTTCTGTAGGGTGTGTTACTCTCCAGCACTGAATACACTACTTAGAGCTCCTTTCACCACAGACACGCAAACACATCTTTCTGTGAAAGTTCTACCTCAGGTCACTTGGAAATGTAAGGTTTTCATGGAGAACATGAGGTCAATCATGGTTTTGCACTCTGCAACCAATAGAAATGTCCTTTTGTACATAGCCTTCTGAAATTCACATCAAAATACCCTTCTTTTCTGGTTTCTTGAATGTTCTCAACACATTAGGAGAAAGATCGTGTTTGAGCAAGAGTGATGTAGTGTGCGTTTTCCAGGATTTCAAGTGATTTGGGAAACATACTCCTTGTTTTTCCACATTGTGTAAGAAACAACATGAGGCTTGCAAGAGATTGAAACAATGCATCCCAAAACGTATTCCAGCAGTGAAAACACATGTTTCTACAAAGACTTTGAAGGAGCAAGCAAAAGCCTAGTGGCAGAGTGTTCTTTCAGAGAGAAACACATGCATTTCATTCTTCTGGAGTGAGTTTTCAGCCTGGAATTCATTTGCATTTTGTACTGTTCAGAATGTAGCCACCTGCTCGGGGGTTGTCTCATACAAGCACCTTTCTTGCAGGAGCTTGTTGCAACATTCATTGTTTGGCTATGTTCTTTAGGGTTGGTTTTGGAAGGTCTTTCAACTTTGGCCAAATCCCGCTTCGTACGAAATTTTTTCACAGCGCTGTCTCCAAGTGTCCACAAAGAGCTGCTGCTTGAAACTGTCCACATGCACATCTCCCATACTGGTGTGCTCGTTTCACTACCTGGATTTTGGTTTCCACTTCTTTCTTTGAAATGACAAGCCTTCTTTCTGCATGCTACACACATCTTGTAGCAGTTTCAGCTTGAAGCATGTTGGTGCTCTCAAAACGCTGTGTAACTTCTGTAGGGTGTGTTACTCTCCAGCACTGAATACACTACTTAGAGCTCCTTTCACCACAGACACGCAAACACATCTTTCTGTGAAAGTTCTACCTCAGGTCACTTGGAAATGTAAGGTTTTCATGGAGAACATGAGGTCAATCATGGTTTTGCACTCTGCAACCAATAGAAATGTCCTTTTGTACATAGCCTTCTGAAATTCACATCAAAATACCCTTCTTTTCTGGTTTCTTGAATGTTCTCAACACATTAGGAGAAAGATCGTGTTTGAGCAAGAGTGATGTAGTGTGCGTTTTCCAGGATTTCAAGTGATTTGGGAAACATACTCCTTGTTTTTCCACATTGTGTAAGAAACAACATGAGGCTTGCAAGAGATTGAAACAATACATCCCAAAACGTATTCCTGCAGTGAAAACACATGTTTCTACAAAGACTTTGAAGGAGCAAGCAAAAGCCTAGTGGCAGAGTGTTCTTTCAGAGAGAAACACATGCATTTCATCCTTCTGGAGTGAGTTTTCAGCCTGGAATTCATTTGCATTTTGTACTGTGCAGAATGTAGCTACCTGCTCGGGGGTTGTCTCATAGAAGCACCTTTCCTGTAGGAGCTTGTTGCAACATTCATTGTTTGGCTAAGTTCTTTAGGGTTGGTTTTGGAAGGTCTTTCAACTTTGGCCAAATCCCGCTTCGTACGAAATTTTTTCACACCGCTGTCTCCAAGTGGCCACAAAGAGCTGCTGCTTGAAACTGTTCACATGCACATCTCCCGTACTGCTGTGCTCGTTTCACTACCTGGATTTTGGTTTCCACTTCTTTCTTTGACATGACAAGCCTTCTTTCTGCATGCTACACACACCTTGTAGCAGTTTCAGCTTGAAGCATGTTGGTGCTCTCATAACGCTGTGTAACTTCTGTAGGGTGTGTTACTCTCCAGCACTGAATACACTACTTAGAGCTCCTTAAAGCACAGACACGCAAACACATCTTTTGTGAAAGTCCTACCTCAGGTCACTTGGAAATGTAAGGTTTTCATGGAGAACATGAGGTCAATTATGGTTTTGCACTCTGCAACCAATAGAAATGTCCTTTTGTACATAGCCATCTGAAATTCACATCAAAATACCCTTCTTTTCTGGTTTCTTGAATGTTCTCAACACATTAGGAGAAAGATCGTGTTTGAGCAAGAGTGATGTAGTGTACGTTTTCCTGGATTTGAAGTGATTTGGGAAACATACTCCTTGTTTTTCCACATTGTGTAAGAAACAACATGAGGCTTGCAAAGGATTGAAACAATGCATCCCAAAACGTATTCCAGCAGTGAAAACACATGTTTCTACAAAGACTTTGAAGGAGCAAGCAAAAGCCTAGTGGCAGAGTGTTCTTTCAGAGAGAAACACATGCATTTCATCCTTCTGGAGTGAGTTTTCAGCCTGGAATTCATTTGCATTTTGTACTGTGCAGAATGTAGCTACCTGCTCGGGGGTTGTCTCATAGAAGCACCTTTCCTGCAGGAGCTTGTTGCCACATTCATTGTTTGGCTAAGTTCTTTAGGGTTGGTTTTGGAAGATCTTTCAACTTTGGCCAAATCCCGCTTGGTACGAAATTTTTTCACAGCGCTGTCTCCAAGTGGCCACAAAGAGCTGCTGCTTGAAACTGTCCACATGCACATCTCCCATACTGGTGTGCTCGTTTCAGTACCTGGATGTTGGATTACCCTTCTTTCTTTGAAATGCCAAGCCTCCTTCCTGCATGCTACACAAACCTTGTAGCAGTTTCAGCTTGAAGCATGTTGGTGCTCTCAAAACGCTGTGTAACTTCTGTAGGCTGTGTTACTCTCCAGCACTGAATACACTACTTAGAGCTCCTTAAACCACAGACACGCAAACACATCCTTCTGTGAAAGTCCTACCTCAGGTCACTTGGAAATGTAAGGTTTTCATGGAGAACATGAGGTCAATTATGGTTTTGCACTCTGCAACCAATAGAAATGTCCTTTTGTACATAGCCATCTGAAATTCACATCAAAATACCCTTCTTTTCTGGTTTCTTGAATGTTCTCAACACATTAGGAGAAAGATCGTGTTTGAGCAAGAGTGATGTAGTGTACGTTTTCCTGGATTTGAAGTGATTTGGGAAACATACTCCTTGTTTTTCCACATTGTGTAAGAAACAACATGAGGCTTGCAAAGGATTGAAACAATGCATCCCAAAACGTATTCCAGCAGTGAAAACACATGTTTCTACAAAGACTTTGAAGGAGCAAGCAAAAGCCTAGTGGCAGAGTGTTCTTTCAGAGAGAAACACATGCATTTCATCCTTCTGGAGTTAGTTTTCAGCCTGGAATTCATTTGCATTTTGTACTGTGCAGAATGTAGCTACCTCCTCGGGGGTTGTCTCATAGAAGCACCTTTCCTGCAGGAGCTTGTTGCCACATTCATTGTTTGGCTAAGTTCTTTAGGGTTGGTTTTGGAAGATCTTTCAACTTTGGCCAAATCCCGCTTGGTACGAAATTTTTTCACAGCGCTGTCTCCAAGTGGCCACAAAGAGCTGCTGCTTGAAACTGTTCACATGCACATCTCCCGTACTGCTGTGCTCGTTTCACTACCTGGATTTTGGTTTCGACTTCTTTCTTTGACATGACAAGCCTTCTTTCTGAATGCTACAAACACCTTGTAGCAGTTTCAGCTTGAAGCATGTTGGTGCTCTCAAAACGCTGTGTAACTTCAGTAGGGTGTGTTACTCTCCAGCACTGAATACACTACTTAGAGCTCCTTAAAGCACAGACACGCAAACACATCTTTTTGTGAAAGTCCTACATCAGGTCACTTGGAAATGTAAGGTTTTCATGGAGAACATGAGGTCAATTTTGGTTTTGCACTCTGCAACCAATAGAAATGTCCTTTTGTACATAGCCATCTGAAATTCACATCAAAATACCCTTCTTTTCTGGTTTCTTGAATTTTCTCAACACATTAGTAGAAACATCGTGTTTGAGCAAGAGTGATGTAGTGTGCGTTTTTCTGGATTTCAAGTGATTTGGGAAACATACTCCTTGTTTTTCCACATTGTGTAAGAAACAACATGAGGCTTGCAAGAGATTGAAACAATGCATCCCAAAACGTATTCCAGCAGTGAAAACACATGTTTCTACAAAGACTTTGAAGGAGCAAGCAAAAGCCTAGTGGCAGAGTGTTCTTTCAGAGAGAAACACATGCATTTCATCCTTCTGGAGTGAGTTTTCAGCCTGGAATTCATTTGTATTTTGTACTGTGCAGAATGTAGCTACCTGCTCGGGGGTTGTCTCATAGAAGCACCTTTCCTGCAGGAGCTTGTTGCAACATTCATTGTTTGGCTAAGTTCTTTAGGGTTGGTATTGGAAGGTCTTTCATCTTTGGCCAAATCCCGCTTCGTTTGAAATTTTTTCACAGCGCTGTCTCCAAGTGTCCACAAAGAGCTGCTGCTTGAAACTGTCCACATGCACATCTCCCATACTGATGTGCTCGTTTCAGTACCTGGATGTTGGATTACACTTCTTTCTTTGAAATGACAAGCCTTCTTCCTGCATGCTACACACACCTTGTAGCAGTTTCAGCTTGAAGCATGTTGGTGCTCTCAAAACGCTGTGTAACTTCTGTAGGGTGTGTTACTCTCCAGCACTGAATACACTACTTAGAGCTCCTTTCACCACAGACACGCAAACACATCTTTCTGTGAAAGTCCTACCTCAGGTCACTTGGAAATGTAAGGTTTTCATGGAGAACATGAGGTCAATCATTGTTTTGCACTCTGCAACCAATAGAAATGTCCTTTTGTACATAGCCATCTGAAATTCACATCAAAATACCCTTCTTTTCTGGTTTCTTGAATGTTCTCAACACATTAGGAGAAAGATCGTGTTTGAGCAAGAGTGATGTACTGTGCGTTTTCCTGGATTTCAAGTGATTTGGGAAACATACTCCTTGTTTTTCCACATTGTGTAAGAAACAACATTAGGCTTGCAAGAGATTGAAACAATGCATCCCAAAACGTATTCCAGCAGTGAAAACACATGTTTCTACAAAGACTTTGAAGGAGCAAGCAAAAGCCTAGTGGCAGAGTGTTCTTTCAGAGAGAAACACATGCATTTCATTCTTCTGGAGTGAGTTTTCAGCCTGGAATTCATTTGCATTTTGTACTGTTCAGAATGTAGCTACCTGCTCGGGGGTTGTCTCATACAAGCACCTTTCTTGCAGGAGCTTGTTGCAACATTCATTGTTTGGCTATGTTCTTTAGGGTTGGTTTTGGAAGGTCTTTCAACTTTGGCCAAATCCCGCTTCGTACGAAATTTTTTCACAGCGCTGTCTCCAAGTGTCCACAAAGAGCTGCTGCATGAAACTGTCCACATGCACATCTCCCATACTGGTGTGCTCGTTTCACTACGTGGATTTTGGTTTCCACTTCTTTCTTTGAAATGACAAGCCTTCTTTCTGCATGCTACACACACCTTGTAGCAGTTTCAGCTTGAAGCATGTTGGTGCTCTCAAAACGCTGTGTAACTTCTGTAGGGTGTGTTACTCTCCAGCACTGAATACACTACTTAGAGCTCCTTTCACCACAGACACGCAAACACATCTTTCTGTGAAAGTTCTACCTCAGGTCACTTGGAAATGTAAGGTTTTCATGGAGAACATGAGGTCAATCATGGTTTTGCACTCTGCAACCAATAGAAATGTCCTTTTGTACATAGCCTTCTGAAATTCACATCAAAATACCCTTCTTTTCTGGTTTCTTGAATGTTCTCAACACATTAGGAGAAAGATCGTGTTTGAGCAAGAGTGATGTAGTGTGCGTTTTCCAGGATTTCAAGTGATTTGGGAAACATACTCCTTGTTTTTCCACATTGTGTAAGAAACAACATGAGGCTTGCAAGAGATTGAAACAATGCATCCCAAAACGTATTCCAGCAGTGAAAACACATGTTTCTACAAAGACTTTGAAGGAGCAAGCAAAAGCCTAGTGGCAGAGTGTTCTTTCAGAGAGAAACACATGCATTTCATTCTTCTGGAGTGAGTTTTCAGCCTGGAATTCATTTGCATTTTGTACTGTTCAGAATGTAGCCACCTGCTCGGGGGTTGTCTCATACAAGCACCTTTCTTGCAGGAGCTTGTTGCAACATTCATTGTTTGGCTATGTTCTTTAGGGTTGGTTTTGGAAGGTCTTTCAACTTTGGCCAAATCCCGCTTCGTACGAAATTTTTTCACAGCGCTGTCTCCAAGTGTCCACAAAGAGCTGCTGCTTGAAACTGTCCACATGCACATCTCCCATACTGGTGTGCTCGTTTCACTACCTGGATTTTGGTTTCCACTTCTTTCTTTGAAATGACAAGCCTTCTTTCTGCATGCTACACACATCTTGTAGCAGTTTCAGCTTGAAGCATGTTGGTGCTCTCAAAACGCTGTGTAACTTCTGTAGGGTGTGTTACTCTCCAGCACTGAATACACTACTTAGAGCTCCTTTCACCACAGACACGCAAACACATCTTTCTGTGAAAGTTCTACCTCAGGTCACTTGGAAATGTAAGGTTTTCATGGAGAACATGAGGTCAATCATGGTTTTGCACTCTGCAACCAATAGAAATGTCCTTTTGTACATAGCCTTCTGAAATTCACATCAAAATACCCTTCTTTTCTGGTTTCTTGAATGTTCTCAACACATTAGGAGAAAGATCGTGTTTGAGCAAGAGTGATGTAGTGTGCGTTTTCCAGGATTTCAAGTGATTTGGGAAACATACTCCTTGTTTTTCCACATTGTGTAAGAAACAACATGAGGCTTGCAAGAGATTGAAACAATACATCCCAAAACGTATTCCTGCAGTGAAAACACATGTTTCTACAAAGACTTTGAAGGAGCAAGCAAAAGCCTAGTGGCAGAGTGTTCTTTCAGAGAGAAACACATGCATTTCATCCTTCTGGAGTGAGTTTTCAGCCTGGAATTCATTTGCATTTTGTACTGTGCAGAATGTAGCTACCTGCTCGGGGGTTGTCTCATAGAAGCACCTTTCCTGTAGGAGCTTGTTGCAACATTCATTGTTTGGCTAAGTTCTTTAGGGTTGGTTTTGGAAGGTCTTTCAACTTTGGCCAAATCCCGCTTCGTACGAAATTTTTTCACACCGCTGTCTCCAAGTGGCCACAAAGAGCTGCTGCTTGAAACTGTTCACATGCACATCTCCCGTACTGCTGTGCTCGTTTCACTACCTGGATTTTGGTTTCCACTTCTTTCTTTGACATGACAAGCCTTCTTTCTGCATGCTACACACACCTTGTAGCAGTTTCAGCTTGAAGCATGTTGGTGCTCTCATAACGCTGTGTAACTTCTGTAGGGTGTGTTACTCTCCAGCACTGAATACACTACTTAGAGCTCCTTAAAGCACAGACACGCAAACACATCTTTTGTGAAAGTCCTACCTCAGGTCACTTGGAAATGTAAGGTTTTCATGGAGAACATGAGGTCAATTATGGTTTTGCACTCTGCAACCAATAGAAATGTCCTTTTGTACATAGCCATCTGAAATTCACATCAAAATACCCTTCTTTTCTGGTTTCTTGAATGTTCTCAACACATTAGGAGAAAGATCGTGTTTGAGCAAGAGTGATGTAGTGTACGTTTTCCTGGATTTGAAGTGATTTGGGAAACATACTCCTTGTTTTTCCACATTGTGTAAGAAACAACATGAGGCTTGCAAAGGATTGAAACAATGCATCCCAAAACGTATTCCAGCAGTGAAAACACATGTTTCTACAAAGACTTTGAAGGAGCAAGCAAAAGCCTAGTGGCAGAGTGTTCTTTCAGAGAGAAACACATGCATTTCATCCTTCTGGAGTGAGTTTTCAGCCTGGAATTCATTTGCATTTTGTACTGTGCAGAATGTAGCTACCTGCTCGGGGGTTGTCTCATAGAAGCACCTTTCCTGCAGGAGCTTGTTGCCACATTCATTGTTTGGCTAAGTTCTTTAGGGTTGGTTTTGGAAGATCTTTCAACTTTGGCCAAATCCCGCTTGGTACGAAATTTTTTCACAGCGCTGTCTCCAAGTGGCCACAAAGAGCTGCTGCTTGAAACTGTCCACATGCACATCTCCCATACTGGTGTGCTCGTTTCAGTACCTGGATGTTGGATTACCCTTCTTTCTTTGAAATGCCAAGCCTCCTTCCTGCATGCTACACAAACCTTGTAGCAGTTTCAGCTTGAAGCATGTTGGTGCTCTCAAAACGCTGTGTAACTTCTGTAGGCTGTGTTACTCTCCAGCACTGAATACACTACTTAGAGCTCCTTAAACCACAGACACGCAAACACATCCTTCTGTGAAAGTCCTACCTCAGGTCACTTGGAAATGTAAGGTTTTCATGGAGAACATGAGGTCAATTATGGTTTTGCACTCTGCAACCAATAGAAATGTCCTTTTGTACATAGCCATCTGAAATTCACATCAAAATACCCTTCTTTTCTGGTTTCTTGAATGTTCTCAACACATTAGGAGAAAGATCGTGTTTGAGCAAGAGTGATGTAGTGTACGTTTTCCTGGATTTGAAGTGATTTGGGAAACATACTCCTTGTTTTTCCACATTGTGTAAGAAACAACATGAGGCTTGCAAAGGATTGAAACAATGCATCCCAAAACGTATTCCAGCAGTGAAAACACATGTTTCTACAAAGACTTTGAAGGAGCAAGCAAAAGCCTAGTGGCAGAGTGTTCTTTCAGAGAGAAACACATGCATTTCATCCTTCTGGAGTGAGTTTTCAGCCTGGAATTCATTTGCATTTTGTACTGTGCAGAATGTAGCTACCTCCTCGGGGGTTGTCTCATAGAAGCACCTTTCCTGCAGGAGCTTGTTGCCACATTCATTGTTTGGCTAAGTTCTTTAGGGTTGGTTTTGGAAGATCTTTCAACTTTGGCCAAATCCCGCTTGGTACGAAATTTTTTCACAGCGCTGTCTCCAAGTGGCCACAAAGAGCTGCTGCTTGAAACTGTTCACATGCACATCTCCCGTACTGCTGTGCTCGTTTCACTACCTGGATTTTGGTTTCGACTTCTTTCTTTGACATGACAAGCCTTCTTTCTGAATGCTACAAACACCTTGTAGCAGTTTCAGCTTGAAGCATGTTGGTGCTCTCAAAACGCTGTGTAACTTCAGTAGGGTGTGTTACTCTCCAGCACTGAATACACTACTTAGAGCTCCTTAAAGCACAGACACGCAAACACATCTTTTTGTGAAAGTCCTACATCAGGTCACTTGGAAATGTAAGGTTTTCATGGAGAACATGAGGTCAATTTTGGTTTTGCACTCTGCAACCAATAGAAATGTCCTTTTGTACATAGCCATCTGAAATTCACATCAAAATACCCTTCTTTTCTGGTTTCTTGAATTTTCTCAACACATTAGTAGAAACATCGTGTTTGAGCAAGAGTGATGTAGTGTGCGTTTTTCTGGATTTCAAGTGATTTGGGAAACATACTCCTTGTTTTTCCACATTGTGTAAGAAACAACATGAGGCTTGCAAGAGATTGAAACAATGCATCCCAAAACGTATTCCAGCAGTGAAAACACATGTTTCTACAAAGACTTTGAAGGAGCAAGCAAAAGCCTAGTGGCAGAGTGTTCTTTCAGAGAGAAACACATGCATTTCATCCTTCTGGAGTGAGTTTTCAGCCTGGAATTCATTTGTATTTTGTACTGTGCAGAATGTAGCTACCTGCTCGGGGGTTGTCTCATAGAAGCACCTTTCCTGCAGGAGCTTGTTGCAACATTCATTGTTTGGCTAAGTTCTTTAGGGTTGGTATTGGAAGGTCTTTCATCTTTGGCCAAATCCCGCTTCGTTTGAAATTTTTTCACAGCGCTGTCTCCAAGTGTCCACAAAGAGCTGCTGCTTGAAACTGTCCACATGCACATCTCCCATACTGATGTGCTCGTTTCAGTACCTGGATGTTGGATTACACTTCTTTCTTTGAAATGACAAGCCTTCTTCCTGCATGCTACACACACCTTGTAGCAGTTTCAGCTTGAAGCATGTTGGTGCTCTCAAAACGCTGTGTAACTTCTGTAGGGTGTGTTACTCTCCAGCACTGAATACACTACTTAGAGCTCCTTTCACCACAGACACGCAAACACATCTTTCTGTGAAAGTCCTACCTCAGGTCACTTGGAAATGTAAGGTTTTCATGGAGAACATGAGGTCAATCATTGTTTTGCACTCTTCAACCAATAGAAATGTCCTTTTGTACATAGCCATCTGAAATTCACATCAAAATACCCTTCTTTTCTGGTTTCTTGAATGTTCTCAACACATTAGGAGAAAGATCGTGTTTGAGCAAGAGTGATGTACTGTGCGTTTTCCTGGATTTCAAGTGATTTGGGAAACATACTCCTTGTTTTTCCACATTGTGTAAGAAACAACATTAGGCTTGCAAGAGATTGAAACAATGCATCCCAAAACGTATTCCAGCAGTGAAAACACATGTTTCTACAAAGACTTTGAAGGAGCAAGCAAAAGCCTAGTGGCAGAGTGTTCTTTCAGAGAGAAACACATGCATTTCATTCTTCTGGAGTGAGTTTTCAGCCTGGAATTCATTTGCATTTTGTACTGTTCAGAATGTAGCTACCTGCTCGGGGGTTGTCTCATACAAGCACCTTTCTTGCAGGAGCTTGTTGCAACATTCATTGTTTGGCTATGTTCTTTAGGGTTGGTTTTGGAAGGTCTTTCAACTTTGGCCAAATCCCGCTTCGTACGAAATTTTTTCACAGCGCTGTCTCCAAGTGTCCACAAAGAGCTGCTGCATGAAACTGTCCACATGCACATCTCCCATACTGGTGTGCTCGTTTCACTACCTGGATTTTGGTTTCCACTTCTTTCTTTGAAATGACAAGCCTTCTTTCTGCATGCTACACACACCTTGTAGCAGTTTCAGCTTGAAGCATGTTGGTGCTCTCAAAACGCTGTGTAACTTCTGTAGGGTGTGTTACTCTCCAGCACTGAATACACTACTTAGAGCTCCTTTCACCACAGACACGCAAACACATCTTTCTGTGAAAGTTCTACCTCAGGTCACTTGGAAATGTAAGGTTTTCATGGAGAACATGAGGTCAATCATGGTTTTGCACTCTGCAACCAATAGAAATGTCCTTTTGTACATAGCCTTCTGAAATTCACATCAAAATACCCTTCTTTTCTGGTTTCTTGAATGTTCTCAACACATTAGGAGAAAGATCGTGTTTGAGCAAGAGTGATGTAGTGTGCGTTTTCCAGGATTTCAAGTGATTTGGGAAACATACTCCTTGTTTTTCCACATTGTGTAAGAAACAACATGAGGCTTGCAAGAGATTGAAACAATGCATCCCAAAACGTATTCCAGCAGTGAAAACACATGTTTCTACAAAGACTTTGAAGGAGCAAGCAAAAGCCTAGTGGCAGAGTGTTCTTTCAGAGAGAAACACATGCATTTCATTCTTCTGGAGTGAGTTTTCAGCCTGGAATTCATTTGCATTTTGTACTGTTCAGAATGTAGCCACCTGCTCGGGGGTTGTCTCATACAAGCACCTTTCTTGCAGGAGCTTGTTGCAACATTCATTGTTTGGCTATGTTCTTTAGGGTTGGTTTTGGAAGGTCTTTCAACTTTGGCCAAATCCCGCTTCGTACGAAATTTTTTCACAGCGCTGTCTCCAAGTGTCCACAAAGAGCTGCTGCTTGAAACTGTCCACATGCACATCTCCCATACTGGTGTGCTCGTTTCACTACCTGGATTTTGGTTTCCACTTCTTTCTTTGAAATGACAAGCCTTCTTTCTGCATGCTACACACATCTTGTAGCAGTTTCAGCTTGAAGCATGTTGGTGCTCTCAAAACGCTGTGTAACTTCTGTAGGGTGTGTTACTCTCCAGCACTGAATACACTACTTAGAGCTCCTTTCACCACAGACACGCAAACACATCTTTCTGTGAAAGTTCTACCTCAGGTCACTTGGAAATGTAAGGTTTTCATGGAGAACATGAGGTCAATCATGGTTTTGCACTCTGCAACCAATAGAAATGTCCTTTTGTACATAGCCTTCTGAAATTCACATCAAAATACCCTTCTTTTCTGGTTTCTTGAATGTTCTCAACACATTAGGAGAAAGATCGTGTTTGAGCAAGAGTGATGTAGTGTGCGTTTTCCAGGATTTCAAGTGATTTGGGAAACATACTCCTTGTTTTTCCACATTGTGTAAGAAACAACATGAGGCTTGCAAGAGATTGAAACAATACATCCCAAAACGTATTCCTGCAGTGAAAACACATGTTTCTACAAAGACTTTGAAGGAGCAAGCAAAAGCCTAGTGGCAGAGTGTTCTTTCAGAGAGAAACACATGCATTTCATCCTTCTGGAGTGAGTTTTCAGCCTGGAATTCATTTGCATTTTGTACTGTGCAGAATGTAGCTACCTGCTCGGGGGTTGTCTCATAGAAGCACCTTTCCTGTAGGAGCTTGTTGCAACATTCATTGTTTGGCTAAGTTCTTTAGGGTTGGTTTTGGAAGGTCTTTCAACTTTGGCCAAATCCCGCTTCGTACGAAATTTTTTCACACCGCTGTCTCCAAGTGGCCACAAAGAGCTGCTGCTTGAAACTGTTCACATGCACATCTCCCGTACTGCTGTGCTCGTTTCACTACCTGGATTTTGGTTTCCACTTCTTTCTTTGACATGACAAGCCTTCTTTCTGCATGCTACACACACCTTGTAGCAGTTTCAGCTTGAAGCATGTTGGTGCTCTCATAACGCTGTGTAACTTCTGTAGGGTGTGTTACTCTCCAGCACTGAATACACTACTTAGAGCTCCTTAAAGCACAGACACGCAAACACATCTTTTGTGAAAGTCCTACCTCAGGTCACTTGGAAATGTAAGGTTTTCATGGAGAACATGAGGTCAATTATGGTTTTGCACTCTGCAACCAATAGAAATGTCCTTTTGTACATAGCCATCTGAAATTCACATCAAAATACCCTTCTTTTCTGGTTTCTTGAATGTTCTCAACACATTAGGAGAAAGATCGTGTTTGAGCAAGAGTGATGTAGTGTACGTTTTCCTGGATTTGAAGTGATTTGGGAAACATACTCCTTGTTTTTCCACATTGTGTAAGAAACAACATGAGGCTTGCAAAGGATTGAAACAATGCATCCCAAAACGTATTCCAGCAGTGAAAACACATGTTTCTACAAAGACTTTGAATGAGCAAGCAAAAGCCTAGTGGCAGAGTGTTCTTTCAGAGAGAAACACATGCATTTCATCCTTCTGGAGTGAGTTTTCAGCCTGGAATTCATTTGCATTTTGTACTGTGCAGAATGTAGCTACCTGCTCGGGGGTTGTCTCATAGAAGCAACTTTCCTGCAGGAGCTTGTTGCCACATTCATTGTTTGGCTAAGTTCTTTAGGGTTGGTTTTGGAAGATCTTTCAACTTTGGCCAAATCCCGCTTGGTACGAAATTTTTTCACAGCGCTGTCTCCAAGTGGCCACAAAGAGCTGCTGCTTGAAACTGTCCACATGCACATCTCCCATACTGGTGTGCTCGTTTCAGTACCTGGATGTTGGATTACCCTTCTTTCTTTGAAATGCCAAGCCTCCTTCCTGCATGCTACACAAACCTTGTAGCAGTTTCAGCTTGAAGCATGTTGGTGCTCTCAAAACGCTGTGTAACTTCTGTAGGCTGTGTTACTCTCCAGCACTGAATACACTACTTAGAGCTCCTTAAACCACAGACACGCAAACACATCCTTCTGTGAAAGTCCTACCTCAGGTCACTTGGAAATGTAAGGTTTTCATGGAGAACATGAGGTCAATTATGGTTTTGCACTCTGCAACCAATAGAAATGTCCTTTTGTACATAGCCATCTGAAATTCACATCAAAATACCCTTCTTTTCTGGTTTCTTGAATGTTCTCAACACATTAGGAGAAAGATCGTGTTTGAGCAAGAGTGATGTAGTGTACGTTTTCCTGGATTTGAAGTGATTTGGGAAACATACTCCTTGTTTTTCCACATTGTGTAAGAAACAACATGAGGCTTGCAAAGGATTGAAACAATGCATCCCAAAACGTATTCCAGCAGTGAAAACACATGTTTCTACAAAGACTTTGAAGGAGCAAGCAAAAGCCTAGTGGCAGAGTGTTCTTTCAGAGAGAAACACATGCATTTCATCCTTCTGGAGTGAGTTTTCAGCCTGGAATTCATTTGCATTTTGTACTGTGCAGAATGTAGCTACCTCCTCGGGGGTTGTCTCATAGAAGCACCTTTCCTGCAGGAGCTTGTTGCCACATTCATTGTTTGGCTAAGTTCTTTAGGGTTGGTTTTGGAAGATCTTTCAACTTTGGCCAAATCCCGCTTGGTACGAAATTTTTTCACAGCGCTGTCTCCAAGTGGCCACAAAGAGCTGCTGCTTGAAACTGTTCACATGCACATCTCCCGTACTGCTGTGCTCGTTTCACTACCTGGATTTTGGTTTCGACTTCTTTCTTTGACATGACAAGCCTTCTTTCTGAATGCTACAAACACCTTGTAGCAGTTTCAGCTTGAAGCATGTTGGTGCTCTCAAAACGCTGTGTAACTTCAGTAGGGTGTGTTACTCTCCAGCACTGAATACACTACTTAGAGCTCCTTAAAGCACAGACACGCAAACACATCTTTTTGTGAAAGTCCTACATCAGGTCACTTGGAAATGTAAGGTTTTCATGGAGAACATGAGGTCAATTTTGGTTTTGCACTCTGCAAACAATAGAAATGTCCTTTTGTACATAGCCATCTGAAATTCACATCAAAATACCCTTCTTTTCTGGTTTCTTGAATTTTCTCAACACATTAGTAGAAACATCGTGTTTGAGCAAGAGTGATGTAGTGTGCGTTTTTCTGGATTTCAAGTGATTTGGGAAACATACTCCTTGTTTTTCCACATTGTGTAAGAAACAACATGAGGCTTGCAAGAGATTGAAACAATGCATCCCAAAACGTATTCCAGCAGTGAAAACACATGTTTCTACAAAGACTTTGAAGGAGCAAGCAAAAGCCTAGTGGCAGAGTGTTCTTTCAGAGAGAAACACATGCATTTCATCCTTCTGGAGTGAGTTTTCAGCCTGGAATTCATTTGTATTTTGTACTGTGCAGAATGTAGCTACCTGCTCGGGGGTTGTCTCATAGAAGCACCTTTCCTGCAGGAGCTTGTTGCAACATTCATTGTTTGGCTAAGTTCTTTAGGGTTGGTATTGGAAGGTCTTTCATCTTTGGCCAAATCCCGCTTCGTTTGAAATTTTTTCACAGCGCTGTCTCCAAGTGTCCACAAAGAGCTGCTGCTTGAAACTGTCCACATGCACATCTCCCATACTGATGTGCTCGTTTCAGTACCTGGATGTTGGATTACACTTCTTTCTTTGAAATGACAAGCCTTCTTCCTGCATGCTACACACACCTTGTAGCAGTTTCAGCTTGAAGCATGTTGGTGCTCTCAAAACGCTGTGTAACTTCTGTAGGGTGTGTTACTCTCCAGCACTGAATACACTACTTAGAGCTCCTTTCACCACAGACACGCAAACACATCTTTCTGTGAAAGTCCTACCTCAGGTCACTTGGAAATGTAAGGTTTTCATGGAGAACATGAGGTCAATCATTGTTTTGCACTCTGCAACCAATAGAAATGTCCTTTTGTACATAGCCATCTGAAATTCACATCAAAATACCCTTCTTTTCTGGTTTCTTGAATGTTCTCAACACATTAGGAGAAAGATCGTGTTTGAGCAAGAGTGATGTACTGTGCGTTTTCCTGGATTTCAAGTGATTTGGGAAACATACTCCTTGTTTTTCCACATTGTGTAAGAAACAACATTAGGCTTGCAAGAGATTGAAACAATGCATCCCAAAACGTATTCCAGCAGTGAAAACACATGTTTCTACAAAGACTTTGAAGGAGCAAGCAAAAGCCTAGTGGCAGAGTGTTCTTTCAGAGAGAAACACATGCATTTCATTCTTCTGGAGTGAGTTTTCAGCCTGGAATTCATTTGCATTTTGTACTGTTCAGAATGTAGCTACCTGCTCGGGGGTTGTCTCATACAAGCACCTTTCTTGCAGGAGCTTGTTGCAACATTCATTGTTTGGCTATGTTCTTTAGGGTTGGTTTTGGAAGGTCTTTCAACTTTGGCCAAATCCCGCTTCGTACGAAATTTTTTCACAGCGCTGTCTCCAAGTGTCCACAAAGAGCTGCTGCATGAAACTGTCCACATGCACATCTCCCATACTGGTGTGCTCGTTTCACTACCTGGATTTTGGTTTCCACTTCTTTCTTTGAAATGACAAGCCTTCTTTCTGCATGCTACACACACCTTGTAGCAGTTTCAGCTTGAAGCATGTTGGTGCTCTCAAAACGCTGTGTAACTTCTGTAGGGTGTGTTACTCTCCAGCACTGAATACACTACTTAGAGCTCCTTTCACCACAGACACGCAAACACATCTTTCTGTGAAAGTTCTACCTCAGGTCACTTGGAAATGTAAGGTTTTCATGGAGAACATGAGGTCAATCATGGTTTTGCACTCTGCAACCAATAGAAATGTCCTTTTGTACATAGCCTTCTGAAATTCACATCAAAATACCCTTCTTTTCTGGTTTCTTGAATGTTCTCAACACATTAGGAGAAAGATCGTGTTTGAGCAAGAGTGATGTAGTGTGCGTTTTCCAGGATTTCAAGTGATTTGGGAAACATACTCCTTGTTTTTCCACATTGTGTAAGAAACAACATGAGGCTTGCAAGAGATTGAAACAATGCATCCCAAAACGTATTCCAGCAGTGAAAACACATGTTTCTACAAAGACTTTGAAGGAGCAAGCAAAAGCCTAGTGGCAGAGTGTTCTTTCAGAGAGAAACACATGCATTTCATTCTTCTGGAGTGAGTTTTCAGCCTGGAATTCATTTGCATTTTGTACTGTTCAGAATGTAGCCACCTGCTCGGGGGTTGTCTCATACAAGCACCTTTCTTGCAGGAGCTTGTTGCAACATTCATTGTTTGGCTATGTTCTTTAGGGTTGGTTTTGGAAGGTCTTTCAACTTTGGCCAAATCCCGCTTCGTACGAAATTTTTTCACAGCGCTGTCTCCAAGTGTCCACAAAGAGCTGCTGCTTGAAACTGTCCACATGCACATCTCCCATACTGGTGTGCTCGTTTCACTACCTGGATTTTGGTTTCCACTTCTTTCTTTGAAATGACAAGCCTTCTTTCTGCATGCTACACACATCTTGTAGCAGTTTCAGCTTGAAGCATGTTGGTGCTCTCAAAACGCTGTGTAACTTCTGTAGGGTGTGTTACTCTCCAGCACTGAATACACTACTTAGAGCTCCTTTCACCACAGACACGCAAACACATCTTTCTGTGAAAGTTCTACCTCAGGTCACTTGGAAATGTAAGGTTTTCATGGAGAACATGAGGTCAATCATGGTTTTGCACTCTGCAACCAATAGAAATGTCCTTTTGTACATAGCCTTCTGAAATTCACATCAAAATACCCTTCTTTTCTGGTTTCTTGAATGTTCTCAACACATTAGGAGAAAGATCGTGTTTGAGCAAGAGTGATGTAGTGTGCGTTTTCCAGGATTTCAAGTGATTTGGGAAACATACTCCTTGTTTTTCCACATTGTGTAAGAAACAACATGAGGCTTGCAAGAGATTGAAACAATACATCCCAAAACGTATTCCTGCAGTGAAAACACATGTTTCTACAAAGACTTTGAAGGAGCAAGCAAAAGCCTAGTGGCAGAGTGTTCTTTCAGAGAGAAACACATGCATTTCATCCTTCTGGAGTGAGTTTTCAGCCTGGAATTCATTTGCATTTTGTACTGTGCAGAATGTAGCTACCTGCTCGGGGGTTGTCTCATAGAAGCACCTTTCCTGTAGGAGCTTGTTGCAACATTCATTGTTTGGCTAAGTTCTTTAGGGTTGGTTTTGGAAGGTCTTTCAACTTTGGCCAAATCCCGCTTCGTACGAAATTTTTTCACAGCGCTGTCTCCAAGTGTCCACAAAGAGCTGCTGCTTGAAATTGTCCACATGCACATCTCCCATACTGGTGTGCTCGTTTCACTACCTGGATTTTGCTTTCCACTTCTTTCTTTGAAATGACAAGCCTTCTTCCTGCATGCTACACACACCTTGTAGCAGTTTCAGCTTGAAGCATGTTGGTGCTCTCAAAACGCTGTGTAACTTCTGTAGGGTGTGTTACTCTCCAGCACTGAATACACTACTTAGAGCTCCTTTCACCACAGACACGCAAACACATCTTTCTGTGAAAGTTCTACCTCAGGTCACTTGGAAATGTAAGGTTTTCATGGAGAACATGAGGTCAATCATGGTTTTGCACTCTGCAACCAATAGAAATGTCCTTTTGTACATAGCCTTCTGAAATTCACATCAAAATACCCTTCTTTTCTGGTTTCTTGAATGTTCTCAACACATTAGGAGAAAGATCGTGTTTGAGCAAGAGTGATGTAGTGTGCGTTTTCCTGGATTTCAAGTGATTTGGGAAACATACTCCTTGTTTTTCCACATTGTGTAAGAAACAACATGAGGCTTGCAAGACATTGAAACAAAGCATCCCAAAACATATTCCTGCAGTGAAAACACATGTTTCTACAAAGACTTTGAAGGAGCAAGCAAAAGCCTAGTGGCAGAGTGTTCTTTCAGAGAGAAACACATGCATTTCATTCTTCTGGAGTGAGTTTTCAGCCTGGAATTCATTTGCATTTTGTACTGTGCAGAATGTAGCTACCTGCTCGGGGGTTGTCTCATACAAGCACCTTTCTTGCAGGAGCTTGTTGCAACATTCATTGTTTGGCTATGTTCTTTAGGGTTGGTTTTGGAAGGTCTTTCAACTTTGGCCAAATCCCGCTTCGTACGAAATTTTTTCACAGCGCTGTCTCCAAGTGTCCACAAAGAGCTGCTGCATGAAACTGTCCACATGCACATCTCCCATACTGGTGTGCTCGTTTCACTACCTGGATTTTGGTTTCCACTTCTTTCTTTGAAATGACAAGCCTTCTTTCTGCATGCTACACACACCTTGTAGCAGTTTCAGCTTGAAGCATGTTGGTGCTCTCAAAACGCTGTGTAACTTCTGTAGGGTGTGTTACTCTCCAGCACTGAATACACTACTTAGAGCTCCTTTCTCCACAGACACGCAAACACATCTTTCTGTGAAAGTTCTACCTCAGGTCACTTGGAAATGTAAGGTTTTCATGGAGAACATGAGGTCAATCATGGTTTTGCACTCTGCAACCAATAGAAATGTCCTTTTGTACATAGCCTTCTGAAATTCACATCAAAATACCCTTCTTTTCTGGTTTCTTGAATGTTCTCAACACATTAGGAGAAAGATCGTGTTTGAGCAAGAGTGATGTAGTGTGCGTTTTCCAGGATTTCAAGTGATTTGGGAAACATACTCCTTGTTTTTCCACATTGTGTAAGAAACAACATGAGGCTTGCAAGAGATTGAAACAATGCATCCCAAAACGTATTCCAGCAGTGAAAACACATGTTTCTACAAAGACTTTGAAGGAGCAAGCAAAAGCCTAGTGGCAGAGTGTTCTTTCAGAGAGAAACACATGCATTTCATTCTTCTGGAGTGAGTTTTCAGCCTGGAATTCATTTGCATTTTGTACTGTTCAGAATGTAGCCACCTGCTCGGGGGTTGTCTCATACAAGCACCTTTCTTGCAGGAGCTTGTTGCAACATTCATTGTTTGGCTAAGTTCTTTAGGGTTGGTTTTGGAAGGTCTTTCAACTTTGGCCAAATCCCGCTTCGTACGAAATTTTTTCACAGCGCTGTCTCCAAGTGTCCACAAAGAGCTGCTGCTTGAAATTGTCCACATGCACATCTCCCATACTGGTGTGCTCGTTTCACTACCTGGATTTTGCTTTCCACTTCTTTCTTTGAAATGACAAGCCTTCTTCCTGCATGCTACACACACCTTGTAGCAGTTTCAGCTTGAAGCATGTTGGTGCTCTCAAAACGCTGTGTAACTTCTGTAGGGTGTGTTACTCTCCAGCACTGAATACACTACTTAGAGCTCCTTTCACCACAGACACGCAAACACATCTTTCTGTGAAAGTTCTACCTCAGGTCACTTGGAAATGTAAGGTTTTCATGGAGAACATGAGGTCAATCATGGTTTTGCACTCTGCAACCAATAGAAATGTCCTTTTGTACATAGCCTTCTGAAATTCACATCAAAATACCCTTCTTTTCTGGTTTCTTGAATGTTCTCAACACATTAGGAGAAAGATCGTGTTTGAGCAAGAGTGATGTAGTGTGCGTTTTCCTGGATTTCAAGTGATTTGGGAAACATACTCCTTGTTTTTCCACATTGTGTAAGAAACAACATGAGGCTTGCAAGACATTGAAACAAAGCATCCCAAAACATATTCCTGCAGTGAAAACACATGTTTCTACAAAGACTTTGAAGGAGCAAGCAAAAGCCTAGTGGCAGAGTGTTCTTTCAGAGAGAAACACATGCATTTCATCCTTCTGGAGTGAGTTTTCAGCCTGGAATTCATTTGCATTTTGTACTGTGCAGAATGTAGCTACCTGCTCCGGGGTTGTCTCATAGAAGCACCTTTCCTGTAGGAGCTTGTTGCAACATTCATTGTTTGGCTAAGTTCTTTAGGGTTGGTTTTGACAGGTCTTTCAACTTTGGCCAAATCCCGCTTCGTACGAAATTTTTTCACAGCGCTGTCTCCAAGTGTCCACAAAGAGCTGCTGCTTGAAACTGTCCACATGCACATCTCCCATACTGGTGTGCTCGTTTCACTACCTGGATTTTGGTTTCCACTTCTTTCTTTGAAATGACAAGCCTTCTTTCTGCATGCTACACACACCTTGTAGCAGTTTCAGCTTGAAGCATGTTGGTGCTCTCAAAACGCTGTGTAACTTCTGTAGGGTGTGTTACTCTCCAGCACTGAATACACTACTTAGAGCTCCTTTCACCACAGACACGCAAACACATCTTTCTGTGAAAGTCCTACCTCAGGTCACTTGGAAATGTAAGGTTTTCATGGAGAACATGAGGTCAATCATTGTTTTGCACTCTGCAACCAATAGAAATGTCCTTTTGTACATAGCCATCTGAAATTCACATCAAAATACCCTTCTTTTCTGGTTTCTTGAATGTTCTCAACACATTAGGAGAAAGATCGTGTTTGAGCAAGAGTGATGTACTGTGCGTTTTCCTGGATTTCAAGTGATTTGGGAAACATACTCCTTGTTTTTCCACATTGTGTAAGAAACAACATTAGGCTTGCAAGAGATTGAAACAATGCATCCCAAAACGTATTCCAGCAGTGAAAACACAGGTTTCTACAAAGACTTTGAAGGAGCAAGCAAAAGCCTAGTGGCAGAGTGTTCTTTCAGAGAGAAACACATGCATTTCATTCTTCTGGAGTGAGTTTTCAGCCTGGAATTCATTTGCATTTTGTACTGTTCAGAATGTAGCTACCTGCTCGGGGGTTGTCTCATACAAGCACCTTTCTTGCAGGAGCTTGTTGCAACATTCATTGTTTGGCTATGTTCTTTAGGGTTGGTTTTGGAAGGTCTTTCAACTTTGGCCAAATCCCGCTTCGTACGAAATTTTTTCACAGCGCTGTCTCCAAGTGTCCACAAAGAGCTGCTGCTTGAAACTGTCCACATGCACATCTCCCATACTGGTGTGCTCGTTTCACTACCTGGATTTTGGTTTCCACTTCTTTCTTTGAAATGACAAGCCTTCTTTCTGCATGCTACACACACCTTGTAGCAGTTTCAGCTTGAAGCATGTTGGTGCTCTCAAATCGCTGTGTAACTTCTGTAGGGTGTGTTACTCTCCAGCACTGAATACACTACTTAGAGCTCCTTTCACCACAGACACGCAAACACATCTTTCTGTGAAAGTTCTACCTCAGGTCACTTGGAAATGTAAGGTTTTCAGGGAGAACATGAGGTCAATCATGGTTTTGCACTCTGCAACCAATAGAAATGTCCTTTTGTACATAGCCTTCTGAAATTCACATCAAAATACCCTTCTTTTCTGGTTTCTTGAATGTTCTCAACACATTAGGAGAAAGATCGTGTTTGAGCAAGAGTGATGTAGTGTGCGTTTTCCTGGATTTCAAGTGATTTGGGAAGCATACTCCTTGTTTTTCCACATTGTGTAAGAAACAACATTAGGCTTGCAAGAGATTGAAACAATGCATCCCAAAACATATTCCTGCAGTGAAAACACATGTTTCTACAAAGACTTTGAAGGAGCAAGCCAAAGCCTAGTGGCAGAGTGTTCTTTCAGAGAGAAACACATGCATTTCATCCTTCTGGAGTGAGTCTTCAGCCTGGAATTCATTTGCATTTTGTACTGTGCAGAATGTAGCTACCTGCTCGGGGGTTGTCTCATAGAAGCGCCTTTCCTGTAGGAGCTTGTTGCAACATTCATTGTTTGGCTAAGTTCTTTAGGGTTGGTTTTGGAAGGTCTTTCGACTTTGGCCAAATCCCGCTTCGTACGAAATTTTTTCACAGCGCTGTCTCCAAGTGTCCACAAAGAGCTGCTGCTTGAAACTGTCCACATGCACATCTCCCATACTGGTGTGCTCATTTCACTACCTGGATTTTGGTTTCCACTCCTTTCTTGGAAATGACAAGCCTTCTTTCTGCATGCTACACACACCTTGTAGCAGTTTCAGCTTGAAGCATGTTGGTGCTCTCAAAACGCTGTGTAACTTCTGTAGGGTGTGTTACTCTCCAGCACTGAATACACTACTTAGAGCTCCTTTCACCACAGACACGCAAACACATCTTTCTGTGAAAGTTCTACCTCAGGTCACTTGGAAATGTAAGGTTTTCATGGAGAACATGAGGTCAATCATGGTTTTGCACTCTGCAACCAATAGAAATGTCCTTTTGTACATAGCCTTCTGAAATTCACATCAAAATACCCTTCTTTTCTGGTTTCTTGAATGTTCTCAACACATTAGGAGAAAGATCGTGTTTGAGCAAGAGTGATGTAGTGTGCGTTTTCCTGGATTTCAAGTGATTTGGGAAACATACTCCTTGTTTTTCCACATTGTGTAAGAAACAACATTAGGCTTGCAAGAGATTGAAACAATGCATCCCAAAACATATTCCTGCAGTGAAAACACATGTTTCTACAAAGACTTTGAAGGAGCAAGCCAAAGCCTAGTGGCAGAGTGTTCTTTCAGAGAGGAACACATGCATTTCATCCTTCTGGAGTGAGTCTTCAGCCTGGAATTCATTTGCATTTTGTACTGTGCAGAATGTAGCTACCTGCTCGGGGGTTGTCTCATAGAAGCGCCTTTCCTGTAGGAGCTTGTTGCAACATTCATTGTTTGGCTAAGTTCTTTAGGGTTGGTTTTGGAAGGTCTTTCAACTTTGGCCAAATCCCGCTTCGTACGAAATTTTTTCACAGCGCTGTCTCCAAGTGTCCACAAAGAGCTGCTGCTTGAAACTGTCCACATGCACATCTCCCATACTGGTGTGCTCGTTTCACTACCTGGATTTTGGTTTCCACTCCTTTCTTGGAAATGACAAGCCTTCTTTCTGCATGCTACACACACCTTGTAGCAGTTTCAGCTTGAAGCATGTTGGTGCTCTCAAAACGCTGTGTAACTTCTGTAGGGTGTGTTACTCTCCAGCACTGAATACACTACTTAGAGCTCCTTTCACCACAGACACGCAAACACATCTTTCTGTGAAAGTTCTACCTCAGGTCACTTGGAAATGTAAGGTTTTCATGGAGAACATGAGGTCAATCATGGTTTTGCACTCTGCAACCAATAGAAATGTCCTTTTGTACATAGCCTTCTGAAATTCACATCAAAATACCCTTCTTTTCTGGTTTCTTGAATGTTCTCAACACATTAGGAGAAAGATCGTGTTTGAGCAAGAGTGATGTAGTGTGCGTTTTCCTGGATTTCAAGTGATTTGGGAAACATACTCCTTGTTTTTCCACATTGTGTAAGAAACAACATTAGGCTTGCAAGAGATTGAAACAATGCATCCCAAAACATATTCCTGCAGTGAAAACACATGTTTCTACAAAGACTTTGAAGGAGCAAGCCAAAGCCTAGTGGCAGAGTGTTCTTTCAGAGAGAAACACATGCATTTCATCCTTCTGGAGTGAGTCTTCAGCCTGGAATTCATTTGCATTTTGTACTGTGCAGAATGTAGCTACCTGCTCGGGGGTTGTCTCATAGAAGCGCCTTTCCTGTAGGAGCTTGTTGCAACATTCATTGTTTGGCTAAGTTCTTTAGGGTTGGTTTTGGAAGGTCTTTCAACTTTGGCCAAATCCCGCTTCGTACGAAATTTTTTCACAGCGCTGTCTCCAAGTGTCCACAAAGAGCTGCTGCTTGAAACTGTCCACATGCACATCTCCCATACTGGTGTGCTCATTTCACTACCTGGATTTTGGTTTCCACTCCTTTCTTGGAAATGACAAGCCTTCTTTCTGCATGCTACACACACCTTGTAGCAGTTTCAGCTTGAAGCATGTTGGTGCTCTCAAAACGCTGTGTAACTTCTGTAGGGTGTGTTACTCTCCAGCACTGAATACACTACTTAGAGCTCCTTTCACCACAGACACGCAAACACATCTTTCTGTGAAAGTTCTACCTCAGGTCACTTGGAAATGTAAGGTTTTCATGGAGAACATGAGGTCAATCATGGTTTTGCACTCTGCAACCAATAGAAATGTCCTTTTGTACATAGCCTTCTGAAATTCACATCAAAATACCCTTCTTTTCTGGTTTCTTGAATGTTCTCAACACATTAGGAGAAAGATCGTGTTTGAGCAAGAGTGATGTAGTGTGCGTTTTCCTGGATTACAAGTGATTTGGGAAACATACTCCTTGCTTTTCCACATTGTGTAAGAAACAACATTAGGCTTTCAAGAGATTGAAACAATGCATCCCAAAACATATTCCTGCAGTGAAAACACATGTTTCTACAAAGACTTTGAAGGAGCAAGCAAAAGCCTAGTGGCAGAGTGTTCTTTCAGAGAGAAACACATGCATTTCATCCTTCTGGAGTGAGTCTTCAGCCTGGAATTCATTTGCATTTTGTACTGTGCAGAATGTAGCTACCTGCTCGGGGGTTGTCTCATAGAAGCGCCTTTCCTGTAGGAGCTTGTTGCAACATTCATTGTTTGGCTAAGTTCTTTAGGGTTGGTTTTGGAAGGTCTTTCAACTTTGGCCAAATCCCGCTTCGTACGAAATTTTTTCACAGCGCTGTCTCCAAGTGTCCACAAAGAGCTGCTGCTTGAAACTGTCCACATGCACATCTCCCATACTGGTGTGCTCGTTTCACTACCTGGATTTTGGTTTCCACTTTTTTCTTGGAAATGACAAGCCTTCTTTCTGCATGCTACACACACCTTGTAGCAGTTTCAGCTTGAAGCATGTTGGTGCTCTCAAAACGCTGTGTAACTTCTGTAGGGTGTGTTACTCTCCAGCACTGAATACACTACTTAGAGCTCCTTTCACCACAGACACGCAAACACATCTTTCTGTGAAAGTTCTACCTCAGGTCACTTGGAAATGTAAGGTTTTCAGGGAGAACATGAGGTCAATCATGGTTTTGCACTCTGCAACCAATAGAAATGTCCTTTTGTACATAGCCTTCTGAAATTCACATCAAAATACCCTTCTTTTCTGGTTTCTTGAATGTTCTCAACACATTAGGAGAAAGATCGTGTTTGAGCAAGAGTGATGTAGTGTGCGTTTTCCTGGATTTCAAGTGATTTGGGAAACATACTCCTTGTTTTTCCACATTGTGTAAGAAACAACATTAGGCTTGCAAGAGATTGAAACAATGCATCCCAAAACATATTCCTGCAGTGAAAACACATGTTTCTACAAAGACTTTGAAGGAGCAAGCCAAAGCCTAGTGGCAGAGTGTTCTTTCAGAGAGAAACACATGCATTTCATCCTTCTGGAGTGAGTCTTCAGCCTGGAATTCATTTGCATTTTGTACTGTGCAGAATGTAGCTACCTGCTCGGGGGTTGTCTCATAGAAGCGCCTTTCCTGTAGGAGCTTGTTGCAACATTCATTGTTTGGCTAAGTTCTTTAGGGTTGGTTTTGGAAGGTCTTTCAACTTTGGCCAAATCCCGCTTCGTACGAAATTTTTTCACAGCGCTGTCTCCAAGTGTCCACAAAGAGCTGCTGCTTGAAACTGTCCACATGCACATCTCCCATACTGGTGTGCTCATTTCACTACCTGGATTTTGGTTTCCACTCCTTTCTTGGAAATGACAAGCCTTCTTTCTGCATGCTACACACACCTTGTAGCAGTTTCAGCTTGAAGCATGTTGGTGCTCTCAAAACGCTGTGTAACTTCTGTAGGGTGTGTTACTCTCCAGCACTGAATACACTACTTAGAGCTCCTTTCACCACAGACACGCAAACACATCTTTCTGTGAAAGTTCTACCTCAGGTCACTTGGAAATGTAAGGTTTTCATGGAGAACATGAGGTCAATCATGGTTTTGCACTCTGCAACCAATAGAAATGTCCTTTTGTACATAGCCTTCTGAAATTCACATCAAAATACCCTTCTTTTCTGGTTTCTTGAATGTTCTCAACACATTAGGAGAAAGATCGTGTTTGAGCAAGAGTGATGTAGTGTGCGTTTTCCTGGATTACAAGTGATTTGGGAAACATACTCCTTGCTTTTCCACATTGTGTAAGAAACAACATTAGGCTTTCAAGAGATTGAAACAATGCATCCCAAAACATATTCCTGCAGTGAAAACACATGTTTCTACAAAGACTTTGAAGGAGCAAGCAAAAGCCTAGTGGCAGAGTGTTCTTTCAGAGAGAAACACATGCATTTCATCCTTCTGGAGTGAGTCTTCAGCCTGGAATTCATTTGCATTTTGTACTGTGCAGAATGTAGCTACCTGCTCGGGGGTTGTCTAATAGAAGCGCCTTTCCTGTAGGAGCTTGTTGCAACATTCATTGTTTGGCTAAGTTCTTTAGGGTTGGTTTTGGAAGGTCTTTCAACTTTGGCCAAATCCCGCTTCGTACGAAATTTTTTCACAGCGCTGTCTCCAAGTGTCCACAAAGAGCTGCTGCTTGAAACTGTCCACATGCACATCTCCCATACTGGTGTGCTCGTTTCACTACCTGGATTTTGGTTTCCACTTCTTTCTTTGAAATGACAAGCCTTCTTTCTGCATGCTACACACACCTTGTAGCAGTTTCAGCTTGAAGCATGTTGGTGCTCTCAAATCGCTGTGTAACTTCTGTAGGGTGTGTTACTCTCCAGCACTGAATACACTACTTAGAGCTCCTTTCACCACAGACACGCAAACACATCTTTCTGTGAAAGTTCTACCTCAGGTCACTTGGAAATGTAAGGTTTTCAGGGAGAACATGAGGTCAATCATGGTTTTGCACTCTGCAACCAATAGAAATGTCCTTTTGTACATAGCCTTCTGAAATTCACATCAAAATACCCTTCTTTTCTGGTTTATTGAATGTTCTCAACACATTAGGAGAAAGATCGTGTTTGAGCAAGAGTGATGTAGTGTGCGTTTTCCTGGATTTCAAGTGATTTGGGAAGCATACTCCTTGTTTTTCCACATTGTGTAAGAAACAACATTAGGCTTGCAAGAGATTGAAACAATGCATCCCAAAACATATTCCTGCAGTGAAAACACATGTTTCTACAAAGACTTTGAAGGAGCAAGCCAAAGCCTAGTGGCAGAGTGTTCTTTCAGAGAGAAACACATGCATTTCATCCTTCTGAAGTGAGTCTTCAGCCTGGAATTCATTTGCATTTTGTACTGTGCAGAATGTAGCTACCTGCTCGGGGGTTGTCTCATAGAAGCGCCTTTCCTGTAGGAGCTTGTTGCAACATTCATTGTTTGGCTAAGTTCTTTAGGGTTGGTTTTGGAAGGTCTTTCAACTTTGGCCAAATCCCGCTTCGTACGAAATTTTTTCACAGCGCTGTCTCCAAGTGTCCACAAAGAGCTGCTGCTTGAAACTGTCCACATGCACATCTCCCATACTGGTGTGCTCATTTCACTACCTGGATTTTGGTTTCCACTCCTTTCTTGGAAATGACAAGCCTTCTTTCTGCATGCTACACACACCTTGTAGCAGTTTCAGCTTGAAGCATGTTGGTGCTCTCAAAACGCTGTGTAACTTCTGTAGGGTGTGTTACTCTCCAGCACTGAATACACTACTTAGAGCTCCTTTCACCACAGACACGCAAACACATCTTTCTGTGAAAGTTCTACCTCAGGTCACTTGGAAATGTAAGGTTTTCATGGAGAACATGAGGTCAATCATGGTTTTGCACTCTGCAACCAATAGAAATGTCCTTTTGTACATAGCCTTCTGAAATTCACATCAAAATACCCTTCTTTTCTGGTTTCTTGAATGTTCTCAACACATTAGGAGAAAGATCGTGTTTGAGCAAGAGTGATGTAGTGTGCGTTTTCCTGGATTTCAAGTGATTTGGGAAACATACTCCTTGTTTTTCCACATTGTGTAAGAAACAACATTAGGCTTGCAAGAGATTGAAACAATGCATCCCAAAACATATTCCTGCAGTGAAAACACATGTTTCTACAAAGACTTTGAAGGAGCAAGCCAAAGCCTAGTGGCAGAGTGTTCTTTCAGAGAGAAACACATGCATTTCATCCTTCTGGAGTGAGTCTTCAGCCTGGAATTCATTTGCATTTTGTACTGTGCAGAATGTAGCTACCTGCTCGGGGGTTGTCTCATAGAAGCGCCTTTCCTGTAGGAGCTTGTTGCAACATTCATTGTTTGGCTAAGTTCTTTAGGGTTGGTTTTGGAAGGTCTTTCAACTTTGGCCAAATCCCGCTTCGTACGAAATTTTTTCACAGCGCTGTCTCCAAGTGTCCACAAAGAGCTGCTGCTTGAAACTGTCCACATGCACATCTCCCATACTGGTGTGCTCGTTTCACTACCTGGATTTTGGTTTCCACTCCTTTCTTGGAAATGACAAGCCTTCTTTCTGCATGCTACACACACCTTGTAGCAGTTTCAGCTTGAAGCATGTTGGTGCTCTCAAAACGCTGTGTAACTTCTGTAGGGTGTGTTACTCTCCAGCACTGAATACACTACTTAGAGCTCCTTTCACCACAGACACGCAAACACATCTTTCTGTGAAAGTTCTACCTCAGGTCACTTGGAAATGTAAGGTTTTCATGGAGAACATGAGGTCAATCATGGTTTTGCACTCTGCAACCAATAGAAATGTCCTTTTGTACATAGCCTTCTGAAATTCACATCAAAATACCCTTCTTTTCTGGTTTCTTGAATGTTCTCAACACATTAGGAGAAAGATCGTGTTTGAGCAAGAGTGATGTAGTGTGCGTTTTCCTGGATTTCAAGTGATTTGGGAAACATACTCCTTGTTTTTCCACATTGTGTAAGAAACAACATTAGGCTTGCAAGAGATTGAAACAATGCATCCCAAAACATATTCCTGCAGTGAAAACACATGTTTCTACAAAGACTTTGAAGGAGCAAGCCAAAGCCTAGTGGCAGAGTGTTCTTTCAGAGAGAAACACATGCATTTCATCCTTCTGGAGTGAGTCTTCAGCCTGGAATTCATTTGCATTTTGTACTGTGCAGAATGTAGCTACCTGCTCGGGGGTTGTCTCATAGAAGCGCCTTTCCTGTAGGAGCTTGTTGCAACATTCATTGTTTGGCTAAGTTCTTTAGGGTTGGTTTTGGAAGGTCTTTCAACTTTGGCCAAATCCCGCTTCGTACGAAATTTTTTCACAGCGCTGTCTCCAAGTGTCCACAAAGAGCTGCTGCTTGAAACTGTCCACATGCACATCTCCCATACTGGTGTGCTCGTTTCACTACCTGGATTTTGGTTTCCACTCCTTTCTTGGAAATGACAAGCCTTCTTTCTGCATGCTACACACACCTTGTAGCAGTTTCAGCTTGAAGCATGTTGGTGCTCTCAAAACGCTGTGTAACTTCTGTAGGGTGTGTTACTCTCCAGCACTGAATACACTACTTAGAGCTCCTTTCACCACAGACACGCAAACACATCTTTCTGTGAAAGTTCTACCTCAGGTCACTTGGAAATGTAAGGTTTTCATGGAGAACATGAGGTCAATCATGGTTTTGCACTCTGCAACCAATAGAAATGTCCTTTTGTACATAGCCTTCTGAAATTCACATCAAAATACCCTTCTTTTCTGGTTTCTTGAATGTTCTCAACACATTAGGAGAAAGATCGTGTTTGAGCAAGAGTGATGTAGTGTGCGTTTTCCTGGATTTCAAGTGATTTGGGAAACATACTCCTTGTTTTTCCACATTGTGTAAGAAACAACCTTAGGCTTGCAAGAGATTGAAACAATGCATCCCAAAACATATTCCTGCAGTGAAAACACATGTTTCTACAAAGACTTTGAAGGAGCAAGCCAAAGCCTAGTGGCAGAGTGTTCTTTCAGAGAGAAACACATGCATTTCATCCTTCTGGAGTGAGTCTTCAGCCTGGAATTCATTTGCATTTTGTACTGTGCAGAATGTAGCTACCTGCTCGGGGGTTGTCTCATAGAAGCGCCTTTCCTGTAGGAGCTTGTTGCAACATTCATTGTTTGGCTAAGTTCTTTAGGGTTGGTTTTGGAAGGTCTTTCAACTTTGGCCAAATCCCGCTTCGTACGAAATTTTTTCACAGCGCTGTCTCCAAGTGTCCACAAAGAGCTGCTGCTTGAAACTGTCCACATGCACATCTCCCATACTGGTGTGCTCATTTCACTACCTGGATTTTGGTTTCCACTCCTTTCTTGGAAATGACAAGCCTTCTTTCTGCATGCTACACACACCTTGTAGCAGTTTCAGCTTGAAGCATGTTGGTGCTCTCAAAACGCTGTGTAACTTCTGTAGGGTGTGTTACTCTCCAGCACTGAATACACTACTTAGAGCTCCTTTCACCACAGACACGCAAACACATCTTTCTGTGAAAGTTCTACCTCAGGTCACTTGGAAATGTAAGGTTTTCATGGAGAACATGAGGTCAATCATGGTTTTGCACTCTGCAACCAATAGAAATGTCCTTTTGTACATAGCCTTCTGAAATTCACATCAAAATACCCTTCTTTTCTGGTTTCTTGAATGTTCTCAACACATTAGGAGAAAGATCGTGTTTGAGCAAGAGTGATGTAGTGTGCGTTTTCCTGGATTTCAAGTGATTTGGGAAACATACTCCTTGTTTTTCCACATTGTGTAAGAAACAACATTAGGCTTGCAAGAGATTGAAACAATGCATCCCAAAACATATTCCTGCAGTGAAAACACATGTTTCTACAAAGACTTTGAAGGAGCAAGCCAAAGCCTAGTGGCAGAGTGTTCTTTCAGAGAGAAACACATGCATTTCATCCTTCTGGAGTGAGTCTTCAGCCTGGAATTCATTTGCATTTTGTACTGTGCAGAATGTAGCTACCTGCTCGGGGGTTGTCTCATAGAAGCGCCTTTCCTGTAGGAGCTTGTTGCAACATTCATTGTTTGGCTAAGTTCTTTAGGGTTGGTTTTGGAAGGTCTTTCAACTTTGGCCAAATCCCGCTTCGTACGAAATTTTTTCACAGCGCTGTCTCCAAGTGTCCACAAAGAGCTGCTGCTTGAAACTGTCCACATGCACATCTCCCATACTGGTGTGCTCGTTTCACTACCTGGATTTTGGTTTCCACTCCTTTCTTGGAAATGACAAGCCTTCTTTCTGCTTGCTACACACACCTTGTAGCAGTTTCAGCTTGAAGCATGTTGGTGCTCTCAAAACGCTGTGTAACTTCTGTAGGGTGTGTTACTCTCCAGCACTGAATACACTACTTAGAGCTCCTTTCACCACAGACACGCAAACACATCTTTCTGTGAAAGTTCTACCTCAGGTCACTTGGAAATGTAAGGTTTTCATGGAGAACATGAGGTCAATCATGGTTTTGCACTCTGCAACCAATAGAAATGTCCTTTTGTACATAGCCTTCTGAAATTCACATCAAAATACCCTTCTTTTCTGGTTTCTTGAATGTTCTCAACACATTAGGAGAAAGATCGTGTTTGAGCAAGAGTGATGTAGTGTGCGTTTTCCTGGATTTCAAGTGATTTGGGAAACATACTCCTTGTTTTTCCACATTGTGTAAGAAACAACCTTAGGCTTGCAAGAGATTGAAACAATGCATCCCAAAACATATTCCTGCAGTGAAAACACATGTTTCTACAAAGACTTTGAAGGAGCAAGCCAAAGCCTAGTGGCAGAGTGTTCTTTCAGAGAGAAACACATGCATTTCATCCTTCTGGAGTGAGTCTTCAGCCTGGAATTCATTTGCATTTTGTACTGTGCAGAATGTAGCTACCTGCTCGGGGGTTGTCTCATAGAAGCGCCTTTCCTGTAGGAGCTTGTTGCAACATTCATTGTTTGGCTAAGTTCTTTAGGGTTGGTTTTGGAAGGTCTTTCAACTTTGGCCAAATCCCGCTTCGTACGAAATTTTTTCACAGCGCTGTCTCCAAGTGTCCACAAAGAGCTGCTGCTTGAAACTGTCCACATGCACATCTCCCATACTGGTGTGCTCATTTCACTACCTGGATTTTGGTTTCCACTCCTTTCTTGGAAATGACAAGCCTTCTTTCTGCATGCTACACACACCTTGTAGCAGTTTCAGCTTGAAGCATGTTGGTGCTCTCAAAACGCTGTGTAACTTCTGTAGGGTGTGTTACTCTCCAGCACTGAATACACTACTTAGAGCTCCTTTCACCACAGACACGCAAACACATCTTTCTGTGAAAGTTCTACCTCAGGTCACTTGGAAATGTAAGGTTTTCATGGAGAACATGAGGTCAATCATGGTTTTGCACTCTGCAACCAATAGAAATGTCCTTTTGTACATAGCCTTCTGAAATTCACATCAAAATACCCTTCTTTTCTGGTTTCTTGAATGTTCTCAACACATTAGGAGAAAGATCGTGTTTGAGCAAGAGTGATGTAGTGTGCGTTTTCCTGGATTACAAGTGATTTGGGAAACATACTCCTTGCTTTTCCACATTGTGTAAGAAACAACATTAGGCTTTCAAGAGATTGAAACAATGCATCCCAAAACATATTCCTGCAGTGAAAACACATGTTTATACAAAGACTTTGAAGGAGCAAGCAAAAGCCTAGTGGCAGAGTGTTCTTTCAGAGAGAAACACATGCATTTCATCCTTCTGGAGTGAGTCTTCAGCCTGGAATTCATTTGCATTTTGTACTGTGCAGAATGTAGCTACCTGCTCGGGGGTTGTCTAATAGAAGCGCCTTTCCTGTAGGAGCTTGTTGCAACATTCATTGTTTGGCTAAGTTCTTTAGGGTTGGTTTTGGAAGGTCTTTCAACTTTGGCCAAATCCCGCTTCGTACGAAATTTTTTCACAGCGCTGTCTCCAAGTGTCCACAAAGAGCTGCTGCTTGAAACTGTCCACATGCACATCTCCCATACTGGTGTGCTCGTTTCACTACCTGGATTTTGGTTTCCACTTCTTTCTTTGAAATGACAAGCCTTCTTTCTGCATGCTACACACACCTTGTAGCAGTTTCAGCTTGAAGCATGTTGGTGCTCTCAAATCGCTGTGTAACTTCTGTAGGGTGTGTTACTCTCCAGCACTGAATACACTACTTAGAGCTCCTTTCACCACAGACACGCAAACACATCTTTCTGTGAAAGTTCTACCTCAGGTCACTTGGAAATGTAAGGTTTTCAGGGAGAACATGAGGTCAATCATGGTTTTGCACTCTGCAACCAATAGAAATGTCCTTTTGTACATAGCCTTCTGAAATTCACATCAAAATACCCTTCTTTTCTGGTTTATTGAATGTTCTCAACACATTAGGAGAAAGATCGTGTTTGAGCAAGAGTGATGTAGTGTGCGTTTTCCTGGATTTCAAGTGATTTGGGAAGCATACTCCTTGTTTTTCCACATTGTGTAAGAAACAACATTAGGCTTGCAAGAGATTGAAACAATGCATCCCAAAACATATTCCTGCAGTGAAAACACATGTTTCTACAAAGACTTTGAAGGAGCAAGCCAAAGCCTAGTGGCAGAGTGTTCTTTCAGAGAGAAACACATGCATTTCATCCTTCTGAAGCGAGTCTTCAGCCTGGAATTCATTTGCATTTTGTACTGTGCAGAATGTAGCTACCTGCTCGGGGGTTGTCTCATAGAAGCGCCTTTCCTGTAGGAGCTTGTTGCAACATTCATTGTTTGGCTAAGTTCTTTAGGGTTGGTTTTGGAAGGTCTTTCAACTTTGGCCAAATCCCGCTTCGTACGAAATTTTTTCACAGCGCTGTCTCCAAGTGTCCACAAAGAGCTGCTGCTTGAAACTGTCCACATGCACATCTCCCATACTGGTGTGCTCATTTCACTACCTGGATTTTGGTTTCCACTCCTTTCTTGGAAATGACAAGCCTTCTTTCTGCATGCTACACACACCTTGTAGCAGTTTCAGCTTGAAGCATGTTGGTGCTCTCAAAACGCTGTGTAACTTCTGTAGGGTGTGTTACTCTCCAGCACTGAATACACTACTTAGAGCTCCTTTCACCACAGACACGCAAACACATCTTTCTGTGAAAGTTCTACCTCAGGTCACTTGGAAATGTAAGGTTTTCATGGAGAACATGAGGTCAATCATGGTTTTGCACTCTGCAACCAATAGAAATGTCCTTTTGTACATAGCCTTCTGAAATTCACATCAAAATACCCTTCTTTTCTGGTTTCTTGAATGTTCTCAACACATTAGGAGAAAGATCGTGTTTGAGCAAGAGTGATGTAGTGTGCGTTTTCCTGGATTACAAGTGATTTGGGAAACATACTCCTTGCTTTTCCACATTGTGTAAGAAACAACATTAGGCTTTCAAGAGATTGAAACAATGCATCCCAAAACATATTCCTGCAGTGAAAACACATGTTTCTACAAAGACTTTGAAGGAGCAAGCAAAAGCCTAGTGGCAGAGTGTTCTTTCAGAGAGAAACACATGCATTTCATCCTTCTGGAGTGAGTCTTCAGCCTGGAATTCATTTGCATTTTGTACTGTGCAGAATGTAGCTACCTGCTCGGGGGTTGTCTAATAGAAGCGCCTTTCCTGTAGGAGCTTGTTGCAACATTCATTGTTTGGCTAAGTTCTTTAGGGTTGGTTTTGGAAGGTCTTTCAACTTTGGCCAAATCCCGCTTCGTACGAAATTTTTTCACAGCGCTGTCTCCAAGTGTCCACAAAGAGCTGCTGCTTGAAACTGTCCACATGCACATCTCCCATACTGGTGTGCTCGTTTCACTACCTGGATTTTGGTTTCCACTTCTTTCTTTGAAATGACAAGCCTTCTTTCTGCATGCTACACACACCTTGTAGCAGTTTCAGCTTGAAGCATGTTGGTGCTCTCAAATCGCTGTGTAACTTCTGTAGGGTGTGTTACTCTCCAGCACTGAATACACTACTTAGAGCTCCTTTCACCACAGACACGCAAACACATCTTTCTGTGAAAGTTCTACCTCAGGTCACTTGGAAATGTAAGGTTTTCAGGGAGAACATGAGGTCAATCATGGTTTTGCACTCTGCAACCAATAGAAATGTCCTTTTGTACATAGCCTTCTGAAATTCACATCAAAATACCCTTCTTTTCTGGTTTATTGAATGTTCTCAACACATTAGGAGAAAGATCGTGTTTGAGCAAGAGTGATGTAGTGTGCGTTTTCCTGGATTTCAAGTGATTTGGGAAGCATACTCCTTGTTTTTCCACATTGTGTAAGAAACAACATTAGGCTTGCAAGAGATTGAAACAATGCATCCCAAAACATATTCCTGCAGTGAAAACACATGTTTCTACAAAGACTTTGAAGGAGCAAGCCAAAGCCTAGTGGCAGAGTGTTCTTTCAGAGAGAAACACATGCATTTCATCCTTCTGAAGTGAGTCTTCAGCCTGGAATTCATTTGCATTTTGTACTGTGCAGAATGTAGCTACCTGCTCGGGGGTTGTCTCATAGAAGCGCCTTTCCTGTAGGAGCTTGTTGCAACATTCATTGTTTGGCTAAGTTCTTTAGGGTTGGTTTTGGAAGGTCTTTCAACTTTGGCCAAATCCCGCTTCGTACGAAATTTTTTCACAGCGCTGTCTCCAAGTGTCCACAAAGAGCTGCTGCTTGAAACTGTCCACATGCACATCTCCCATACTGGTGTGCTCGTTTCACTACCTGGATTTTGGTTTCCACTCCTTTCTTGGAAATGACAAGCCTTCTTTCTGCATGCTACACACACCTTGTAGCAGTTTCAGCTTGAAGCATGTTGGTGCTCTCAAAACGCTGTGTAACTTCTGTAGGGTGTGTTACTCTCCAGCACTGAATACACTACTTAGAGCTCCTTTCACCACAGACACGCAAACACATCTTTCTGTGAAAGTTCTACCTCAGGTCACTTGGAAATGTAAGGTTTTCATGGAGAACATGAGGTCAATCATGGTTTTGCACTCTGCAACCAATAGAAATGTCCTTTTGTACATAGCCTTCTGAAATTCACATCAAAATACCCTTCTTTTCTGGTTTCTTGAATGTTCTCAACACATTAGGAGAAAGATCGTGTTTGAGCAAGAGTGATGTAGTGTGCGTTTTCCTGGATTTCAAGTGATTTGGGAAACATACTCCTTGTTTTTCCACATTGTGTAAGAAACAACATTAGGCTTGCAAGAGATTGAAACAATGCATCCCAAAACATATTCCTGCAGTGAAAACACATGTTTCTACAAAGACTTTGAAGGAGCAAGCCAAAGCCTAGTGGCAGAGTGTTCTTTCAGAGAGAAACACATGCATTTCATCCTTCTGGAGTGAGTCTTCAGCCTGGAATTCATTTGCATTTTGTACTGTGCAGAATGTAGCTACCTGCTCGGGGGTTGTCTCATAGAAGCGCCTTTCCTGTAGGAGCTTGTTGCAACATTCATTGTTTGGCTAAGTTCTTTAGGGTTGGTTTTGGAAGGTCTTTCAACTTTGGCCAAATCCCGCTTCGTACGAAATTTTTTCACAGCGCTGTCTCCAAGTGTCCACAAAGAGCTGCTGCTTGAAACTGTCCACATGCACATCTCCCATACTGGTGTGCTCGTTTCACTACCTGGATTTTGGTTTCCACTCCTTTCTTGGAAATGACAAGCCTTCTTTCTGCATGCTACACACACCTTGTAGCAGTTTCAGCTTGAAGCATGTTGGTGCTCTCAAAACGCTGTGTAACTTCTGTAGGGTGTGTTACTCTCCAGCACTGAATACACTACTTAGAGCTCCTTTCACCACAGACACGCAAACACATCTTTCTGTGAAAGTTCTACCTCAGGTCACTTGGAAATGTAAGGTTTTCATGGAGAACATGAGGTCAATCATGGTTTTGCACTCTGCAACCAATAGAAATGTCCTTTTGTACATAGCCTTCTGAAATTCACATCAAAATACCCTTCTTTTCTGGTTTCTTGAATGTTCTCAACACATTAGGAGAAAGATCGTGTTTGAGCAAGAGTGATGTAGTGTGCGTTTTCCTGGATTTCAAGTGATTTGGGAAACATACTCCTTGTTTTTCCACATTGTGTAAGAAACAACCTTAGGCTTGCAAGAGATTGAAACAATGCATCCCAAAACATATTCCTGCAGTGAAAACACATGTTTCTACAAAGACTTTGAAGGAGCAAGCCAAAGCCTAGTGGCAGAGTGTTCTTTCAGAGAGAAACACATGCATTTCATCCTTCTGGAGTGAGTCTTCAGCCTGGAATTCATTTGCATTTTGTACTGTGCAGAATGTAGCTACCTGCTCGGGGGTTGTCTCATAGAAGCGCCTTTCCTGTAGGAGCTTGTTGCAACATTCATTGTTTGGCTAAGTTCTTTAGGGTTGGTTTTGGAAGGTCTTTCAACTTTGGCCAAATCCCGCTTCGTACGAAATTTTTTCACAGCGCTGTCTCCAAGTGTCCACAAAGAGCTGCTGCTTGAAACTGTCCACATGCACATCTCCCATACTGGTGTGCTCATTTCACTACCTGGATTTTGGTTTCCACTCCTTTCTTGGAAATGACAAGCCTTCTTTCTGCATGCTACACACACCTTGTAGCAGTTTCAGCTTGAAGCATGTTGGTGCTCTCAAAACGCTGTGTAACTTCTGTAGGGTGTGTTACTCTCCAGCACTGAATACACTACTTAGAGCTCCTTTCACCACAGACACGCAAACACATCTTTCTGTGAAAGTTCTACCTCAGGTCACTTGGAAATGTAAGGTTTTCATGGAGAACATGAGGTCAATCATGGTTTTGCACTCTGCAACCAATAGAAATGTCCTTTTGTACATAGCCTTCTGAAATTCACATCAAAATACCCTTCTTTTCTGGTTTCTTGAATGTTCTCAACACATTAGGAGAAAGATCGTGTTTGAGCAAGAGTGATGTAGTGTGCGTTTTCCTGGATTTCAAGTGATTTGGGAAACATACTCCTTGTTTTTCCACATTGTGTAAGAAACAACATTAGGCTTGCAAGAGATTGAAACAATGCATCCCAAAACATATTCCTGCAGTGAAAACACATGTTTCTACAAAGACTTTGAAGGAGCAAGCCAAAGCCTAGTGGCAGAGTGTTCTTTCAGAGAGAAACACATGCATTTCATCCTTCTGGAGTGAGTCTTCAGCCTGGAATTCATTTGCATTTTGTACTGTGCAGAATGTAGCTACCTGCTCGGGGGTTGTCTCATAGAAGCGCCTTTCCTGTAGGAGCTTGTTGCAACATTCATTGTTTGGCTAAGTTCTTTAGGGTTGGTTTTGGAAGGTCTTTCAACTTTGGCCAAATCCCGCTTCGTACGAAATTTTTTCACAGCGCTGTCTCCAAGTGTCCACAAAGAGCTGCTGCTTGAAACTGTCCACATGCACATCTCCCATACTGGTGTGCTCGTTTCACTACCTGGATTTTGGTTTCCACTCCTTTCTTGGAAATGACAAGCCTTCTTTCTGCATGCTACACACACCTTGTAGCAGTTTCAGCTTGAAGCATGTTGGTGCTCTCAAAACGCTGTGTAACTTCTGTAGGGTGTGTTACTCTCCAGCACTGAATACACTACTTAGAGCTCCTTTCACCACAGACACGCAAACACATCTTTCTGTGAAAGTTCTACCTCAGGTCACTTGGAAATGTAAGGTTTTCATGGAGAACATGAGGTCAATCATGGTTTTGCACTCTGCAACCAATAGAAATGTCCTTTTGTACATAGCCTTCTGAAATTCACATCAAAATACCCTTCTTTTCTGGTTTCTTGAATGTTCTCAACACATTAGGAGAAAGATCGTGTTTGAGCAAGAGTGATGTAGTGTGCGTTTTCCTGGATTACAAGTGATTTGGGAAACATACTCCTTGCTTTTCCACATTGTGTAAGAAACAACATTAGGCTTTCAAGAGATTGAAACAATGCATCCCAAAACATATTCCTGCAGTGAAAACACATGTTTATACAAAGACTTTGAAGGAGCAAGCAAAAGCCTAGTGGCAGAGTGTTCTTTCAGAGAGAAACACATGCATTTCATCCTTCTGGAGTGAGTCTTCAGCCTGGAATTCATTTGCATTTTGTACTGTGCAGAATGTAGCTACCTGCTCGGGGGTTGTCTAATAGAAGCGCCTTTCCTGTAGGAGCTTGTTGCAACATTCATTGTTTGGCTAAGTTCTTTAGGGTTGGTTTTGGAAGGTCTTTCAACTTTGGCCAAATCCCGCTTCGTACGAAATTTTTTCACAGCGCTGTCTCCAAGTGTCCACAAAGAGCTGCTGCTTGAAACTGTCCACATGCACATCTCCCATACTGGTGTGCTCGTTTCACTACCTGGATTTTGGTTTCCACTTCTTTCTTTGAAATGACAAGCCTTCTTTCTGCATGCTACACACACCTTGTAGCAGTTTCAGCTTGAAGCATGTTGGTGCTCTCAAATCGCTGTGTAACTTCTGTAGGGTGTGTTACTCTCCAGCACTGAATACACTACTTAGAGCTCCTTTCACCACAGACACGCAAACACATCTTTCTGTGAAAGTTCTACCTCAGGTCACTTGGAAATGTAAGGTTTTCATGGAGAACATGAGGTCAATCATGGTTTTGCACTCTGCAACCAATAGAAATGTCCTTTTGTACATAGCCTTCTGAAATTCACATCAAAATACCCTTCTTTTCTGGTTTCTTGAATGTTCTCAACACATTAGGAGAAAGATCGTGTTTGAGCAAGAGTGATGTAGTGTGCGTTTTCCTGGATTACAAGTGATTTGGGAAACATACTCCTTGCTTTTCCACATTGTGTAAGAAACAACATTAGGCTTTCAAGAGATTGAAACAATGCATCCCAAAACATATTCCTGCAGTGAAAACACATGTTTATACAAAGACTTTGAAGGAGCAAGCAAAAGCCTAGTGGCAGAGTGTTCTTTCAGAGAGAAACACATGCATTTCATCCTTCTGGAGTGAGTCTTCAGCCTGGAATTCATTTGCATTTTGTACTGTGCAGAATGTAGCTACCTGCTCGGGGGTTGTCTAATAGAAGCGCCTTTCCTGTAGGAGCTTGTTGCAACATTCATTGTTTGGCTAAGTTCTTTAGGGTTGGTTTTGGAAGGTCTTTCAACTTTGGCCAAATCCCGCTTCGTACGAAATTTTTTCACAGCGCTGTCTCCAAGTGTCCACAAAGAGCTGCTGCTTGAAACTGTCCACATGCACATCTCCCATACTGGTGTGCTCGTTTCACTACCTGGATTTTGGTTTCCACTTCTTTCTTTGAAATGACAAGCCTTCTTTCTGCATGCTACACACACCTTGTAGCAGTTTCAGCTTGAAGCATGTTGGTGCTCTCAAATCGCTGTGTAACTTCTGCAGGGTGTGTTACTCTCCAGCACTGAATACACTACTTAGAGCTCCTTTCACCACAGACACGCAAACACATCTTTCTGTGAAAGTTCTACCTCAGGTCACT